>NC_062558.1:59002209-59311136 GCF_016906955.1 Phacochoerus africanus | reverse complement strand
CCTTGGTCCTCTGTTCAGAAGGCAGCTCTAAAGCCAAGTGCCTTGTAAAGACCATCACGTATGTGCTTCAGACCTTGGATTCTGACTTCTCTCATTTGACCAGTTCCTTCACTTGCTCTTTTGCCATGACACAGCCACAATCATTCCGAACAGAGCTGTGAATCAAGGAGCCAAAGGGAAATGCGGCTGACGGGGCACAGAGCCGCAGAGTGGAGATGGATGGGGGGCAGGATTTTGATCTATATTTGAAAGCAGAGGCCAATTGCATTTTCAGTGAGCTGGCAAATTCAAAGAGTTCTTTTCTAAGTTACCAGGGGGTAACAAAAGCATTTCTGTGGTAAGACAAAGATTTTAGGATGAAGGGCTTTCTTAAGTATTTATTAGAGACTCTGATAAGAATAGACCTAGTGAGATGGACCTAAAACAATAGGAAGAATGTCCACCCTCATGGAATTTACAAACCAGTAAGGAAGAGAAGACCCAGTGGGGGAAACGATTATTAAATGATGAACTACAGTAGCTACGTGCTAGGTAGCATTGGGTAGCATTTGCCAGAATGCTTCACCAGGAGCTCTGTTACGACTGACTCTTATCACCAGCTCTAAATGATGTCTTCATCTCCGCCGCTGTTTGTTATGTACCAAGCGTCGTACACGTTTTTGTTTGAGGCAATCAAAAGAAGGGCAGACACGCTTCCTGGAATCAAGAAGGTAATCATGCCTTTGGGACTTTAACATTTACTCTTATGAAATAAGTAAATAAACGGTTCGAGATGGAATGTTCGGTTTGGAGAGAGAGTGTATGGAAAGACAGCAGGTCTAGAAAGGCTGTGGCTTTATTGCTGCTGTGACAGCGTGTGTGTCCAGGGAAGGACGTTTTATGTCTGGGCGGGGGGGGGGGGGGCGACTGTTCTAGCTTTACTTTCTGTCAGTTCCCTTCTTAAATATTAATAAAAGGAGAGCCAATATTTACCATGCCCTCTTTGGTGGGTTCTCGGCTGGTTTGGTGAACTGGACAGCTGGTGGACTCCTCAGCTAGTTTGACAGATGTGAGTGGGTGAGGTGACTTACCTCCAGGTTGAACATCCAGGCAGAAATGAGTTGGCATAAACTTCTTTCTCTTGTGTGTTAAGTCCTGGGAATTACACAGTAAAGCAATGAAAAGTTACATCGTCAACACACGGTATATGAGGAGCAGAGTGTTCTCCTGGGACATGGCTCCGGGCAGCGGTCCAATGTGTAACTAGGAGGCTTTTCTACCTGGTGGGGGGAAGCCGTGGGAGACCCAACACCTTTGAACATTGCTGGTCCAGGACAGTGATGCTTGAGAAAATTGACTGTGGGTCTCTGTTTTCTATTCAAGTGTTCTTTTGTTTTCTTGTCCTGAGACTCCAATGAAGTGGCCCGTAGAAATATTTAAATAACATTCTCACATCTCTAAGGAAAGATTCTAAGAGATTGCTAGGAGTACTTCCTGAGGCTGGATCCACGCTGCTCCCTTTTGATGTTTTGATGGACTCCAAATTCCAATAGGGACCCTGTGTCCAAAGTTGGGATGGTTCACTGCTCTCAGAAAAAAACTTGTTCAATCAGCTGGTACCCTGGAATACGGCCTTTCTTTCAACCAGTCCATAGTCTGTATCAACAATCTTTCTTCCTTGAAGGAAGCATATAAGGGTCACTATTAAGTGGGATCCCATACTTTTTAAGTTTAAAGCTCATCCCCCTCACCTCATCCCCCAGACCCCATCAAAACTTGCCCAACAACAAAGAAGAAAAACAAGCCTCAAAGAGATGGACGGGCTTGCCCAGAATCACACCCATGATGGCAGATTCCAGGAGAAAGTCTGAGAAAGACTGACTTTGAGGTGTCCCAGGAATCAAAAAGTTTGAGTGTCACCTACCAGCACAGCTGCAATGCACAACCATCAAATAAGTATGAAGAAATGCAGTGCATTTTTATTGTTTCCCCTGGGGTTAACTTTCTTTTATTTTTTGAGACCTCAACTCTCAGACTCTTAGAATTTTTTTAGGGTGATCTTGCTGGGCAGATGCATTTTGAGAACACTGGGACGGCTGACCTCAACTCACATCCAGGTCTTTCTTCTCTTGGTCCATCACCACTCCCACTGCAATTCACCACCTCTTGCCCTCCACAGCTGGTGTACCCTTCACTATTTCCGGCTGTGTTTGTTGGAGACCTTGTTGCGATATTTTCTGCAAAGGTGGCGGGGTTGCCTTTTCTTCTTCCATTGCCGCAATCCAGAGCAGGCTTCCTCCAAGCAGTGCCCCAGGCTTCAGATGATTGTCCTTTTGTAAAATGCTGTGGCCCTCTGTCACCAAACATCTTAATTAGCAGAAATGGCTTTAGAACTCCATTTTTATGGGAAATTTTTTTTTTCTTTTTACAGCCACACTGGTGGCACATAGAAGTTTCTGGGCCAGGGGTTGAATCAGAGTTCTAGCTGCTGGCCTACGCCACAGCCACAGCAACATGGGATACGAGCCGCATCGGTGACCTACACCACAGGTCACGGCAATGCCAGATCCTTAACCCACTGAGCAAGGCCAGGGGTCAAACCTGCATCCTCACAGAGACTAGTCGGGTTCTTAACCCACTGGGCCACAACGGGAACTCTGGAAAAATTATTTTTCATGCTTGTTTCCCTTCTCTCTTTCTCCTCAAATGTAATTTGTAGAGGATGCAAGAGAGTCAAGTGCCCAGTGTGTCAGAAACCCCGGGGAGCTTGCTTCTTGATGGTACTGTTGCCCCTCTGCCAGGTGAAATCAAAATAATGAGCAAAAATGGGGTGGACAAAAGTTTTCAATGGCTCGGAATTTCCAGCACCGTTTTTCCTGCCTTCTGCTGAAGCCTGCAGGACACGGGGACAATTTGTGCTGGGGCAGGGGCTGTGCACTGGATCTGTCAGGGGCTGCAAGAACAGTGAGGCCACAGCCTGGGGAGGAGAAAAGATAATCCGCCCAAACCCACCAGGATGCTAAAGAACCACAGGAGGAGCGGGTGAAAAGATGCTTGAAGTCCAGACATCTGAGAGGTTGTCACCCTTTGAAGATGCTTTCAAGTACAAAGCACAGGGGCTCAAATGGTTCTGACACAGGCCAGGAAATAAATATCTACAGACACACACCTCGGGCAGAGCCGGGCACGTGAGGCGCCCAGCAGAGCGAGTTTGCTGAGGCTTCAGCTCTTCAATGTCCCGCCTCCAACCTCAAAGCATTGAGCCACGAAAATACAAATAAATAATCTCACTCTAGCCTTGTGTGTGACTTCCAGGACACACTTTTGTTCACAAGGTGACAAAAGAAAGCATGGCAATGGCACAGCAAATTTAAGGATTGATTTGTTGGCTGCCGATGAGGGGCCCTTGAAGGTTTTTGGCTCTACCCTTCACCTGGAGCATAGGTGGGGCCCCAGAGCCATGGGCCCCCTGCAGCATTTTGCAGCTTCTCTCAAACAATTTGCAGTAAGGGTAGGGTTACAAAGGGTTACACACTAGGCTCTAGTTCTGGCCCTGTCACCACCCGGATGATCTTGGGCAAGAGGCATAACTTTTCTCAAACTCAAGTTCCTTCTAGGTAAGATGAGACTAATGAATGCCTACCTGCCAGGGTTAATATGAGGACAGAAGGGGTCCTGATGAGGCGTGAGGAGCACAGGACACACAATAGTCACTCAGACTATTTAAATGCTCACGATTTAAATGTTGGCTGTCATGATCTGTCTTCTTCCCTCAAATCAAACTGCACTGATTCAATGAACATCAACACGATGGCTTAACAACTACTGACCTGGTCAGGTCAGTAAAAAAAAGTCAATCAAACTGGTTGCTAGACATATAGTAGATGGAAACTGGCCTTTTCCCTCTCCCATTTAAATTTATAGGTCATCGAACTATGGTTTTTGAAGACATGCCTTTGGCTAAGAGCAGGTAGAGTGATTCATCTCAGAGCATGTTGTGGATGGGGAGGGGGTTTGGATAAGCAGAGACCAGGAGCCACAGAGAAGATCCTCAGAGGCCAAAGTGCAGCTGAGCAAGGGTGCTTGCTGAGATCCTACCTTGCACACAACATCCCAAGGTCTCAGAGGTCTGGCTGCTAATAAAGTGTTTTCCTTCTAAATATAGCACACAGTTCTTGGTTTTTGCTCCAGACAACCAGTCTAAACTACTTTTAGGCACATATCTGTGTCACAGGCAAAACTGTGGGAAAAACTCTGAAGGGAACTGAGGAGGCTGACAAAGTCTTTGCAGGCTGGAGCTTCAAATGGCCAGGGGGTAGGTATGAGAGACTGCGACCTATGCTGATCATTGGCTGCCTGCTTTAGGGTCAAATTGCTTTACAAAGGAGGGAAAGATACAAAAAGTTTGATCCTTATTTATAAAGAGGTGTGCCCACCTGATAGAACTTTGGGGTGACAATGAATAATATGACTATAAATTATTTTCCAGCTAGAGGATTCCATGAATCTTTATACAAAACATTAATGCAATGGGCTGAGTTTGAAAGGTCATGCATATGTTGGATTGGAATCTGCTTTGGACATTTGTAGCTCTATAGCTTTAAGCAAGGGAGCTATTCCACTAAACCTTGGTCTCCACATCTATTAAACAGAAATCAAGGTACCTACCACAAGAAGTTATTGTCAAGTTGCTATGTGTTGAAATTAGTTAAGGCTGTTTCAGACTGCAATCTAATGCAAGGAGTCAAAATGATAAGTATAATATAAATGCTTAGAAAAATAATAAGCTATCTTAATATGATTTAGGAGACCTGTGAAACATCTCAGGTACGCCAGAGAATGGAATAGTGCAGTCATTAAGGATGAGAATGCGATTTCTCTATGAAGACTGACATAAACAAATGTTTCTAATATACTTAGTGAAATACAAGTAGGTTACGAAATAATGCATTTTGATGGGACCTTTGTGAAGCATTTGATTCTTGACCACTAGGCTCATGACCTTGCCTACAAGGACCATACTGTTGCAGGAGTCTTCCATCTGCACCCTCCCACCTCCAACTCTTCTTGACAGTGTAGTCTATTGGAAGTTCAGGTATGACTACACATCTTTCCAGCTTAAAATCAGATCAGGGGCTCTAAGGGATGGCCTTAGTTCTCTCTCTATGTCATGTCTACTCTTTCCACCCTGCCCCATCCCTCTCTCCTCCAGGGAGTTTTATGCCGTTGTCTTGAATATCCTCCTTCTTGTCAACCTATGGATTTATACCCATCTTCCCAACATCAGCTAGTAAATTTCCTCTTCAAAATCTTCTCAAATTGATCTTCTCTCTATTCCTGTTCCCAACCTTCAACTCCCATTCTTCACCCCAAAAGAATTAAGGATTCATTTCTCTGAATCCATTTACATGCCTCTCCATAACACCTACCCCAGTGTCCTTCACTTACTGGTTTACAAATCTCTTCTTTCATTAAACTAGGAATGCGTTTTTTTTGTTTGTTTGTTTTTGTTTTGTTTTTACCATTTTTTTTTCTTATTTTAGGGCTGTGCTCATGGCATGCGGAGTTTCCCAGGCTAGGGGTCAAATCTGAGCTGTAGCTGCCAGCCTGCCCCACAGCCACAGCAACGCAGGATCTGTAACCCACTGAAAGAAGCTAGGGATCAAACCCGCAACCTCATTTTTCCTAGTCGGATTCGTTTCCACTGCACCATGATGGGAACTCCATAAACTAGGAATGTCTTGATATCAGATCATCTATTGAATTTATCATTTGCATTCTCAGCATTTAGTAAATTCTTGATAAAGTTTCTTTAACAAATGAATGACTTCAGGCATGAATTAATTTTATTGACTGCCAGAGCTAAATGACATTTTTAAGGTCATCTGTTTTATTCCATCCTCCTCATATTTGTAAAGAAGGAGAGTTACAAACTCTCGAAGTTTGAACTTTCAAAAGATCACCACTTAGCAATTTAGCCAACAGATATTTGAGTCTTTACAGTGTGGTGACACTGTTTTAGTTGCTTAGGATATAATGGTGAAGATAACAGACACCAAAAGTCTCTTCCATCACAGAGCTGACATTCTAGAGGAGGGAGAGACATCCCACATTCATATGTCACTTCCATGGGGTTAGAGGTAGATTTTCTCCTGAAGAAAGAGAAACGCCTGGGGTTCCCATTGTGGTACAGTGGAAACAAATCCGACTAGGAACCATGAGATGGCGGGTTCGATCCCTGGCATCGCTCAGTGGGTTAAGGATCTGGTATTGCCATCAGTTGTGCTGTAAGTCACAGAAAGCAGCTCGGATCCCGAGTTACTCTGGCTGTGGCGTAGGCTGGCAGCTAGAGCTCTGATTAGACCTCTAGCCTGGGGACTTCCATATGCCACGAGTGCAGCCCTGAAAAGACAAAAAGACAAAAAAAAAAAGGGAAATTCCTTTCAGCCATATACATCTGGACCCCACATGGGATGAATAAGAAGGACACCCACGGTTCAGGTCTAGCAGCATGAGATGCAACTGAAAAAGAGGCAACAGAGCCCCTGGATGGAATAAAACTAGCCACTAGCCATTGTCCCAATACCACCAACGGAGCTTGGAAAAGGGGGTCGGGCCCACAGCTGTGCTGGCTTCCTCTGCCTAGGTTCCACTCTCTCGCCCCTCCAGAGGGAACCGTGCCTATTCTCTTCCCCACCACCCTCAAATGCCCCTCTAACCGCTGGTCAGCTTGGTCACCATCTGCAGTCAACGTGGATTCTGGTCTCCCACAATCACAAGAGACCCCAGAGGGGTGGAGCCAGAGGAGGGGCACAGGAAGTGGACATCTGGGAACTCTGCACGGACACGACCCTGCCCTTTCACCTCCGGGCCACCTGAGCAACTTGTAATCCCAGACCCCCTGCTGTGACTCTGCTGCTGAGTGCCATGGATAAAAAGCCAGAAACCTAGCAGAGAGGTGACAAAGGAAAGATACTGTCATCAGCTCCACTCCATGCTGAGTCTGTGCTTATTATTATTATTATTATTTTTTTTCTTTTTAGGGCCACACCCGTGGCATGTGGGAGTTCCCAGGCGAGGGGTTGAATGGAAGCTGCAGCTGCCAGCCTGAACCACAGCCAGAGCAACCCAGGATCCAAGCTGTGTTGGCAATCAACACCACAGCTCAAGACAATGCCAGATCCTTAACGCACTGAGGGAGGCCAGGGATCAAACCCATGTCCTCACGTATACGAATTGGGCTCCTTACCACTGAGCCATGACAGGAACTCCTGAGTCTGTCCTTATAAAAGGGGAGGAGGGAATAAGCAGCAGTACTCAGGGTGACCTAATGACTTGGGCTGTGGAGCTTTTGAAAGAGCTGAAAGTCTGCCCCAGACCTTTTGTTGACCCAGGGCAAGAAATCCGACCAAGGAAAAACAGTTCAGATAAGTTCAGGGGGCCATCAAGAGGGGAAGATGATCAAATAAGTAAATGCCCTGCTCTGCTCTGTTCAGGTCAGATTGATGAGAATTACAAAGGCAGAGATGTCAGGGGTGCTTAAGGCCTGATTTCTTTGTTGTCATATTCCTGGGTGGGGGGGATGTTTAGACTATCCAGAAGGTTGCAGGATCGTCAGAGACTCTGGAGGGTGATTAGAAAAGGTGGACTTCACGTCCAAGGGCAACATGCCAAGAGGCTGGCCCTCTTCCTGTCTTAACTTTGATTTCAATCTAAATCGTTAAAACTCAAACTCCTTCTTCCATGTGGACTGGAGGGAAAACATTTTTAAAATTTTTTATTGATGAATATTTATTTGATTTAAAATGTTGTGTCAGTTTCAGGTGTATCGCAAAGTGACTTGGGTATGTATATATGTGTGTGTGTATGTACATACACAATATATACATGTATTTATACAAACATGCTTCTAAGTGAAGTAAGCCAGACAGAGAAAGGCATGGATATCACTTATATGTGGAATCTAAAAAATAGTGCAAATGCTATGGAGAACAGTTTGGAGATAACTTAGAAATCTATACATAGAACTTCCATATGACGCCGCAATCCTACTCTTGGGCATATATCCGAACAAAACTCTACTTAAAAGAGACACATGCACCTGCATGTTCATTGCAGCACTATTCACAATAGCCAGGACATGGAAACAACCCAAATGTCCATCAACGGAGGATTGGATTCGGAAGATGTGGTATATATACACAATAGAATACTACTCAGCCATAAAAAAGAATGACATCATGCCATTTGCAGCAACATGGATGGAACTAGAGAACCTCATACTGAGTGAAATGAGCCAGAAAGACAAAGACAAATACCATATGATATCACTTATAACTGGAATCTAACATCCAGCACAAATGAACATCTCCACAGAAAAGAAAATCATGGACTTGGAGAAAAGACTTGTGGCTGCCTGATGGGAGGGGGAGGGAGTGGGAGGGATCAGGAGCTTGGGCTTATCAGACACAACTTAGAATAGATTTACAAGGAGATCCTGCTGAGTAGCATTGGGAACTTTGTCTAGATACTCATGTTGCAACAGAACAAAGGGTGGGGAAAAAAATGTAATTGTAATGTACACATGTAAGGATAACTTGATCTCCTTGCTGTACAGTGGGAAAATAAAAAAAATTAAAAAATAAAAAAATAAAAAATAGTGCAAACGAACTTATGTGCAAAACAAAAACAGACCCCCAGACATAGAAAACAAACTCATGGTTACCAAAGGGGAAAGTGGCGGTGGGGGCGATAAATTAGGCGTTTGGGATTAACAGATACACGCTACTCTATAAAAAATAGATAAACTACAACGACACACTGTATATAGCATTATCCTGTGATAGACTATCACGAAGAAGAATCAGAAAGGACCTTTAATTGCTAACAAAGGGGGGAGGCTGACTGGATGCTCTTGTATATAGATGCTTAAATTTGGCGCTTGATGATGGAAGATGCTTCTAAATTTGTCCTGGACATTTTTTTTTTTCCAGTTTGAATTTGTTCCCTGTTACCTTAAGAAAGAATTCTTGAAATCACCTCCTCAGTTGCTAATTTAACTTATCAAGTCAGAGACTTTTTATCCCAGGAAAAGCTTTGGAGTCTCTTCTAATCCTAATTGTTGATATAAAACTGGTTAAATGGTAATGAGGCAGGAAGCTGTGGATGGCTGTGACATCCCAGGAGGGTGTCACCCTCTCTGCCAAATATTTGGATCAACAACCAGCCATCAGCTGCGGTGTGATGTAATTATTTTGGAAGAGCTTTGTACAGATGGCTGAGATGTTTCTGTTTACAGCGCGATTCTTCCCCCTGCCCCGAATTATGAATGTCAGGCTAAGCATATTGAAAGAATAGCCTATTCATTTCTTTCCTCTCCAGGATTACCCCCCTTTTTTTCATCCCTCCTTGCCCTGAGTTTCTGTTACAAGAACATGGTAAGATGAAAAGTCCTAAAAGTTGACTTTAAACCAGCCAGGAAACCCTATAAAGCCAACCCATATAAAGCCAGAGGGCACCAGAGCACTGTCAGCGGTGACAAGATAATCTCAGAAACAGATCCTGCTCAAGTTCAAATTCAATACAGGCAAAGATTTTAAAAATAAAGTGGGCTGGGAAGCAGAATGACCTAACTCCAAAGCAATAGGCATGATCTGGCCCAAATTTCAAAAACAGAGAACAATCCAAGAATAATAATAGTATCTTGCTGGGAAAGACTTTTTTTTTTTATCTTAGCTTAGTCAGAAAAAATAGAATGGAAAGCTTTTCCCAATCTCTCCAGCATCACCATGGGAGCCCTGGGTCTTGCCTAGTCTATTCCTAAATCCTGAGTAGGTAGGGATGGCCATGGGTAAGCTATGCCAAGGGGGTCTGTGGGTAGGTGGAGACATCCAGGGGCAGAGATGGATTAGTCCCTGACATCACTGAAACTGACCGCACTAATGGCCTGACCCTAGCCAGAACACAGACAGGGACTTGAACCCCTGTGCTGGGACTTGAACCCAGTCTAAACCCAGATTGGGACTTGAACCCACAGTTTTAAATTAGAATCACTCACCCTGTGGCTGAACTCACTGAGGTTCAGGTTCTTCATGTCTCCACACAGAAGGACTTCAGCGAGAGACAAAGTATAGGCAAGAAATAGATTTATTAAGATAGGACACTTGTGAGAGATAAAAGTGGGCAGGTGAGGAGGCTCTGCCCCAAAGATCCTGGTGGGCTACAGTTTTATCATCCAAGGCGGGTGGGGGTTGGAAAATCCCACCTCTTCCTTTCTGGGAGTCTTCGCTCCAGCTTGGCATCTGGTAAGGTGTGTATTCAAATCTGCTGAAGGGCCGTCCTTTAATTCTTGCCCTTGGTCTGCATCTGAATGCACGTCTCATCCCATCCCCCATCCAATGATCTGAGGCAATTCTCATACCTCCACTAGGCCAAACAAGCCTGCCTTGTACTGATGGCTTTTTTGAGCAATTTATTAACTTACAGTGATCTCCCAACATCCCCTAGATTTCCCTCTCTCTCTATGATCCTTTATTGGGACTGCTACAACTACCTGTGCCTACTTCGTCCCTATCAGAACTACTGAGAGTCTCCTGAACAGCCCTGCATGTTGCACGACCAACACGACGCACCTCCATTCCTCCATTCCCCCTGTGACCACTGTCTCCTTCTCCATCCATGAAGTCTGACTGATCCCCCAAAACTCCTCTCAGTGAGTGCCTTCTCCAAGTATTCCTCTTTTTTTTTTTTTTTTTTTCCTGATTGCATCAACAAAGTCTCAGAGTCTGTCTCTCCGAGTGAAATTCAAGTGGACTCCCTGTCTTGGACTCTATGAGCTCTTTGAGTGCAAGGACTTTTTCCTTTTGTCTGTGTCCCATGCGATGTCAGAGGCACACCGTGAATGTTTTCTGAATTGGATTGGATGAGAATGGAGTTGAATTGAATTGAGAATTCAATCCCCCTTTTCAGGGGCTTCCATAAAAGAAATGTTAGGGTGATAGGCTGATGTTGAAATAGTTCTTTTATCTGGCCTGAGTTAGGTCAGGGATCAAGATGTCTTTAAGTGGTACCTAAAACCCCGGACTCAAGTGAACCTCTCTCCTCAATCCACTAGGTAGCATGGGATCATGGATCCCAAACTGCCAGGTGGTGGTTCAAGAGTGGGTGGAAATGAAGCCCATGGACATTTCAAATGCAAACTCCTGATACATGTAAGCTTCAATTAATAGTATATGTTAAATATTTTGTTTTTTCTGGGAGTTCCCATTGTGGCGCAGCAGAAACGAATCCAACTAGGAGCCATGAGGTTGTGGGTTCGATCACTGGCCTCGCTCATTAGGATCCGGCATTGCTCTGATCCCAATTGCAACAGCTCCAATTAGACCCCTAGCCTGGGAACCTCCATATGCCATGAGTGTGGCACTAAAATGACAAAAAAAAAAAAAAAAGTTTTTGTTTTTTCCTTTACACATACCTTGTCAGGATCTTGGTGAGACATTTCACAAGTTTTAGCCAATTGCACAAAGTACGCTTTTAGTTCCTAACAATCTTTCATTAAACCAAATTGAGGAGTTTCAGTGGGTTAAGAACCGGATTAATATCCGTGAGGATGAGGGTTCTGTCCCTGGCCTCACTCAGTGAGTTAAGGATCTGGTGTTGCCTCAAGCTGCAGTGGAGACCGCAGATACGGCTGGGATCCGGTGTTGCCGTGGCTATGGCATAGGTGGCAGCTGCAGCTCTGATTCAGCCCCTAGCCTGGGAGCTTTCATGTGCCTCAGGTGCGACCTTAAAAAACAAAACAAACACACCAAAAAGCTGAAATTGGCCAAAGAGAAAATCTCACTCCATTTCATGCCTGTCCTCTCTGGCGGGGGGTGGGGGAACATTATGATGTGAGAGGTTTTAGAACTTGGTGACAAGTTGCTAACATCGGCTATGGAGTCATACTGACCTGGGTTCAGATCCTAGATCTGCCACATAAAAGTACAGTATTTAACCTTTCTATTTCTGTCTTTAAGGTTAAATTACATAGAATAAATCATTTAGCCCAGGGCTTAGCACACAATAAGGCTTTAACACATGGTCACTGCTGTTATTATTATCTATTACTGGATATTCCAACTCAAGGAGATGAGATCAGGCAATTTGCTGAGCGCTTTCATTCATCACCACCTTTTGAGGAAACGCTTAGCCTTTTGACTCCTGATGTAATACTTGCAATCCATAAAGAATACAATTCGAACTTAGCATCTTGGCTACTGAGTCAACTTTTTCCATCATCTTGAATTTGATTATGACGACTTTTTTTTTTTTTTTTGCTTTTTTAGGGCTGCACCCACGGCATATGGAGGTTCCCAGGCTAGGGGTCAAACTGGAGTTACAGCTGCCAGCCTACACCACAGCCACAGCAACGCAGGATCCCAGCTGTGTCTGCGACCTATGCCACAGCTCAACAATGCCAGATCCTTAATCCACTGAGCAAGGCTGGGGATCAAACCCTCGACCTCATGTTTCCTAGTCAGATTTGTTTCCACTGTGCCATGATGGGAACTCCTGATTATGATGTTTAATAGGGAAACAATTAGAGGAGACTGGTTTTATAAAGAAATTTAAAAGTTATCGCTTATAAAGACCTAATGCACACCCTGTTTGGCAACGGCATCAATTCAGCTCTCAATACACACAGCAGAGGAGGCTCAGAAGAAAACCTCAAGATGGCAAAGATCTGTGCATCTATTTGAGTATATCAAAGTCTCCCCCCATTGCTTATTCTACTTTGGGTCATACCAGTTACAATAAACTTCAGACATCTCTCTGTTGATAATATGTAACAAATGAATATGTTTATACTATCAAGTCTAGAGGACATACAAGAAGATGGAGACAATAGATAAATTCACCAAAGACTTCGCCAGAAATGAAAAGGCACATGGTTAGTGCATTTGCCTGGTTTTGGACAATTATTTTGAGTTATTGATTATGCTTATTTGGTGCCTGACCCAGACCTAGTGGATTATAAAATGAATAAAGGACATGAGCTCCTGTCCAAATAATACTGTGACCACTGTCACTATCAGCAAAACCAAGTACCTCTGGGAATTCTTGGTTAATGGCAATATTTGGCTAACACTAGGGTTTTCGGGTTAATCAAAATTATTAACCCAGCTTTCAAATAACATCAGGAAAAGTAATTCCTTAAATAACCAGATAATGTCCTCATTGGTTAAGAAGATAATGCAAGTACAAATACATGTACTAGTTGGAGTACCCATTTCCAATTCTTCGAAGTATATACACAGAGTGGAAGAGTAGGATCCTATGGTAACTCTATGTTTAACTTTTTGAGGAACCACCACACAGTTGACATTAGTCAGATGAATGTGAAATTATTGATTTCTTTTTATAGACTGCTTCCACAGCAGCTGCACTATTTTACACTCCCATCAGCAATACATTCAGATTCCAATTTCACCACATCCTTACCAACATTTCTTCCTCCCTCCTTTCCTGTCCCTACCCTTCCCTTCTTCCTTTCCCAAATTCCTTCCTCCTGCCCTCCCTCCCTTCCTTCACTCCTTTCTTCCCTCCCTTCTCCTCCCTTCAATTTACTTAAATTTATCATAGCCATCCTAGTTCGTGTGAAGTGGTACCTCACGGTGGTTACAAGTTCCCTATCCAACTAATAATGTTGAGCATTTTTTGTATATGCTTATTGTTCATTTGCATATCTCCTTCAGAGAAATATCCGCTTGAGTCCAGTGCCCATTTTTTAATTGGGTTGTCTTTTGCTTTTGAGTTGTAGGAGTTACGTAGACATTCTGGCTATTAAACCCATCAGATATGTGATTTGCAAATATTTCCTCCTCTTCTGTAAGTTGTCTTTCATTTTCTCGATGTCACAAAACTTTATTTTGATGAAATCTGATTTATCTAGTTTTTCTTTTGTAGTTTGTGCTTTGGGTGCCATACTTAAGAATCCACTGCCAAATCCAAAATCACAAATACTTAATTTTATGTTTTCTTCCAAGAGTCTTATGACTTTAGCTCTTACATTTAGGTCATTGACCCATTTTGAGTTAAAACTTGTATATGACCTGAAGAAGAAATTCAGATTTACTCTCTTGCATGTGGATAAGCCATTGTTCAAACATCATTTGCTGAAGAGATAATTCTCTCACCATTGAATGGTTTTGCACACTTGAAAATCAAATGGTCATAAATGTACGTTCTATTTCTGGACCCTCAATTCTATTTAATTGGTGTATATATCTATCCCTATGCTATTGCCACACTGTTTTGATTCCTGTAGCTTTGCATTAAGTTTGGAAACCTGCAAATATAAATCCTTCGACTATGTTTTTTTTTCAAAATTGCTTTGACTATTCCAAACTTTTATTTCCATGTGATTGTGAGGATATTCTTTTCCATTTCTGTGAAAAATGAAGTTGCAATTTTGATAGGATTGCATTGACTGTATAGATTGCTTTGGGTAATAATCGCTTCTTAAAAATATTGTCCTCTATGAACACAGGAATAAATCTTTACATTTATTTAGGTTTTCTTAAATTTCAACAATATTTTATAGTTCTTGCATATTTTTCCACTCTAAATTTATTCCTAGATATTTTATTTTTATGCTATTATAAATAGAAATTTTCTTAATTTCCATTTTACCTTGTTTATTTCAGTTATACAGAAATTCAGTGGATTTTTGTGTGTTGATATTTTGCCCTGAAATTTTATTGAATTCACTTATTAGCTCTGGTAGCTTTTTTGTGGATTCTTTGGGGATTTCTATATAAAGAATCATGTCATTTGTGAATAGAGATTGTTTTATTTTTTCTTTCCAATTTGGATGGCTTTTATTTATTTTTGCTTGCCTAGTTGCTCTGGCTAGAACTTCCAGTACAAAGTTGAACTGCAGTGGTAAAAGCAGACATCCTTGTCTTGTTCCTGATCTTAGAGGGAAAGGTTTCAGTCTTTAACCGTTGGACATAATATTAGCTGTAGGTTTTTCATAAATGCCATTTATAATGTTGGGAAAGTTTCTTTCTATTCTTATTTTTCTAAGTGTTTTATGATGAAATAGTGTTAGGTTGGTCAAATGCTTTTTTTTTTTTTTTTCTGTACCAATTGAGATGATCATGTAGGGTTTCTCTCCCCCTTCATTCTATTAATATGATGTATTACATGGATTGGTTTTCCTACGCTGAACCACCCTTACATTCCTGGGATAAGTTCCATTTTGTTGTGGTGAATAATCCCTCTAATATACTGTTGGATTTGTTTTGCTAGTACTTAGCTGAGGATTTTTTGAAGGTCTCTAAGGTAACGTTTATTTTTAAAAAGTTAACAGAGTACGTAAAAGGAAACCAAAAAAACAAGCAGATTGAAAAGCAAAAAACAAAATCATCTATAATCAGAAGCAGTTTACAGTTTACTGTGTCCTTCTGGGTCTCCTTTGTGTGTCTACAAAATGAAGCATCATTTTCATGTAAAGAAAATCGTACAGTTATATATCATGATTTTCACACAACATGAATATGTAGCACTTCAAATTCCCAAAGCTATATAAATATTTTATTTTGATAACCAAGAATACACTATACCAACTCAATCTGGAAGAAAAAAAGTGTAAACCTGCCTTTCTTTGGTGACAAAAATTTAATAGGACAAAAAAATGTGGCAACAGGCCTCTAAATAAAGTTATTGGTGGAGTTATTAAAATACTACATTCCCTTAATGTTCAATTAAAAAATGACACATAAAGCATCAGAATACACAAAGTATAATGCTTCTAAGAGGATTCATTATCTGATCTATACATTTGTTTCCATTGAATTAACAGTGTATTCCCGTAGTACAGCCAAAATAGATGTGCATGCATCAAGGTTATCATCAAAATATAAATATGAACACTTGTGTATATATCCCTCCTTTCATTCTTCCTCCTGCCCCTCTGCTTCCCACCTAGTGAACAATTCATGATGGACATTTCTGAGACTGTTTAACAATTCCATGTCCAAGATGCCTCTTTTGTATAAATTATAACAAAGTTATTTACAAATTGATTAATTCATTAGCTCTATTTTTTACCATACATCGTTACCTCAGGACATCTTAAAAACTTAGTTATTGAAAGATAAAGAATGAAACAGAGTTCCCATCATGCTGCTGAAACGAATCCAACTGGGAACCATGAGGCTGTGAGTTCGATCCCTGGCCTTGCTCAGGGAGTTAAGGATCCAGCATTGCTGTGAGCTATAGTGTAGGCCACAGACACAGCTTGGATCTGGTGTTTCTGTGGCTGTGGCTTAGGCCAGCAGCTGTAGTTCTGATTCAACCCCTGGCCTGGGACCCTCCACATGCCTCAGGTTTGGCCCTAAAAGTAAAAAAATAAATAAATAAAAATAAAAGGTGCTCAGGAAAAGCAGGCTGAACCATGTGGTCCAGCCAGACCCTCATGAGCCAGGATCCATGAGGACTTGGGTTCAATCCCTGGCCTTGCTCAGTGGGTTAAGCATTGCCGTGAGCTGTGGTGTAGTTTGCAGATACAGCTCGGATCCCACGTTTCTGTGTCTATGGCATAGGCCAGCAGCTGTACCTCTGATTCAACTCCTAGCCTGGGAACTTCCATATGCCACCAGTGTGGCCCTAAAAAGCAAAAAAAAAAAAAAAAAAAAAAAAGAATGAACCTCATCAACAATTAGTTGAGGATTTTTGCATCTATATTCGTAAAGGATATTGATTTGTATTTTTTCTTGTGATTTATCTGACTTTAGTATCAGTTTAATGTTGGCTTCATAGAATGAATCAGGAAATATTCCCCCCTCTTCTTTTTTTTGCAACAGTTTGAGAAGGATTGGCATTGATTATTCTTTAAATTTGATAGAATTCACTAATGAAGCCATCTGGTCCTGAACTTATCTTTGTTGGGAGGTTTTTTCCTTTGTTTTTATTTTTAAAAATTTTATTTATTTATTTATTTATTTTTGCTTTTTAGGGCCACACTGGTGGCATATGGAAGTTCCCAGGCTAGGAGTCAAATCGGAGGCACAGCTGCTGGCCTACGCCACAGCCACAGAAATGTGGGATCTGAGCTGTGTCTGAGACCTACACCACAGCTCACGGCAATGCTGGATTCTTAACACACTGAGTGAGGCCAGGGATCGAACCCACATCCTTGTGGATCTTAGTCAGGTTCATTAAATGCTGAGCCATGAAGGGAACTCCCATTTTTTGTTTTTAATTACTGATTTAACTTCGTCACTTGTTACTGGCCTGATCATTTTCTTTTGAGTCAGTGTTGATAATTTGTATGCTTCTAGAAATACGTTACTTCATCTAGGTTATCTAGTTTATTGGCGTATGATTATCTATTACATTCACTTATAATTCACTTTGTATTTCTGTAAGGTCAGTCGTAATATCCCCACTTTCGTTTCTGATTTTAGTTATTCACATCTTTTCTCTTTTTATTTGTCAAGCTAGTTAAATTAATGTTGCAGATCTTTTCAAAGTTCAACTTTTAGTTTCACTGCTTCTCTCTGTTGATTTTCTATTCTCTCTTTTGTTTATCTGTACTTCCTTATTATTTTCTTCCTTTCACTCACCTTAAGTTTAGCTTGTTTGTTTTCTGGTTCCTTAAGGCATAAATTTATCTTATTGATCTGAGTTCTTTTATCTTTTGTAATGCGTTTGCCTGCTTTCAATTTCTCTCTGAGCACTACCTTTGCTACATCTCATAAGTTTTGCTATACTCTTTTCCTTTTCATTTGTTTCTAGACATTTTCTAATTTGCCTTGTGATTTCTTCTACTACCTATTGGTTCTTTAAACTGTGTTGTATATACTTAGAAATATTCTGATTTACTTTCATCTTTTTTTGTGTTTTTAGGGCCATACCCACTGCATGTGGAGGTTCACATGAATAATTCCTGATACACATTTCTGTATATCAGGCTAGGGGCTGAATCGGAGCTGTAGCTGCTGGCTTACACCACAGCCACGGCCATGAAGGATCCAAGCCACATCTGCAACCTGCACCACAGATCACAGCAATGCCAGATCCTTAACCCACTGAGCAGAGGAAAGGATCCAACCCCCATGTCCTCAATGATACTAGCTGGGCTTTTTAGCCACTGAGCTACGACGGGAACACCTGATTTACTTTCTATTATTGACTTCTAGTGTTTTTTTTCATTGTGGTCTGGGAAGATATTTTGTATGATTTCAAAATAATGAATTCTTTTAAATGTCTTGAGAATGTTTTGTGTTTAATACATTGTCCATCCTGGAGAATTTTCCATTTGCACTTGAGAAGAATGTGTATTTTGCTGTTATTGGATTGTTTCTCTCTCCTCTCTCTCTCGAATGTATTATTTCTGAGTATATCTGTGAGAGTATTTCCAGAAGATATTAGCATTTGAATTGATGAACTAAATAAAGCCAGTATTTCTCCTCAAAGTGGGTAGGCATCATCCAATCTATTGAAAGCCTGAGTAGAACAAAAGCATGGAAATAATGGGGTTTGCTCTCTGCCTGCTTGTTGAGCTGGGACACCAGTCTTCTCCGTCCTGATTCTCAGGCCTTCAGATTGGGGTGTACCCATCGATTCTTTAGCTCTCAGGCTCTAAACGACACCACCACCTCTTCTCTTTCAGCTTGTATATGGCAGGTTGTTGGGCTCCTTAGCCTCAGAAACTGCATGAACCAATACATTGTAATATATAATATAATTGTAATGTATAATATTATATATACATATATATTCTATTACTCTGAAGCACTCTAATATAAAACCCTCTAGGTCGTGGCGCAGTGGTTAACGAATCCGACTAGGAACCATGAGGTTGCGGGTTCGGTCCCTGCCCTTGCTCAGTGGGTTAAGGATCCGGCGTTGCCATGAGCTGTAGTGTAGGTCGCAGATGCGGCTCGGATCCTGCGTTGCTGTGGCTGTGGTGTAGGCTGGCAGCTGCAGCTCTGATTGGACCCCTAGCCTGGGAGCCTCCATATGCTGTGGGAGCAGCCATAGAAAAGGCAAAAAAGACCCCAAAAAAAGACAAAAAAAGAAAGAAAGAAAGAAAGAAAGAAAGAAAGAAAGAAAGAGAGAAAGAAAGAAAGAAATCTATTGAAACAACAGCAATGACAACTACACTGGATGTCTTCCAATTGCTGTGGCTCTGACGTAGGCCAGCGGCTACAGCTTCGATTCAACCCCTAGCCTGGGAACCTCCACATGCCGCGGAAGCAGCCCAAAGAAATAGCAAAAAGACAAAAATAAATAAATAAATAAATAAAATAAAATAAAATAGAATAAAAATTAAAAAATAAAATAAAATAAAACCCTCTAGGGGATTTTTTCGTTTCAATGATTTGACTTGTCAGCTCCTGAGTTTCTATATGGCTTATTTTTCTGATCTCTATGCCTTTATCGATATCCTCATTTTGTTCATATATTGCTTGTTTACTGTTTGTTTAGCTTTTTAGGGCCTCACCCATGGCATATGGAATTTCCCTGGCTAGGGGTCGAATCAGAGCCACAGCTGCCAGCCGATGCCAGAGCCACAGCAACGTGGGATCTAAGCCACATCTGTGACTTAATGCCACAGTTCACAACAACACTGGATCCTTAACCCACTAAACGAGGCCGGGGATCTAATGTGCACCCTCGTGTATACTAGTTGGTCTTTCTTCCTCTGAGTCACAACAGGAACTCCTGTTCATATGTTGTTTCCCTGGTTTTTCTTAGTTCTTAGTCTTGATTTCCTATATTTCTTTGAAAATAATTAAGACACTTGACTTAAAGTCTTTGTGTACTTAGTCCAGTGACTGAAATTCCTGAAGGATTGTTTCTGTCCTTTTGTTTTTTCTTTGTAAATAAGCCAGACTTTCCTGTTTCTTTGTATGCTTTCTAATTTTTTGTTGAAATCTGAACATTCGAATATTATAATATTGTAACTCTTAAAATCAGATTCTCTCTCTTCTCCAAGACTTGTTCTTTTTGATTATTGGAGGCTACAGACATTTGTTTCTTTAATGACTCTTTCAAGCTCTCTTTACAAAGACTGTATTCTGTATTATGCATGGTCCCTGAAATTTCTGTTCCTTTAGATTGAGTTCAGTGAAGGTTTCATAGCGATTTTCTTGAATACCACAATAACTAAAAAGCAATGAAACAAAATAAAGAATAAAACAAAACCCCAAGCCCACCTCTCCTGGTCTTGAAAATGACTCTGTGCTGATGTGTTTTTTCGACACTTAGCCAGGCTGTTATAACGCTGCCTCCACCTTCATTTCCTAGTTCTACTGAGTCTAAAAGTAAACTGAAGTTGAAAGTTTAGGATTGCCTCATCTTTTCTGAGCATATGATCTTCTTTGGGGATGCATGAGGCTTTCTAGATTTCTCACTGCACGTAGGTACTTTGGAATGACCTATTCTAAAAGAAACTCGCTCCACAGTTTTTCCTTTCACAATTTAGGTGCTCTGTTTTTCTGTCTTAACTGTACTCTTTTGCAGTTACAGGTTTTTCATTTGCTTTACTATGCTTTTGAGCAATGTCTGCTGCTTTTCTGCTCTGAGTTCCAACACAGAGATCAGCAAAATGGAGATGAACACCTTGCATCCGTTATTCAGGTAGCCTCCAGACAGAGCAGAAGAGACAAGCACAATAATTAAAAAAAAAAAAATCTGCTGTGCTATCTATAGAACCAGAAACTAGGTTCCCACACTGGGAATACAGGCTGCCATTCTCAAGACCTCTACTAAACTGGTGGCGCAAGGGCAAATAAAAATACCACAGAACTTTCCTACCAGTTTTAACTTGTCTTTTTCTTGATTCAGCATTTGCCTGGTTCTATAAACCTTTGCCTGCCTCCCAGAGTTCTGTCAGTGTTGGTCCTGGCAGTGTTGCTTGTTTTATTAATGTTTCTGTGGAGGGGTGGGTGCAACCTCGGAACTAACTACTCTCCATTTTGCTGATAGCACCGTAGCTTTTTCTCGATACATTTTTTCTCTGTTCTATGTGTTGACACTGATAGGCTCAGAGTGCCAAGTTAATATTTTATGTTGTCTATGGTAACTTACCCATGTGATTGCCTAGATGATTGAAAAGCATTCCACTAACAAACTAAAGGAGTAAAATGTGAAGCTTTTTACTTATTTACATTTTAAACTTTGCTCTGCAAAAAAATAAACCATCGCAGATGAAGTCAGGAGAATAAAACAATTTAAACAAGGAGTTCCTGCTGTGGTGCAATGGGTTAAGAATCTGACTGCAGCAGCTTGGATGGCTGTGGATATACAGGTTGGATCCCTGGCCCAGTGCAGTAGGTTAAAAGATCTGGCATCGCCACAGCTGTGGCGTAGGTCGCAGTTGTTGCTCAGATTCAATTCCTGGGCCAGGAACTTCCACATGCCACTGAGGGAGGCCATGACAACAACAGAAAAGAATTTAAACAAGAACAACAGCTTATAATGGTTGCTTGGATATGGAAGCCTATGAAAAACTCAGACAATGATGAATAGTTCATTATGAACTGAGAGTCTGGAGCCACAGGGCCTTATTCCAGTTCTCCCTTTAAGCAGAGGAGTGACCTGAATCACATCCCAGTGGCCTCCCTCTGGCTTGTCCTCTCCTGGCACATGAATGGGAAGGACCTCATCCAGGGTTTCCAAACTGAGTTCCAAGATGTTTGGAAGAGGCTCACTGGGAGAAAGGGGGGATTGGAGGGATTTCCAGGCTCGTTATGCCAATATGAGAGGCTCTACTTATAAATGTGTTATTTATTTGAGGGTCCCCATAAGATTTTATTTCACAATATGATTCTTCCACTTTTAAATGACAGAAACTGTTGAGTTAGATAATCTCTAAGTTTTTCTCAGATACAAATATCTCATCATCAGTATTCTATCAAGTACATAGGCTAACTTAGGAGAGGACTAGGAACTAGAATACGTAGATTCTTACATAGCTCTTTTGGTTACAGCCCTGGAATTTTAATAATGCTCATCATCATTTTGTCTTCATTTTCTTCACCTACAAAAAGGAGGTAACAATAATTCTCTATGTACTTCCTGGAACCATAGAGCAAATAATAAAAGAAAATAGATGTAAAGTATTTTCAGAAGTTTAAAGTGTTGGGCAAATATAAGATATTACCAGTGGTTGTTAAAGAGCCAGTAAACTCTCATTCTGTGACTCTACCAAGAGAAGCCTGGCATGAATGCCTGAGAGACACATAGAATTTTTATTACAGAATCAGTAAGGGGATTGTCTCGATAAATGTGGCAATTCATACAATGGAATACAATATAATCATTAAAAAAATCACTGAAAGAAATTATATAGACAGGTAGAGCTTTAAAAATTAAGCAAGTTGCAGAATACTGCTTTCAGCATGAAACCACTTATGCGAAAGTTTAAAGCACCGTACTTTCCTTGCTCAGGGATTCATGTATATGCAATATAAAGTTATAAAAAGCAGACTAGAAAAACATAGATCAAATTGATAACAGTAGTTAGTTTTAGGAAGAAGAGAGATGAAGAGAAGACAAAGGAAGCTATAATTTTACTTAGGTTTCCTTCACTTTGTTAAAAAAAAAGAGCAAACATAAATAATGATTGCTAATCTGGGAAGGAGGCACGCATATGTTTATCTCAGGATTCTTTCTACTTTTCTAAACATATTTCAAGTTTTCAAAATGGGAAAATATTAGAAAGAAAGAGAATGTAAAAGAAGGAGGGAAGGAAGAAGATAACCTCTAGAGAGCTGGCTTTGTAAATCTCAAGGTCAAATGAAGGAGGCCATGGCAAACATCACAGGGGTGCCCACGTTGGCCAAAAAAACACGCAAAGCAACACTAATGGACCCAACAACAAATTCACATAAATAAATTGAAAATTTATAATCATAAAAGTCTTTTGGAGTATTTTGCTTGGAAATCCAGGACCATCAAGAGTGGGTTGGGCCCCATGAAGAAAACAGGGCTCCTGGAGCAGAGACCGCAAGCCCCTCCCAGGCTAGACACTGACATGCAGACTAGTTAGCCTCCCGGGAAGCTAGGCCCTGATCACCAGCCCTGGCATCCTTCTCCCAGTGCTGGTCCTCCAGAAGCCCAGATTTTAAACCTAAGGCACCCTGAGACTAGCCTCAGCTCTTGTGGAAACACCACCACAGTGGTCCTCAGGGACATGGGCTGATATTTGTTCTAAAATATAGTGTAGTAATAATAAAAAAAATGGGGTCAATAGTAAGGTCAACAGATAGAGAGACCACTGCCACTGAAAAGAGAGTTTGGGGAGTTCCTGCTGTGGCTCAGAGGGTTAAGAACCTGACATCGTCTCCATGAGGATGTAGCTTCAATCCCTGGCTTCCCTCAGTGAGTTAAGGATCTGGCGTTGTCACAAGCTGCTGCACAGTTTGCACGTGTGGCTTGGCTTGGATCTGGTGTTGCTGTGGCTGTGGCATAGGCCTGCAGATGCAGCTCTGATTCAACCCCTAGCCAAGGAATTTCCACGTGCCATAGGTGCGGCCCTAAAAAGAAAAAAAGAAAAAGAGAAGAGAGTTTGTTACTCTCAGTTCCCAAGAAAAAGGGGCTTATCTTGCTACAAGGGCCACAGTGGGAACCTTTGGGGTCCATCAGGAGGCAGAGGGAGAGGGGAAGACATGGACAAGAGCCTTTACTGTGGTTTCTGGGGAAGAACAGGTGAGGCAGGGTCAGTGGGCTCGGGACCAGCTGGTTGGAATCATTTCAGGGCTCTGGTGTGAGGGTGATTCCTGGGGTGACTGAGTTGGGGGGGGGTAGGGGCTCAGAGTGTGAGTGCCCCATGGAGGAGGCCGTCAGGGTGTGGACCACACTGGGTATTTAAGAGGCATGCTCCCAGGCCAGTTGTTCACCTTCTCCGAGGACTGGCCACCCTGGGGTGGGCAGTCAGTCCCACAAGCATCAGTAAGACCCCAGATGTCAAATCTTCAGAAACCCAATTATGGTTAATACAATATTCTTCTGAGATGCCGGTAAAATCCTGAATGAAAACTTAAGGGAAAACAAACACCATGAAGAAAGTCTCTGTGACACGCTTGTTTCCCAAGCATCCATGTGGAGCCAGTTGCTGGGACTCGGAGTCACATGGCTCACAGTGTCAGTCACTCCAGGAGGGGCTGCAGGCTGCCAAAGTGCCCTTCTGCCTTGAGGGGCGAAATCTCAGGAACTCAAGGCCTGAAATGCTCACCACAGCCCAGCCTGCTTTCCTTCTGTTCAGCCAAGCCCCAGTGATCTGTGAGGATGCAGAGGCTCAGTGCTAGGCAGGGTTACCTGTGCTGAAGGAAATCTCTTGCTATTATCTTCCGAGAAAGTGGAGGATGGCGTGGCAGGTGCATTACTTGCTGTGCCCGCAACCTAGATTAGTCACACTCCCCCTCCAAGGAACTTCTGCATGATTGCTGTCCCAGAGCGGAGGTGGAGGGGGTGTCACTTCTCTTCCTCCCGTGTGGGCCCTTGCCTCCCAAACCTTCCGTCTTCAGCTACCGACATTGAGATGGGGACCTATGCTTAGGATGTGATTGTGCAGAAGTGCTGCCACGTTGATGTTTCCCTGTACCAGCTTGAAGGGGAGAGACCCTTAGTTTGGTTCCCTTGCTCCTCGAGATCTCCCCGTGAGCATAGATCCTAACCAAAGTCAGGTGATGAAAAGGAGCAAACCCCAGATCCAAGCATGAGCGGGCACAGGACACAGGAGGGTTTGAGAAAACGAACCCTTCTTCCCTCCGGAGGAAATGTAGCTGAAATCCTCCCATTGATAGGACGACAGAGAGAGTGTGAAGTTAAAACTAGGACAGCAAAGGGACGGTAAAGTGAGGCAAGAACGTGCCTACCCGCCCTTTGATCTGCTATGAACAGGCTGATCACTCACCCAAGTTTCAGTAGGATATTGGTTTTCCTTTGTGCCTTATGGTTCCCCAAAGCTGTTGCTGTAGAGATCAAAGAAGACCTGCCTGTGCAATTTCATCTTTTGGTCTTAAGTAATGCCTTGATCTATCCGTGCTGCTTAAAGAAAAAAAAAAAAAAACCTACGAGTTAACTTCTCCTAATGGCCTTTAACTGTTTACTTGGGAAAATGTTAGTTGCTCTAAAATGGAGCAAAGTGAGATGGGGACAGATTCTGCCAGGGCCTTTCCAATTTGTCTTTTATCTCAAGGCCGTGGGAACAGGCGAGTTGCCATGCAGTCAGCTGGCTGGGCTGTCTCAATGGAGTGGGTTGCCCTCAAAATTCTGTTTTCCGCACTCAGCCTGCAAGAGCAATTCCACAGAATCCTGGCCTCTGCTCCCCTCTCCTGCCTCTGTTTTGTGTTGCAAGGCTGTGTCTCAACTATTCGCAGGAAGGACCCCAGGAACCAAGTCACAGAGGGAGTGTGTGTATGTGGGCAAATGCACAGACCCAGCTGAGGGAGGCTGGGGTCTGCCTGTGCCTTATATATTTGTAGGGTTTTGTAGATTCATGCCCAATAGTTTGGTCTGCCTTCCCCCTAACACAGTTGGCCAACCTCAGAACACTTGTGGCCCTTAACCATTTTCTCCCTATTTTCTAGATGTCTTTTTTTTTTTTTCCTTTTCTTTTTAGGGCCACACCTGCTGCATAAGGAAGTTTCCAGGTTAGGGGATAGATCGGAGCTACAGCCAGCAGCCTATGCCGCAGTCACAGGAAAGCAGGATCCAAGCTGCATCTGCGACCTACAATGCAGCTCAACAATACCAGATCCTTAATCCAATGAGCGAGGCCAGGGATGGAACCTGCATCCTCATGGATCCTAGTCGGGTTCGTTTTCTGCGAGCCACGACAGGAACTTCTAGATGTGTTTTTCTATTTATGTATCTAAATAAAAACTTCTAATTTCATCCAGGAAGTTAAGAATTTCCTTCAGCCTATAGCCTTTAAAAACAGTTAGACTTAGTTCATTTCCCTGGAAGAATGGCCATCGTCTTTTCTAAGAAAACTTGATAATATGAAATTAAAATGGTAACTAAAAAAAAAAAAAAGGAAAGAACAGGAAACCATCTGTGAGGAAACGCAGTGTAATTGTATACTGTTTTTGGCATGAGATATGTTTCAGAAAAAAGTTGTATGTAAACGACATAAAGTAAAGTACCCTTAGCCTAGTAAGGCCCTTTTCTATAAACATCCTTTATAGATTGGTTTTAATAAAATAGTGTAACTCCTTCAAAGTGCTCTGTTTTGGCAAAGAGTGAATGTAGGAACACCCATGGTTTAAATATGGAGATTCTTGCCCAGTGTCAAATCAAATTATGTTTTTTAGCTTGTAACAAATCTTGTTACGCATATTATCCTTTTCTTCAGCTAAGAGTTATCTGGTGCCTGCCTGCTCTATGCCAGGTGTGGCTCAAAGCCTCGATTTTTCTCTTAGCCTAATGTACCTTATTTCTGGGGGCTTTTAAAAAGCCTTATGAGGAGTTCCCGTTGTGGCGCAGTGGTTAACGAATCCGACTATGAACCATGAGGTTGTGGGTTTGGTCCCTGCCCTTGCTCAGTGGGTTAACGATCTGGTGTTGCCGTGAGCTGTGGTGTATGTGGCAGACGCAGCTCAGATCCTGCGTTGCTGTGGCTCTCGCTTAGGCTGGGGGCTACAGCTCCAATTCGACCCCTAGCCTGGGAACCTCCATATGCCGCGGGAGCGGCCCAAAGAAATAGCAAAAAGACAAAAAAAAAAAAGAGCCTTATGAGGCAATATCGGGGGAGTTCCCTGGTGACTCAGTGGGTTAAGGATCTAGTGTTGTTACTGTTGTGGTTCATGTAACTGCTGTGACACAGGTTCAATCCCTGGCCTGGGAAATTCTACATGAAGGGGACTGGCAAAAAAAAAAAAAAGACTTATGAGGAAATATCTGCAGAAAAGCTTGAGATTTAAGGACAACAAAAATAATGTATATAGCAGTGTATGTCTATTCAGCTATTGCTAAAAATAATTTTCTTTATTTAAAAATTAGATTTATTGGAGTTCCCGTCATGACTTAGTGGTTATTGAATCCGACTAGGAACCATGAGGACACAGGTTCCGTCTCTGGCCTCGCTCAGTTGGTTAAGGATCCTGTGTTGCCGTAAGCTGTGATATATGTAGGTTGCAGATGAGGCCTGGAGGCTCTGGTCCAGCGTTGCTGTGGCTGTGGCATAGGCCGGTGGCGACGGCTCCAATTCAACCCCGAGCCTGGGAACCTCCATATGCCACAGGTGCAGACTTAAAAAGAAAAAAAAAATGCAATTTCAAATACTTTGACTATAGTTCAATTTCTCTTCAGGGTTTCATGGAAATTAAGAAAGCAATGCACAGTAAGACAATACCAGTATAATCATTCCATTCAGCCATCTCTTCTTGAGTATCAGCAATGCCCCCTGCTGCATGCTCTCCACGTGGGCCCCGCGTGGAGGCAGAGCCCTCTGGCTCATGAGGAGGGTGGCGATGGCATCTCTGCTAGGAAGGACATTCCCAAAGGTACATGAAGGAAAAGGACAAAGCCTGTGTACCTCCTCATCTAAGAGGGGAGACAGGGCTCTAAACCTAGGATTACATTGTATGTTGTTCTTAAATTTCTCCATTTGAAATTAAACGAGTATCAGAAAATTTGCAATGAGGCAAGTATTAAAATATCTTAAGCTAGTGTCTACAGATGGGTGAATGGATAAGCAAAATGTGGCCTTTTCACACAGTGGAATATTAACCTTAAAAAGGAAGGAAATTCGGACACAGGCCACATGATGCTTGGTGAAAAAAGCCAGACATACAAGGACAAATATGTGATTCTACTCATAGGAGGTCCCTAGAGAAATTAAATTCATTGAGACAGCAAGTAGAATGGTGGTTGCCAGGGGCTGTGGGGAGTGGGGAGGGGAATATGTGTTTAACAGGTACAGTTTACATTTTACAAGATGAAAGAGCTCCGTGGATGGATGGTGGTGATTCACAACAGTGCGATTGTTCTTAATGCCACTTAACAGTACATTTAAAAACAGTTAAGATGGGAGTTCCCTGGTGGCTCGGTGAGTTAAGGATCTGGCATGGTCACAGCTGTGATGCTGGTTCAGTTTATGGCACAGGAACTTCCACATGCCATGGGCAGAGCCAAGAAAAAAAAAATTTGGTAGATGCAAACTATTGAATTCAGTGTGGATAAGCAATGAGATCCTGTTGTATAGCACAGGAACTGTATCTAGTCACTTGTGATGGAACACAATGGAGAATAATGTGGGAAAAAGAATACACACACACACACACACACACACACACACACACACATATGGTTTGGTCACTTTGTTGTATAGCAGAAATTGACAGAACATTGTAAATCAACTATAATAAAATTATAGTTAATTGTAATAAATTAATTAAAAATAAATTTAAAATTTAAGATGGTAAATTCCATGCTATGTGTGTTTAAGCACAATTGAAAAAAATGTAAAATTACATTAAACATAATTCTTGGTGCTTGACAGGGATGATGATTGGTGGGACTATTAAGGTGAAATTTTCTCCCCATGCACTTGAGTGATATTCAGTCAATTTGCAGTTCACATATTAATGATACCATGGCTAGAAATTTACCAATTTGCTAAGATTCCTAAGTGTGTGGCCATTTACTGCAACATATTGTCATAGTAAAAAGCTGCAGCAGCCACCCAAATGTCCATTAATATGAGGCAATTAAATAAATTATAGTGCTTTCGTAAAAGAAATGCTGTGCAACCATTATAAGGGCAATTGTGTCAACATGGAAAGAAATGCGAGGTTAAATGTTCAAAATACATAATGCAAATCAGTGTACACAGTGTAATTCCATTAAAAACAGAAAACATATATAAAAATTATGTCAATCTATATGTATCTATGGGTATGTTCTCAAGGCATAGCCAACAACATGGAAATAGTGGTTATTTCATTTGTCTTAAACATGTCGAAATAAACTCACGGATAAGAAGGGAAATGAGACAAACCCAAAGAGTGATTAACTCTGAAAAATATGAGTGAGGAAGGGATGGGGGACTTCTTATTTTCTGTGCTTTTGTATTGCATTTATTTATTTATTTATTGTCTTTTTAGGGCCACACTCGGCATTTGGAGGTTCCCAGGCTAGGGGTCGAATCAGAGCTGCAGCTGCCGCCCTACGCCACAGCCATAGCAACATGGGATCCGAGCTGTGTCTGCGACCTACACCACAGCTCACGGCAACATTGGATCCTTAATCCACTGAGCGAGGCTGGAGGTTGAACCCTTGTCGTCATGGATAGCAGTGGGGTTCGTTACCACTGAGCGACAACAGGAACTCCAGCATACATTTTTTTAATGCTGAGTATGATGTGCAAATAAAAATAATTGAGTCATTCAAAAACTGAAATAAATTTACACATATTTTATTATTTTCTCAAACATGTTTACCTAATAAACATGAGAGAAAAAATTAACACAAGCAAATGTGAGGCAGGTGTCTGCCAGAAAACAATTGTGAGGCAATGATTCCTTCCAGACACCCAGGGAATAGATTCCATGCTTTCCCATCCTTACTCTCTGTGATTCCACAGGATCCTAGGAAACACAAGAGGGTTTGACCAACGACCCACTGAATACTGGCTGTTGTTTGCCATTGTCATGGAATTTGCCGACTCTCACTCTTGACCTCACAGAGGACTTTGTGAGCATGAAAAGTGACATTTATAACTCTCGCTGGAATTTCCATGGACCCAGGACCCTGCCAGGCCAAGGGATGAATCACGGCTTCTTAGAATTGTGGAGCCATCTTGAAAACAGCTGCCAAGTAACTAATGCTCTTAAAAATAGCTCTCACTCCCTACAAAATGAATCGCTTATTTTAAGAAGACAAGAGTGGCTTGAATCTGTCCTGCTTGCATTTTTCATCTCCTGGGCAGCCTGCCAGGGGGTCCAAGAAAGCCCTGCTTGTCAGATGGGAATGCCATCTGTGTTCATGATGCCAAGGGCTGGGCTAACTGGGGTGAAGCCTGAGTCACCCCGTATGGAATCCGTCTCCTCCGTGGTATGGACCATGGAGAATGGATTTGAACTCGGGTGCCCTGCACAGAAGTTTGCTCTTCGGATCAGGGGTCCTAAAAGTATGGTGTGTGCTCTGGGCCATGGGAAGATGGTCTACTGGAGACCTAGGGGTGATCATACTAAGGGAGCCTAGTCAGACAGTGAAAGACGAACATCATATGATATCACTGATAGGTGGAATCAAAAAAAAAAAAAAAAAGGATACAAATGAACTTATTCTCAGAACAGAAACAGACTCACAGACTCTGAAAACAAACTTATGGGTACCAAAGGGGACAGGTGGGGGTTTGAGACTGGCATATGCACACTGTGGCGTATGCAATGACTGGCTAACAAGGACCTGCTGTACAGCACAGAGAACTCTACCCACTATTCTGTGATCATCTATGTGGGCAAGAGAATGGATGTGTGTACATGTGTCACTGAATCACTCTGGTGCACAGCAGACATGAGCATGACCTTGTAAATCAACCCTGCTTCAATACACTTGAAAAACATTTAAAAAAAGATGGTCCATTGGGTGCAGAAGGAAAACACGAGAAGGCCAGTTGACATTCATTTTTTGGTCTAATGAAGATAAGAACAAACTTAAGCTTTCGTGACATTTAATGTGTGGATTGACACTGGAGTCTGGATGCAGTCTGTATCAGGCAACTGCCCTTCCCTGGAAATTCCACATGCCATTGGGGTTGAAGGCAGCTGCGTGCCATGTTTATTGATTCATTTTTTTCCATATTGTGATCTATTGCCATCAACGTATTTGTTAGCTTAAAAAGGGTCAAAATAGAAAATATATATAAGGAGTTCCCTGGTTAAGGATCCGGTGTTATCACTGCGGTGGCTCGGGTTTGACCCTTGCCATGGGTGCCACCAATTTAAATGAATAAATAACTAATAAAATGTAAAATATATAAAAACTGGACATGAGTTAAAGTGGTCAGGACAGATTTTGATCAGTAATGTACTATCATCATACACAACTGACCTCAACTTGGATTTGTGCAGACATGACTGGCATTCGAAAGCGAAAACGAGGGAACGGGTGTAGTCGGGGAAGGGAAACTACAAAAACTGGAAGGGGAGGGTTGGTCCATGTGAAACCATCCGGGTTTGCTAATTGACACTTCTCCAGTTAGGCTCCTGTCTTCCCACAGAGGCTGGGAGATAGGACCTTTATTTGCAGGTGTTGGCTAGAACAAACAATAAATTCTTTTGGCAGTCTTGAGTTTTGTCAGACGGGCACTTCAAAGGAGCTGAGTGTCAACCTCTGGATGTTGGCCTTGGGCTATTGGAAAGTATGCTACTGTTTGTTCAAGTCTTTGTAAGTATAACTGAGAATTGGGCTTAGGGGAGCCTGGCTAGAATCTGGGTAGGGGGGAAACCCTTTGTCAATAATCCTACAGGTACTATCTGAGCAAAGGGAGTCATTGTGCTATTTTGTAATTATATAAAGGAATGCCATCCTGAAATTAATTCATACCTCTTTAGGAGTTCCCATAGTGGCTCAGCAGTAATAAACACAACTAGTATCCACGAGGATTCAGGTTTGATCCCTGGCCTCACTCAGTGGGTTAAGGATCTGGCATTGTTGTGAGCTATGGTGTAGGTCACAGAGGCACCTTGGATCTGGTGTTGCTGTGGCTGTGGCAGCTGCAGCTTGGATTCGACCCCTAGCCTGGGAACTTCCATATGCCGTGGGCATGGCCCTAAAAGACAAAATAAAAAAATTAAAATTTTGTCCGGATATATGCCCAAGAGTGGGATTGTGGGGTCATATGAAAGTTCTATATATAGATTTCTAAGGTATCGCCAAACTGTTCTCCATAGTGGCTGTACCAGTTTACATTCCCACCAACAGTGCAGGAGGGTTCCCTTTTCTCCACGACCCCTCCAAATTTGTTAGAGACACATGCACCTGCATGTTCATTGCAGCACTATTCACAATAGCCAGGACATGGAAACAACCCAAATGTCCATCAACAGAGGATTGGATTTGGAAGATGTGGTATATATACACAATGGAATACTACTCAGCCATAAAAAAGAATGACATAATGCCATTTGCAGCAACATGGATGGAACTAGAGAATCTCATACTGAGTGAAATGAGCCAGAAAGACAAAGACAAATACCATATGATATCACTTATAACTGGAATCTAACATCCAGCACAAATGAACATCTCCCCAGAAAAGAAAATCATGGACTTGGAGAAGAGACTTGTGGCTGCCTGGTGGGAGAGGGTGGGAGTGGGAGGGATCGGGAGTTTGGGATTATCAGACACAACTTAGAATAGATTTACAAGGAGATCCTGCTGAGCAGCATTGAGAACTATGTCTAGATACTCATGTTGCAACAGAACAAAGGGTGGGGAAAAAAATGTAATGTACACATGTAAGGATAACTTGATCCCCTTTTTGTACAGTGGGAAACTAAAACTAAAAAAAAAAAATTAAAATTAAAAAAAAATGAAGTGGTCTCGTTTGTTATATATATAAAAAAAATTATACCTCTTTAAAGTTCCTAAGTAATCTCAGGGCAAATTAGTTGGAGTTGTATAGTGTAATGATGAGTCAGACATTTTGCCTGTACAAAAAGACAGGTATTCCAAATAGGGAGAATATTTGGTGATGACATTGCTGCAAATACAATGTTGAAAGCATGAAGGAATGTGCCTCTTAGAGCACAGGACCACACACCACACAGAGGCAACAGGTTAACAGAGAGACAAGGAAGGTTTCTCAGGAACATCTCATGGCACGGGGAGAGAAATCTGCAACTTCCAGTGGTAATGTGATTGGTTTTTCCAAAAAATGTCCTGACCCCACAAACTCCATTACCTGCATTGACTGGGGACCCAGTTAAACACATCTGCCTGGAGGGTCCTGCTCCCTCTCGGGTCTTGCTCTCAGGTGGGCCCTGGCAGCCACCTGTCCTCATTCCCAATGCCCTGCTCTCCCTCCTCTCCCCAAGGGCCATGTGCCAGGCTCCAGACAACCTCACCCACACGTGGGAGCCCAGCAGAGCCCAGGTCCCCAATGGTTCTCCCCAAACCCACAGCCTCCGCCGTCTCTGCCCTCACCTGGAGAATGTAATTCAAAAGCTGGGGCATTAAATTGGTTCATGTCATCTTTTCCCATCCTGTGACATGTTCTATTTTTGAGCAAAATGTGTTAAAGTAATACATGTTTATCTTTGTAAGAATACAGAGGGAGCCCATGCTCAAACCTTCTTCACTAACAGAGCTGCACAATCAGAAAAGTTAGGAGTCCACTGCTTTAGCCTGTGTGCCCTGAAACACACTCACCCCTGGGTGGAGGCTGGGAAAGAGAGGAAAGGCCACCTGCTGCCCACCTGTGGGTGGAAAAGCAGCCTCCTGTGGACTGAAAGGGAGGCTGGGATGATCTTGTCTAGATGTCAACACTTTATTATTGCTATTATGTTTTTTTCATTTTCTGGCCACACCTGCAGCATATGGAAGTTCCTGGACTAAGGTCAAATCAGAGCTGCAGCCGAGGCCTGCGCCACAGTCACAGCAATGCCAGATCTGAGCCTCATCGGTGACCTACACCACAGCTCACAACCAACACCAGATCCTTACCCACTGAGGGAAGCCAGGGATCAAACCTCCATCCTCATGGATACTCAGTGGGTTTGTAACCCACTGAGCCACAACATGAACTCCCTAGACGTCAAGCCTTCAGAGGATCCAACTTGTAATATTACCCAGAATATTATGTAAGGGGGATCTTCCCACCAGAAGTGATAACAGAGGAACACAGGGCATGCTCAGTGCCTTCATAAATATCCTTTTGGGGTGATTATCATCTTTCAGGTATTCACCCAAACCTTGGCCATCATTTGCTCTGCCCTTCTGTTCATTCAGACATTCTTTTCATCCTCCTTAGAGCCAAGTTAAGTCTCCATAGTTTCGACACAGAGACAATGAGATGGCAAAGAGCTTATCCCCCAAAATTGTCATTAACACACAGTTCTGACGATTTGAAGACTTTGAGCTGTTTTTTCAATATTCTCTATCAAATTTTATTCCAAAAATATCAACTCACTTTTTTGGGTGTCCCTGATTTAGCCTAAACCTTGCTGAGTCAGCCTGTGGTGAATCCAATGAAGGTTCACCTCGTCCTGCTTTGGAAAGTAAGCAGGAGCTGACCTTGATTAGGGGGAGGGAACTCATGAGATCAGGGCTTCCTCTCTCCTTTTCTGCTCACTGGCTTTACTCTACGTCCTCAACAGGTGATGCTGTGCTTCCTGCCACGAAAGTTGTTCTCAGCCATGAGGACAACCTTGTTTATCACCGTGGATACTCGGTTGGGTCCAATGATGACAATGCCTGGACACTGAGGGGATGGATGAGTCAACAAACATCAAGACAAGTGTGAGGTTAAATTGATGAAATAAATTGTTCCTTTGAGGGCTGGTGGAGCATCCTCCACCCTGGTCCACTTGCCCTGGGTGACAGCAACAGGTGGTTCTGCCTCCTGCTATGTTTATAGTCACTGGTACATTGGCATGGTTTCTTCTTTTCCTTTAATATTTTTTTTTTCTCTTTACAGCCCCACATGTGGCATATGGAAGTTCCCAGCCTAGGAGCTGCAGCTGCCACCCGACACCACAGCCAGAGCAACAGGATCCAAGCTGCATCTGCAACTTATGCCACACCTCACGGTGATGCCGAATCCATAACACACTGAGTGAGGCCAGGGATTGAACCTGCATCCTCGTGGGCACTATGTCAGCTTATTAACCCGCTGAGCCACAATGGGAACTCCTAATATTGTTTCTAAAATGCAGCCTAAGCCATAATTCTTTTAGATTAAGGGAACCAGTGGTTCAAGAAGGAGTTGTAAGTGGTGCTTGTCCAGTGGGAAGACACCACCTACCTACAGAGCCATTCAAAGAGCTTAACCACATATGTCTCTGACTCCATGAATTAAATGAATTACTCCTCCCCCCCCCCCCCGGGAAATGTCCTGAGTGATATTTTTAATTGAGTGGAACGTTGGTTGAAAACACATTTCAACTTTGGATGCCAAAAAATGAAACATGATACAGACAAGTTGCCCAAAGGAGGAAGGAGAAGAGTGGGTCTCTTCTAAAGAAGCCATGGAGCTGTGCAGAGCTCTGCATCCAAGGCTTCCCTTCAGAGATGGTTCCACTCATGCAGAAGCAGTGGAGATTAGGGGCGAGGACCCCGCTCTGACTCTGCCCATGGCTACCTTGGCCAGTCACCCGAAGGGGTCAGTCTGCCTCTCCTCCCCCAGAGGTGCTGAGGATCTTCTCTTCATCGTGGGCCTGGCACTGCCTTCGCTTAATCTTCATGACACCCAGAGGAGGCAGAAACACCGGTTTGAGGCGTCTTGAATAGGTAGAGGCACAGAGAGACTTTAACTGATGTACCTGAGATGACGCAGTTGATATTTGGAGGAATTGGGGCTTGAATGAAGTAACGGGGCCCGAGGCTATTTGGAGTGAATGTACGATGTATTTTACTATGAAAGTAAGTATTTGGAAATATTTTATTCTTTCTTTGCATCTCCTTTATTTTAAAATGTCCCCACCTCAACCCCAAGTATCCCCCAATGGAAGAGAAAAATGGAGTAGTTAAAGGCCTTTTAGAGGTGAAGTGAATCGGGGGAATTGAGATGTTTTATCGATCCAAACAACTCTCTCAAGGGAGTTCCCATTGTGGCTCAGCAGGTTACAAACACAACTAGTATCCATAAGGATGCAGGTTCAACCCCTGGCCTCACTCAGTGGGTTAAGAATCTGGCTTCACTGCAAGCTGTGGCATAGGTCACAGATGTGGCTTAGATCCCACGTTGCTGTGGCTGTGGTGTAGGCTGACAGCTGCAGTGCCAGTTTGACCTCTAGCGTGGGAACTTCAATATGCAGCACATATGGCCCTGAAAAGCAAAACACCACCACCACCAACAAAAACAAAAACACTCTCTCAAGACTTCTATGCCTCACTTTATGGCCTCTCTACATGATCTCTTGTAGGCCATTGGCCATTTTTGCAAATTTTTTTTTGTTTGTAAGAAAATAGAAGTTGAGTATCTTCAAGAAGGCAAATCACAGTAAAACACCATGCTCTTGAAAAATGTAGAAGAGAAAATGATGGAAAGAGAAAAAAACATAGAGAATGAGGAAGGAAGGAGAGAATAAAGGAAAGACGAAGGAAAAGAAGAAGGAAGGGAGGGAGGAAAAGGAGTGAGGAAGGAGGGAAGGAAGGAAGGAAGGAAGGGAGTCACAGACATGTATGTAAGATCAGGAAAGATTTCAAAGTGCAAACTGAAGAAAGGGTTTCTCTAGCTAACATGTGCAGGTCCTCAATACATACTTGCCAAACAGATCACTTCCCCTGAAAATCAAGCTTTGTACATTTGATCATTTCGTGTGATTTTTCTGGAGATGAATTGACGCATTTGGCAGGTGTAAAATTCTGGTAGTTCTTTCGATTAGTCTAAAGTTTCATACTTGCTGTCATATACCTATCTGCCTGACTTAGAGTTTTTCTTACAACTCTGAAATTTGAGATGAAAAGAGTCGAGTCTTGGGATTGGCCCCGCTCTCCCCCTTGGTTACGTGTGCCTTTCCTCCTTCACATGGGACGCTGCTGCCCTTCTTGTTTCCTGTGGAGGCTAAAGCACACTGAAGGAAAACACCCTTGAGCCCAGTTTTCTTGATCTGGGGAGCCAAGCCTAATAAAAGCGAGGGGGTTTCCACATGATTCTGACCTAACAAGTGAACATGCAAGGATGTGTTTGTGAGAGGCAGTGCTGTTATTAAGTCGTGATGGTCTGAAGGCTCACCAATGTGCCAGTGCATGAACACACAGGCCACTCACTAAAGAACTTCTGTGAGCTGGGCACCGGGTCTGAACTTCCGGGAAGCAGCACGTCAAACTTCCGCTCAGCTCTGTGTGGGAGTCCCTGCTGGCCTCCGTGGGGACCACTTCCTGCCTCCCCATGCTGGGCTCTGTTGCTGTCTTACTCCCTTTTGTCTTGTCTCCCGCAGTGACTCTGAGCCATTTGATTGAAAATCTCCACATGGTCATCAGATATCTTTTTTTTTTTTTTGTCTTTTCTAGGGCCACTTCCGCGGAATGTGGAGGTTCCCAGGCTATGGGTCAAATCGGAGTTGTTGCCGCAGCCTACACCAGAGACACAGCAACACGGGATCCGAGCCGTGTCTGCGAGCTACACCACAGCTCACGGCAATGCCGGATCCTTAACACATTGAGCAAGGCCAGGGATCGAACCCGCAACCTCATGGTTCCTAGTCGGATTCGTTAACCACTGCCACGACGGGAACTCCCAGATATCTTGTTAAAATGCCGTTTCTGACTTGTGTATGCCCATATTAAAACCACTCTTACATATTATCCATTGCTCCAGGAAGCCCCTTTTAAAAATGGGCCAAGCATTTGAATAGACATCTCTCCAAAGATGATAAAGAACCACTAGGGAGATGCAAATACAACCACAATGCAATACTGGTTCCCATCCAGTAGGATGACTAGAACCAGAAAGAAAACTCAAGTGTAAGCAAAGAAGTGGAAAACTGGAACCATGATACATTGCTGGTGGGAATGTAGAATGATGAAGCCACTTTGAAAACCAGTTTGCCAGTTCTTAAAAATGTTAAGCACACAATGATAGGATCCAGCAAATTTATTCCTAGGTATGTACCTAAGAGAAATGAAAATATACCTCCACACAAAAACATATACACAAATGTTCACAGTAGTATTATTCACAACAGCTGAAAAGTGGATGTCCATCAATGGATGAATGTATAAACAGGTGATTTATGCATACAATGGAATATTATTCAGCCATTAAAAGGAATAATATACTGATACAGACTACAACGTGGATGAACCTTGAAAATGCTATGTTAAGTAAAAGGAACCAATCACAAAGACTGTATGTTGTATGATTCTATTTATACAAAATGTCCAGAATAGACAAATCTACAGAGACTGAAAGTAGATGTAGTGATTGTTGGTTGTATATGACTAGGGGAGAGGGTTGGGGAGAAATGGGGTGTAATTGCTAATGGGCACTGTACTTCTTTTCAGGGATGGTGAAAATGTTCTAAAATAGATTGTAGTGATGGGTTGCACAACTTTATGAGTTAACTATAAACCATAAATTTAAGTTTTTTTACAAAAAATGCTCTTAGGGCAGTGAAATTACTCTATAGGATACTGTAATGATGGATGCATGTCATACATTTGTTAAAATCCATGCAACGTTCAACACCAAGAGTTAACTATGGGCCCTGGGTGATGATGCCGTGTCAGTGTAGGTTCAGGGATTGTAACAAATGCACCCCTCTGGTGTGGAAGGTCTGTGTGGTGGGGGGAGTCTGAGCAGGTATGTCATGGAGGGTGTATGAAACTCTGTACTTTTTGCTCAAATTTGCTGTGAACCTAAAACTGCTCTAAGAAGTAAATCGATTGGAGTTCCCGTTGTGGCTCAGTGGTTAATGAATCCGACTAGGAACCATGAGGTCTTGGGTTCGATCCCTGGCCTTGCTCAGTGGGTTAAGGATCCGGCATTGCCGTGAGCTGTGGTGTAGGTTGCAGATGCGACTTGGATCCTGAGTTGCTGTGGCTGTGGTGTAGGCTGGCAGCTGCAGCTCTGATTGGACCCCTAGCCTGGGAGCCTCCATATGCTGTGGGAGCAGCCATAGAAAAGGCAAAAAAGACCCCAAAAAAAAGACAAAGAAAGAAAGAAAGAAAGAAAGAAAGAGAGAAAGAAAGAAAGAAATCTATTGAAACAACAGCAATGACAACTACACTGGATGTCTTCCAATTGCATTTGGGATAAATGCAGTTATCACTGTCATTACCATGGAGGGCAAGGCACTGGGCCCTTGGACACGCTGCTGCTTTTGCCTGGAATCCTCTCCCACCCCCTCACCCTGCTCCCAACTCTACTTCCTACTCAGCTCAGCATGCACCCACCCAGGAAAGATTGCTCTGTCTCTCTAGACCCTGACAGACTAGGCTTAGGGTCCAATGTCTGACTTCCACCAAAAGTAGACCCATCAGGGCAGGATAACTTCTCACATATTCACAGCTGTGCCCCCACAATGGAATGCAGAGACACTCGATACACATTTGAGGAATGCCTGAACAAAGCTGCTTAATGTTTACAGAGAGTGACTATATTCATTTCCCATTGAAACCACTCAAACTTGGAAGACAGGCATATTTACTTCACTTGAGAAATAAAGAAACCAAGATTCAGACAAGTTAGATGATGCTTTAAAAAGAGGTGGAGTTAGGATTCCATTGTGTGTGTGCGTCTGTGTGTGTGTGTATCTCATCCAAAGTCAAGGCTGTATCTTTTTTTTTTTTTTAAGGGCTACACCTGTGGTATATGGAGGTTCCCAGGCTGGGGGTTGAATCGGAGCTGCAGCTGCTGGCCTACACTACAGCCCCAGAAACACAGGATCCATGGAGCCATGTTTGCAACCTAAACCACAGCTCACGGCAACGCTGGATCCTTAACCCATGGAGCGGGGCCAGGGATTGAACCCGAGGCCTCATGGATATTAGTCGGGTTTACCACTGAGCTACAATGGGAACTCTGAGACTATATTTATCTTCACTGGTTGATGTGAGAATGCTTAAAATAACTGGAGCCTACAGCGAAAACTTGGGGTTGAAAATATAGAACCAAGCAAAGCAAAAGAGTAGAGATGGCGGGACCGAGGCTCAAATGCTGAGGACACAGGTGTGGACATTAGGAAACAAGACTGTGTATATTTTAAACTCAAGTCCAATACTCCCTCCACTGTTCCTCAGTGCCAATCCCCAACATTTAAAATCTATCAGTCATTTCAATATATTATACATATTTATTCTAACTGAATCTTCTGTGAGGGGAAGGGTTTTAGTACTCATTTTATTATCCAGGACACTATGATTTCAACCAAGTGTCTACTGCATCTATGCAAACCAGTCACTTTATTCCTAGTTGCCTGTGCATAAACACCCATCCTTGTGTACACAGTGTACATGTGTGTGAGTAAACGCATGCAGAGTGTCAGCTATATGGTTTATAATATCTTGAAATATCTTAAACATCCTGTGTATATCTACAGATGAACAGTTGGCTTGCAGACCTTGTTAAGCACACTTGGCGTGGCAGAGGCCTCTTTTTTACAAGGTAAAACATGATAACGTGAGTATGTTTAGACATTCTGGAGAGAAGGGAGGTTCTGGAACCCTGGCCCCTTCCAGGAAAGTTCAAGGAGAGGTCAGGGGGGCAGGAACTCGCCCGAAGCCTCTCCCTGGAGCTTGCAGGCACTGAAAACTATCAAATGTGAAAAACAAGACCATTGGACTATTAAATTCAGTAATAAGCTAGTGTTGGAGTTCCTGGTGGCTTGGCAGGTTAAGGATCCAGTGTTGTCCCTGCTGTTATACTTGTGGAGCAGTTTTGAGTCCTGGCCAGGAAATTTCTGCATGCCACAGGCACGACAATAATAATAATAATAATAATAAAAGAGAAAAAAAGCTAGTGTTCAAAGACAAACTCCTACTGGTAATCAGATATTTGTTCCAAAGGGGATAACACAAACCAAGCAGATGTAAAATGAAACAAATAAATGTCAAAAAGTCAAAGTGTGGGAAAATACATGAGCTTTGAGGGTCAACAGATATTAAGTCATTTTAGAATCTGGTTGAGAACCTATTATGAGTGTCACGCCACCCCAGGTATCATGGGTAAAATATGTCATTCAAGTCCCTCCTCTCAGAAGATGTGACAAAAATATTGCCATTTCACTAATTTTGCATTTTATTGCAAGTGCTTGAACTCAAAAAACATCTTCTCAGGCTGAAAAAAAAAGTGCTTATTCTTCATAATGTAAATCTAACCTATGCCAGAATTCTAAACATCCCTTACTCCGGATATTACCACCGCTCCAGACTGTAACCGCCAAGTTGCAAAAAATAAACAGGAACAACTGATAGCTCATCAAAATAGCTGCATTGATCGTGCACTTCGATATAACCTCAGATTATATAATGTGGAGAGTGGTTTTCTGGGAGCTGGAGATGGTATTAAAATTTTGAAGTATAAAACTAAAAAATACATTTCAAACAAAAAAAAAAATACTGTCTTTTCTAACACAAATATCACCTAGGGTACCCTTGGGATAGGTGGGAATTTCCCCCTACCTGGTCTTGTGGATGGTCTAGCTTCCAGATCCTTCTACGGTCAGGCAGGACTTGGCCTTTCCCTGCTAACACATGTAACCTGAAGATAAGATCGACAGTATGGGTCAGTCACAGCGGCTAAGAGTTCTGGGTGGCTCTCCCTGGTCTCCAAGGGCGGCCGTCAACCATGCAGCCAGCAGTGCTTTATTACCAGGCATTTGGTTCCTCTTATATTTCTAGAGGAAAAAAACGTTTAATGTTTTAGCTTTTCATTCCAAAGAATTTCAGATGTAGAAAAAAAACTTTCCAAAATAGTAAAAGACGTTTTGATATGATCGTCACCCAGAGTCCCCAAATGTTAGAATTTTACTTGGCCACAGGATAACTCTCAAAATCAGAAACTGAAACTGACTCCATACTATGACATAAGAATCTACAGGCTGTACTCAAGTTTCATCCATTGTCCTATGAGATTCGTCTAATCCAGGATCCGATTCAGCATCACACATCGTCACAAAGTAATCACGTTTCTTGTCATTGTTACTATGGAGTCGTCCTTTAGTCTGCTGTCCTTTACAACTTTGATATTGTTTAAGAAAAATGGGAGTGCCCTGATGGCTCAGCAGGTTAAGGATCCAGCGTTGTCACTGTTGTGGCTCAGGTCATTGCTGTGGCATAGTTTTGATCTCTGCACAGGAAAAAAAAAAAAATAGTATTGGCTTTGGAATTAAATTACCTAAATTCAAATCCTACCTTCCTGCTTACGAGCTTGGGGACCTTGAGTCACCCTGTGTCTCCATTTCTTCATCTGTAAAAATAACATCAATGGTAATAGGGCCTTCTTCAGAGAGTCGCTGTAAAGATCTGTTTGAATGTAGGAAAATAGCCATTCTAACTGGATACACATTCGAATCATTTCTAAAAAATATCCATTTGAATCATTTCTAATAGAAGTGGTTTATTAAACGCTATCAGTTTTCCTTAGAATTTCTCAGAGACCCTTCGGGGAACCAGGCTTAGAAGTCACAGGGAACAGACAGGAACATCCAGATAGTATTCCCAAGCGTGTTACCTGCATAAACACGACTGCTAAGCAAGGGAACACCATTCCTAATGTTACTGTGTAGACACTTGACCCAGGCCTCCCATGCACGTCACCATTTGAGATTGTCAACTGCACTTGCAAGACTTTTTTTTTTTGTCTTTTTTGTTGTTGTTGTTGTTGCTATTTCTTGGGCCGCTCCCGCGGCATATGGAGGTTCCCAGGCTAGGGGTTGAATCGGAGCTGTAGCCACCGGCCTACGCCAGGGCCACAGCAATGCAGGATCCGAGCCGCGTCTGCAACCTACACCACAGCTCACGGCAACGCCGGATCGTTAACCCACTGAGCAAGGGCAGGGACCGAACCCGCAACCTCATGTTTCCTAGTCGGATTCGTTAACCACTGCGCCACGACAGGAACTCCTGCAAGACTTTTTGAGAAGCCTTCCTCGCAGGTGAAAGTGGAGCTTCTAGGAGTCTGGAAGATGTGTTTTGTAAACCTACCTGTCTCTAAATTATAAGTGGGTCATAAGAAGTGCCAAGGGAGAGTTTTTGCCGAAATTCATATTTTGGGGTTCTCAATATTCAGGCTCTTCTTCCCATACCTATGGTTACAGACCAACAGACTCCTGAACAACCATCCCTAAGATGAATGAAAATTCTCTCAGCCTTTTCTTCAAAAGGGAGGCCCAATGTCTCAACTGTCCATGCATCCAAATCTGGGTGATATTCATTAGTTCTCTAATGTAGCCATGATCCACACTAGCTGTACCTATGGGCAAAACTGCTATAATAACGGGATCGCTACAGACATACCTCTATGAATGATAGTGAGAGGGAAGAAGCAGGAAAGAAGATGCCAGGAGTTTTTGCAGTTTTCATTATTTCTACTGGTCACAAGGCCCTAGCTGGCATGTAAAACTTTTTTTTTTTTTTTAACTGCCACACCTGCAGCATATGGAAGTTTCCCAAGCTAGGGGTCAAATTGGAGCTGCAGCTGCAGCCTAAGCTACAGCCACAGCAATGCCTGCTCCAAGAGGCAAATGGAAATTCCCAGGCCAGAGATCCAACCCTTGCCATTGCAATAACCAAAGCCACAGCAGTGACCATGCTGACTCCTTCACTTACTGAGCCTCCAGGGAATGCCTAAGCTGCCTTTTCAATAGCAATTGTCTCCCGGTCTGTTGGCCTCGCCAGCCCTGAATAATAATAAAACCTGTATTTTAAAACACTGTCATGGAGTTCCCATAATGGTGCAGTGGAAACGAATCCAACTGGGAACTATGAGGTTGCGGGTTTGATCCCTGGCTTCACTCAGTGGGTTAAGGATCCAGTGTTGCTGTGAGTTGTGGTGTAGGTTGCAGACACAGCTCAGATCTGATGTTGCTATGGCTGTGGTGTAGGCTGGCAGCTGCAGCTCCGATTGGACCCTAGCCTGGGAACCTCCATATGCCACAGGTGTGGCCCTAAAAAGCAAAACAAACAAACAAAAAAACCAAAAAAAGCAAAACATTGTCCATATCAGCTCACTGCCTTAATTTGCTCGCTATCAGGTCAGGTCCTTGAACGGAAGCAATATTGGGTAAGATACTGTCATGATGAGTGACAACTGCAGGGCTTGTGTTACAGAAGCACAGAAGACAGACGACACAAATTTAAATCTAGAATGTATATCCTTCTCATGAGAACTAATCCTTTCTTCCCCACTGGTAGAAGGAATTAAAAATAAAACCCTGGAATTCCTGTTGTAGCTCAGCTGGTTAAGGACCTAGCATAGTGTCCATGAGGATATGGCTTTGATCCCTGACCTGGCTCAGTGGGTTATAGAACCAGCATTGCTGCAAGCTGCGGCATATATTGCAGATGTGGCTCGGATCCAGTGTTGCTGTGGCTGTGGTATAGGCCAGCAGCTGCATCTCTGATTTGACCCCTGGCCCTGGAACTTCCACATATAGCAGGTGCAGCTATAAAAAGAAAAAGAAAAAGAAAAACCTGCTTCTGAGTTAGTTAGGTTCCCATGAGGTATGGAGTTGTTTTGGGGACACAACTTTGTTTCTGCTGGAAGGTAGGCAGCAAAATCTTGGTGACAGTAAGTTCAGTTCACGGCTCCATCCTCTAATGTCATCTGGATCCTTATGTAACCATTAAGTTCATGTTGTTGCCAAAACCGTGGCAGTGGAAAGAGACAAGTGGCACCTAGAGATGCCAAATAGTTTGGTTTATTCAGCACTGGTGGGGGCTCAGAGGAGTCGCCTCCAGAGTCTGAGCACCAGGTCTTTGTTCTGGGTAACTTTTATACAATACAGACTTCCAGGTCTTAAGGTTTTCCCTCTCAAGCAGCCCCAGCCCCTCCCTTTCCAGGAGTAGACAGAGTTCCTGCCTAAGAAGCTGATGAGCAATGCTTGGAGCAGAATTAGCAGGGCTGCTAGCAAGGACATAAGGCACGGAGTTGCTACAAGATTACAAGAAGGGTGGTATGTGGTTAGCAAAGCTGCTGACAGGCACGTGGCTGCCTTTTCAGTTGGGGGGGGGGCGTGTGTTTTTCTAGTTCTTGATTTAGTGCAACCCTCTGTCCCTGCGGCTGTGGCTGCTTGATTCAAGAACCCACCAAGCAAGCACTCAAGTGGAGGAAAGAGACTCATAGACATTGATCCTGAGCACCTGATTGTCGAGGACTTCTGCCATGCATTGCTCTACAAAATCAGATTTACTGTCTGATTTTCACCTCTGTCTTCTCAACGCTCCCTGGTGGTCTAGTGGTTAGGATGAGGCGCTCTCAGCTCTCTCTTCTCTGTAGCTAAAACAGGTAATGGATTCTTTTAGGATCATCAAAGAGATGTCCTAGGCTTCAAAGAAATCTCTATCCGTTCTCTATTGCTGTGTGACGAAGGACCCAACATGTAGAGGAATAAAGCAACAAACATTTATTACCTCACATTTTTTCTATGGGTCATATGAATCCAAGTCTGGTTTAGCTCTGGTGCCTCTGGTTCCAGGTCTTTCATGAGGTTTCAGTTAAGCTCTGGGCTGGGGATCTGGTGTTGCTGTGGCTGTGGTGTAGCCTGCAGCTGCAGCTCTGATTTGACCCCTAGCCTGACATATGCGGCAGGTGTGGCCATAAAAAGAAAAGAAAAGAAAATCAATAGGGGTTTCTGTGGTGGTCCTGAACCTGACTAGGATGCCTGAGGATAGGGGTTCGATTCCTGGCCTCGCTCAGTTGGTTAAGGATCTGGTGTTGCCGTGAGCTGTGGTGTAAGTTGCAGGCATGACTCAGATCTGGCGTTGTTGTGGCTGTGATGTGTAGGCTGGTAGCTGTAGCTCCGATTCAACCCCTAGCCTGGGCACCTCCACATGCCACAGGTGCAGCCCTAAAAAGAAAAAACAAAACAAGAAATCAATAAATCCAGGCCACACTCAAGGGGAGAGATCACATAAGGTACGAAGGAGACAGGCTTTAGTGTGGTTGTTCTAGAGGTAGCCTACCCCACTATGCCTTGAATTGAGAGTTTAAAGTCTTGAGTTTCTTGGAGTTCCCGTCGTGGCGCAGTGGTTAACGAATATGACTAGGAACCATGAGGTTGCGGGTTCGATCCCTGGCCTGGCTCAGTGGATTAAGGATTCGGTGTTGCTGTGAGCTGTGGTGTGGGTTGCAGACGCAGCTCGGATCCTGCATTGCTGTGGTTGTGGTGTAGGCTGGCAGCTACAGCTCCGATTAGACCCTAGCCTGGGAATCTCCATATGCAGTGGGAGCGGCCCTAGAAAAGGCGAAAAGACAAAAAAAAAAAAAAAGCCTTGAGTTTCTTATTTTCTTTCATCAAGCTTTGCATGAGTTAGAAATAGACAATCTGTCTCATGGTTATGATGTACTTGATGTCCTCCATTGGTCCTGAGCAGAAGTCTTGCCTTCGTGGCTTCAGGTGAACATGGACAATAATTTAAGTAAATGTTTTGCCCCTGCATCTGTGGACCGTCACGGCTCCATCCTCTCATGTCATCTGGATCTTGATGTAACCAGTCCCAGACCCCCTTTTCTCAAAACTCTGTCACCTACAACCACCTCTGATATTAATTGTAGTCCTAGTTTGGGGGAGGGTTAAATTCTTTTTTAGGGCCACACCCATGGCGTATGAAATTCCCAGGCCAGGGGTCAAATTAGAGCTACAGTCATCAGCCTAAATCACAACCACAGCAACGAGGGATTCGAGCTGTGTCTGCGACCTATACCACAGGTCATGGCAACACCAGATCCTTAACCCACTGAGTGAGGCCAGGGATCAAACCCGAGTTCTCATGGATACTAGTCAGATTCCTTACCCCTGAGCCATGACGGGAACTCCCTAGTTTGGGTTTTTAACGGAAGACAACAGAGTAAACTTTAGTGGCCACTAGTCAATGGGGAATGAAAGTTACTGATCAGATTTGAGCATTTCTGAGAGTGCCAGAGAACCAGGCATGGCTGGGGAAAATGCTCTATGTGGAACAGAACTGTCCTACTAGTAAAAACTACCACCAGCTCCTCCCACTCAACAAATGCCACATCGCAGGCTGCACACCAGTCGTCCTGCCAGGCCGGCCTGGAGAGTTCTGCTTGCTCCAGCACACAACACAGTTTTCTCACTCACATTGCTCATGGCCATCTCTTGGACTTATCAGGTGCATTCTGCCAGGTTAATTAGGACCCAAATCATAAGTGACACCCTACCCCTAAGGAAGCCTGGCAAATACAGAGTTTGTCTTCCAACCTCTATAGTACAGAGCAAAGTTGGAATGAATAATTTGCAGCAGTGTGCATAGTACCTAGAAGTGTGGCTAACACATAGCAAGCCCTCTACTTGTTTTCTAAGGTTTTTTTTTTCTTTTTTTTATCTTTTATTTATGTGTATTTTTTTTCTATTCTACAGCATGGTGACTCAGTTACACTTACATGTATACATTCTTTTTTCTCATATTACATGTTTCATCATAAGTGCCTAGACAGAGTTCCCAGTGCTACACAACAGTATTCCATGGCTAATCCATCCCGCAGGCAAAATTCTGCATCTATTTACCCCAGGCTCCTAGTCCCACCAACTCCCTCCCCTTCCTTCTTGGCAACCACAAGTCTATTCTCCAAGTCCATGATTTACTTTTCTGTGGAAAGATTCCTTTGTTCCATATATTATATTCCAGATATGTGATATCATATGGTATTTGTCTTTCTCTTTCTGACTTCACTCAGGATGAGAGTCTCTAGTTCCAACCATGTTGCTGCAAATGGCATTATTTTGTTCTTTTTTATGGCTGAGTAGTATTCCATTGTGTATATATACCACATCTTCCTAATCCAATCATAAGATTTTTTTAAATATGATTTTTTTCCTACTTGGCTGCCCCAACTTATTTCATGGCTATACACTTCCTCATATCACCGAGGACCCTGAAACAAAACACACAAGGAGTTCCCTGTTGGCTCAGTGGGTTAAAGATTGGGTGTTGTCGCTGCTGTGTCTCAGCTTTGATTCCTGGCCCCAGAACTTCCACGTGCCATGGGAGTGGCCAATAAAACTCAAAAATAGAATAAATAAAACAAACAATCCTCCCAACCCCCTAAACTACATATAGAGGCAGAAAGGAAGGTCCTCCTTTCAATATTAGAGTACCCAGGAGGGGATATACATCATGCTGGGTGTTCAGTGTATGCTGTATCTTTTAGGAGCACTCAGATGAAATCCCCAATACCTCACTGGTTTTTTTTTTGGCTAGACTCTGCTGTGAAAATGCTTAAAGATATATCTCACCAAAGGAACCCAGAGAGCAATGGAATAAGCCTTTCAGTGTAGCTCTTTGTCCAAGGCTTCTTCTGCAGAATTCAGTTTGTGAGCTCTCATCTGGCTGTCATCTTGAGATAACCAAGGTCACTGTGAATAATGATGTATTTAGATCTACCTAGTCAACCTCAGCATGGTGTTCTGTACTTGACCTCACAGGAGGTTTCCCTGCTGGCCTCAGGTTAACTAAAGATAACCCTGAAGCCTGAATTCTCTTTCTGATCGCTGAAATGGGGACACACAGGGAATGCTGAAGAAGCTCCACCACATATGCCTTAAGGTGATGGGGACTCAGTGACTCTTTCAAACTGTCCGTGTGCTAAAACTGAGTGGGAGAATGGCTTTTAAAATGGCACCAGGGGAGTTCCCTGGTGGCTCAGTGGGTTAAGGGTATGTCACTGCAGCAGCTCAGATTCCATCCCTGGCCCGGGAACTTCTGCATGCTGCTGATGCAGCCAAATTAATAGAAAAATGGCACTAGGGCCTCTAATTGAATTTATGATATTGAATTGGGACAAATAAGATCCTAGGAAATAACAGTAGCTTTCTGCTTACCCCAAGTGAAGCAATCCTTACAAAATCATTAATATTTTCCTGTAATTTCCTTCTTGAACAATTGCAAGAAATGAAGGGTTCATTTTAATCAGCACCATGTTTATCACGTTACTCAGTTTTGTATTTAGTGTCTAATTAAATAGATGTCTTACCACAGGTAAAGGCATTTATTTTATGAGGTGTATGACAGTTGGCAGCATCTGCATTATGAAACATAAAAAGCAAGGATGTTCATGTCATTTTTTCAAGCTCGGGAGATAGAGACAATGAGATGGGGTGTCAGCACAGCATTTCCTTCTGACCTGCAGAAAGACCACCTGCCCAACATGGGAGCCCTGGTTCCCCGTGAGGCTCCAGGCTGCACTGGATATGATTGGCAGCAGGGGTTCTGAACTTGAACTTGGGGGAGAATGAACACACCAATAGGAGTAAGCTGGATCCTCTGCTCCCCTGAGCAACATGGGGACACCTGGCTGAGAGCATCCATTCCAGGCACTGGCCCTGAAGAGGAAGCTCCATGTTAGCAGGGCAGATCCTGGGGATTCTCAAGTCCCTGCTCACTGTTCCTAGGACTGTGGACTCTTAGACCCTCTACAAAAGCCATGGTGCAAGAAATTTGAGGCTATGGCAGCTTCATTTTCTTCCAAACGACCATTTGCCTGGTATCTCGTATACTTTCCAAAGGTAAGTAAGACAGGAGTTCCCTCCACTGGATAACATCAAGGTCAAGTTGAATAGGAAAGCAGTGCGAGGTCGAATGGGGCGAGGGGAGGCTGAAAATGTAGACTAAGACCAAAATGTAACAAGGTCTCAAGTTCAAGCTCAGTCATTAGGACATTAGCATTTGGAATCCTTCCAGAGTCAGCCAGTCTGTTAAGGTCAAAGCCTCAGAACTCAGAAAATAAAAGACTAATATGGGAGACTAACGCGGCTAACACAGGAGACTAATATGCCTAATACGGGAGAATGCCCAGCTTCTATAAGGTACTTCCCGTTCAAGACCTAAGTGTTTTAATCTCAACAAGTGAAAGACCTTTCTAGTCTGGTCTTCTGGGTTCCATGGCAGTAGGGCTCCCCCCCAGTATTTAGTAGCTTTTGATTGTCTTTGCCAGGCAGTGCCCTGGGCTGCAGCATCACCGAGGGAGGGCCTTTCCCAGCAATGCCCTCCAATCTGCCTTTTCTCCTGCTTCCTTTCCAGGCTTTCTTCTCTCAAGTTCAGGGCGATTACCTGGATATAGTTTTTAAAAACAGTTGTGGGGGTCCCCTGGTGGTGCAGTGGGTTAACTATCCTGCATTGTCACTGCTGTGGCTCAGGTCACTGCTGTGGTGCAGGTTTGATCCTTGGCTGGGGAACTTACTCATCCTGCAGGTGTGGGCAAAAAAAAAAAAACCAAAAAAGGAAAACTAACCTTGGGTAATTAGATCATTGCCGCCAGCCAGTTTTCTATGTTCGACTGAGAAGTTTGACCAGATCTTTCCAGTCTTAGCTCTTATTGTTTGGGGTCCAGAAATAATCAAAGTTTCTACCTGTAGGGCCTTTTTAACATTTTTTAAATGGCAAACCCATGGCATTTATAAGTTCCTGGGCTAGATCCGAGCCACGGCTGTCACCTATGCCACAGTTGTGGCAATGCCAGACCCTTAACCTGCCTCCTGGGGCTGGGGATTGATTCTGAAACCACTGCAGTCAGATGCTGCACCCACTATGCCTGTGCCAGAGTGGGAACTCCACCTACCTTTAGGGTCTTTTATCTGTGGACTTTCTCATTCTTTTGATCTCTGATGGCAGACCAGTCAGTTGTTGCTGGAGGTCATCTCTTTCTGTGGTTCCTTATGAGAGGCAGCCAGTAACACTCAATAGGTCACCTTAACTCCTTCCATGACTTTGCCCAGAGCTGTGGCCAAATATCTGCCATGTATACACAGGTTGCTAAGACCCACCCTACTCCATCCTTTTCCTTCTCTACCTGTCACTCAGTCACTAAGCCATTGTAACATGTTTGAGGTTTTCATTAGGCCAGCTGACTTTGAAGCATCATTAAAAAAACAAACAAACGAACAAAAAACACAGTCTCTGAGAGCTATGCTCATTACCGATATAACAATAAATTCCCATCCTCAGTGGTTTAACACAAAAGAATTTTATTCCTTGTCCATGAAGAACAAAACGGCATCAGGTCGACGAGGTGGAGCTTGTTCCTCAGGCTTTTTCTATCTGCTGGTTTCCTCTGGTCAGCAGACGAGAAGGCAGCAGAGCGGGTCACCTCCCTGGCATCTGAGGGCAGGCCCGGAAGTCATGGGCTGCTCACGTTCTTTGGCTGAAATTTCGTCATTCGGTCACCTCTCTCTTCAAAGGAGGCTGGGAAATGTAGTCCAGCTGTAAGCCCATAAGAGAGGAAACCGGGTTGGCCAGCAATTGGCTCGTCCCCATGCCAGGGCACCAGTATCATCCATGTGCATGCAACCCAGGGGCCCTGGCACCCCCAAACAACCTGCAGTTCACAGAGAGTGGGTTCAGGCTTCCCTCAAGCCTTCACCAGCACTGAATACCATTCAATGTAAAAATCTTTGACGGACCGAAGTGGTATTTCAAATGTTTCGATTTGCATTTTTCATTTCTCTATGAGGTTGAACATGTTTTCATTAGATTACTGATCGATTTAACTTAACTTATGAGTTGACTTTTGTCCTTCATTTCTTTTTTTCATTAGGAAATTCCTTTTATTCATTTATTTATAAGCAGGATTTGTATATTAAAGATATTAACTTTTTTTTCTTCTCACAGCTGTACCTGTGGCACATGGAAGTTCCCAGGCTAGGGTCGAACCAGAGCTGCAGCTGGCAGCCTACACCACAGCCATAACAATGCCAGATCCTTAATCCCCTGAGTAAGGCCAGGCATTGAACCTGCATCCTCATGAATACTAGCTGGGCTCTTAACCTGCTGAGCCACAACAGAAACTCCAAAAATATTAAATTTTGTCTCTAGAAACAACTCAATTTTTTTTTCCAGTTTGCCTTTTTTTTCACTTAAATATTTAATTCTTTTGGAATATATTTTGGCATATGATACAAAGTAGAGAATTTAATTTTTCTATTTAAACGCTTGGCTTTTTCTCTCCTAAATCTTAATGTCACTTATGAATAATCCAAGTTTCCATCAAAAGATGAATTGCTAATTGCAGGTCCTTCACCAAGGAGACCTGAATGCTGTGAGGAGGCTGGTTCATTCAGCGCTTGATGTTGAAATACCACTCTGAGAATAATTCTCAAAAGAACTGGTTGGCCCTGTTTGGATTTTTTTTTAAAAATAAGGAGTTCCCTTGTGGCCCACCAAGTTAAGGATCTGGTCTCTGCTGTGGCACAGGTTTTATTTCTGGCCCAGAAACTTCCAGAAGCTGTAGGTGTGACCAGAATAATTAAATAAGTAAATAAATAAATAAATGAGTAAATAAATAAAATATTACTATATACCATCTGCAATTCTAAGAAACCACACCCATTCCAAGATAAGTGGCCCAGAACTATATAAAGGAGGTCCCAGGACACACCCACCACCTACAGTCTTGGTTCGGATCTGTTCCTGGGTTGCTTCTCAACCCTGAAGTCATATGCTCAGAGTCTCCCAGCTCCTGACCGAGGGCCTGGTTTGCCCTTGAACCACAAGTTTGGGTTGGCAGCTGAGTGCTGATTTTCTCATCAGAACCTTAGCTCCCCTTGACGGTGATTCCAGTTTGCCTTAATCTGCGAGGCTTCCTGATTTAGCTTGTCTGCAAGATGCTCGCAGCGTGGCCAGATGGCTCTCTGACTCAGCTCTCCAAATCCCACACAGGGACCTCCGTGGCATTGGCCACTACTGATTTCTCCATTTCCTCAACTGTTAGAACGTCCAGGTCACAGGCACCTGAATGTTAGTGCTGTACATTTAGCCTCTTGTAGACTCTGGGGTGCCCCCGACCCCACATTCGCCAAACGAAAAATGGGAGATGACGTTGTCCAGAGTCACAAAGCTACTTAATGGTGGGGCTGGGATTCAAACCTGAGACGCAGATCTTTATTCAGTCTTCTTCCTGAGTCTTCCTCATCCTCCATATCCTGAACTGTCCTTTTTGCTACGAGAACCAGCTGATCAAGCCGGAGAGGCTACGTGAGTATCTGAGGGTCACTGTTCGGACCCAGCAGACCCACTTCATTAGAATCCCCCCCCCCATAAAGGAGGTGATACGCATTAAAGAATCGATACATATACCTAAAAAAGGAAATGGTGATAGCCCTGCTAGGATTCTCCACTGATACTACCTTTTAGCTCTTTTAGGTCGAGGAAGTTGGAAAGAAAGGACCAAATTCAAGGCCTATGCAATAGACATGAGGTGATTTATAAATTAATTACATGCCATCTATTTTGAATACCATTAACATTTCAACTCTACTGTACAAATACAGGCACCAGCTCAACAGTTTATGAACAAAAATCGGATGAGCTTTTCTACTCTCCTATTCAGAACATTATATTACGAATAGCTACAGAAAGAAGGGCAGAGGAGTTTCCATTGTGACTCATTGGTAATGAATCTGGCATCCATGAGGACATGAGTTCGATCCCTGGCCTTGCTCAGTGGGTTAAGGATCCGGCGTTGCTATGAGCTGTGGTGTAGGTTGCAGACGCGGCTCAGATCCCAAGTTGCTGTGGCTGTGGTGTAGGTCGGCAGCTGCAGCTCTGATTCAGCTCCTAGCCTGGGAACCTCCATATGCCGAGGGCATGGCCCTAAGAAGACAAAAAAAAAGAAAAAAAGAAAAAAAAAGAAAAAAGAAAAATAGGGGCAGAGCGAGTGGACATCACTGTATATCATTCTGTGTAGCTACTCACCTTTTCCCTGGGCGTGCCTCTGCCTCTCCCACTCCCCTTGTGACTGTGAGCTTGTTTGCTTGTAACTATTGTAATTTTATTTTCTAAATTGCTTCCTGGGTTTCCTACCCGTGGCATAAGTGGTGGGCTGTGAGAAGCTGTGATGACCAATATGGAGGCATAAGTGGGTAGACAAAAAAAAGCAAAGAGATTTGGGGGAAAAGGCTGACATCACTAAAGGTGACCTTTTGTGTTATTCAATAAGAAACAGCCTGCAGACAAGGAACTGAATTTAGCAGGAAAAGATTATCTTTCAAGGGCCCAGAAACTCCCAGTCCATGATATTAGCATTAAGTAAAAATACATACATAAATAAATATGTAAAATGAAATATCTAAGAAAGAAACCAGCCATTTCTCTCCCTTCCTCTACTGACTGCCTCAGTGTTGCATAGTATATTCTGTAAATTAAACATCTTATTTCTGCGTGAAGAGTGTTCCCCAAACTTATCCTTATGTGGCAGTTACACTCAGCCCAGAAATTACAGGTGTAATTGTTTCCCATTTTTAAGACTGGGAGCTTTTGGACTTGCTCGTTAAAATAGCAACAGAATAAAGTAACAGTCAGTGACCTACAAAACCAGTAAGCCCAGCTAATAAATAACAGGGCTAAAAGACTCTGAAAGCCTCTGTTCAAGAAACTGGGCAGGAAATTGCAGTCAAATCCATAAGGTTACGGTCCTCCTTTTTCCCAGCCAAGCTGAACCAGCATTTCCATCTGAAATAGTCCGTTCAGGTCTCCCTGGTCCCAGGCAAAAATCAGAAGCAAAATAAGAAAAGCAGTGTGCAGGGAAAGAAACACTAGAACAAAAAGATCCAGTCTGCTGAGTCGTTCTTTAAAATAAAAGGCCCAATTTTTTTTTAATAATGATCTGACCTGGGGAGCAATATGGACATGTTTGCAAGGCGCGGCCCCAGAGAACATCCACGCCGGCCTTTAGGAGGGTCTGGATTGTTCATAGCTGCAGATTAGGGCAGAAATCTAAAGAATGCAAGAACTGGGGGAGAAATTTACCACTGATTAAAATATATGTTGCTAATATATATGGCACATGCCCACATAGGCACACATATGTATACAGTTACAGTGTTTAAATGCATATTCATGTAGACTCTACTATAAATAGTAGCCTAAAGATTCTAAATTTAGAGATAATAGAGGTCCCCTGGAGTACCCCGGTGGCTCAGTGGGGTTAAGGATCTGGTATTGTCATTGCTATGGCTCAGGTGGCTAATGTGGCACGGGTTCAATCCCTGGCTGGGGAAGTTCTTCATGCCTTGGGCATGGCCAAAACAAAACAAAACCTGAAAAAAACAGACCCTTATTTTAAAATTGGTATCATGATAGGCTTCCTTTAAATAGCAGGACCCCTTCTCTAGTGCATTTAAACTTTTAACTTACATAGGACTTTTCAAGACTACATTTATTTATTTATTTTTATTTTTTGTCTTTTTGCCATTTTTGGGGCTGCTCCCGCGGCATATGGAGGTTCCCAGGCTAGGGGCTGAATCAGAGCTGCAGCTGCCGACCTACACCACAGCCACATCAATGCAGGATCCGAGCCACGTCTGCAACCTACACCACAGCTCACGGAAACACCAGATTCTTAACCCTCTGAGAGAGGCCAGGGGTCGAACCCGCAACCCCATGGTTCCTAGTCAGATTTGTTAACCACTGCGCCGTGACGGGAACTCCCCTCAAGACTACATTTATTACATGCAATAATTTTCACTGGTACATAAGCTCCAGGGTATGTATAGATTTTATGTGCATACCTAATTATGTTTTAGCAAAACTAATTCCTTAAGCTACAGTCAAATGAATATATTATCTAACATGTTCCTTTTTTTTTTTTTTTTATGACTGCACCCACGGCGATATGGAATTTTTGGGTCAGGGACCAAAACAGAGCCACAGATGTGGCAACAGCAGATCCTCAACCCACTGTGCCAGGCCAGGGATAGAGCCTACACCTCCGCAGAGACCAGTGCTGCTGCAATCAGGTTCTTAACCCAATGTGCCACAGTGGGAACTCCTAACATGATCATTTTTGGTGATATGTAGGGATTCACACACATGAGACTGTTTCACTGTCACCTCCTTCTCTGCAAGATCAGTAGTGAGGGAGTCAAGTAGTAGGGGGGACATAATGGACCTGTTGGGTCAGCCTAGTTCTTTGTGTTCCTAATACCCATATACATGGCCCCTGACCAGAAAGCCACAACCCTGGCCTGGGTCTCCCATAAGTAATGCCTGTCATTGGAGTAGGAGCAATCCTGCTCAGGGGCAATGGTCTTGAATGTGAGTTCAGAGACTAGTCACAGCTCGCCTGCCCTAACTATCTCTGTTACCTCCACACAGAGCCTGAATCAACAACAGGGGCTGGTTCTTTGGATTCAGATTTATCAATCAAAGGATCTTGCTAACACTGGCACATTGACCCAGTCAGTATTTAAGCACATTTTGGTTTGTCACCCCATGGCCAGTGATGCCCTAAGGGGATAAGATTGGGGAAAAGCCCAAGCCGGAGTGCTGGGCAGGGCTGGGATGAGAGATCTGAGGATGCAAATGGTGTGGGAACCAGACTGGGTGCTGGGCAGGCGGGGGGGGGGGGGGGGGGCGGAATGGGGGCAAAGGGAGCAAAGGGAGCAATGATGTGCCAGCATGTAGGGGAGAATGGGAGGGGCTATGGGCAAGGTGACAGGAACTCTGCACAACCCTGGCTTCCAGGATCTGGGGACAGTCGTGACCAGGGGGGACAAGCGAGGTGGGCATTCATCCCCTGGGATTCCTATGGTGGCACACGGGCCGCTCTGGTGTTCTCCTGCTGTGTCCTGTGAACTGTGCAGAAAACAGACGCAGAAAGTATAGGTAGGTCCAGTTAGCAATACCTTTCTTCACCAGTTTCGGCCTTCGGGGTGGGGAAGAGGGGCGCAAAACTGCTTTTTTAAATCCAATGAAGTTCAAATAAATGTCCCAGTTAGCCTTTGGAGCTTTTAGGTGATCGTCAGTGTGGTGTCACCTTTTCCCCGGTACCTGCCATCAGATTCGCCAAACAGGATCGCAGTCCCTTTGGATTCCCTCCTTTCTTCCCCTTTCAGTGTCTCCACCAAGAATGTCGGACATCTTCTTTCAGAGCCTCCTCTACATTTATTTATTTAAAAGAGCAATCATGATGACAGAGCCGTTTGCTAGGCACCGTTTTAAATGATCCAGAAGACAGTAATCGATTTCACATAATCCCCAAGAAGCCCATCTACACGTGTTCGGGGCGGTCCTTCCTTAGATGTTTTCAAGGATCCCGTATGTGCTTCTGCCAGTGGTTATTTTCAAAAGGTTTCTATTACCCCATCGTTGGCTATATTTTCCTTTTTATTTCTATTGCTAAAGACAGTTTTGAAGAATGAGTTCAATATCTTGGCCGTTTCAGACCCGTCATTAATTTCATGCCCAGCCTGATTTATTAGCAGACCTGTTTTCACTTCAGTATCTCTTTTCCCCCGATGCATTTGTAAAAAGCGCTCCTATTCCTTTAACCCTTTTTACTAGCATTATCTCTACAACTTCCTTGCAAGTCCCACGTGACAGTGTTCTGTTCATCAGTCTTTTCTCGCCCTCTGCTTCTCAGTCTGGATGTCCCTTACCAGGAAATCTATACAGAATCATTCTCCAAATCACAGCAGGTATGTCAAGGTTCTTTTCATTTTCTCTCCTTGATAGAATAGTGATTTCTCTGACAATTATCTCAAAGGGAGTTTGGTCTTCTCCGACAGGTGCTGGTTGCTTTCTCTGCTTGTTTGAAATGTGATGCATTCATGCCCGCTTCTGACCCGTGTCTGTTGGGATCCAAGCTGCCCCCTGCGTTTGGGCAGCCAGCCAGGTTCAGGGTTGGCGAGGGGGCGGCATTGACCTCACGGGCATAACAGAGCCTCTTCCTCCCAACTCTGGGATAGGCAAGGCCCAGGCACCATGGACCCCTGCCTGCTGTGTCCTCTGACTTGGGACTGCTTGCAAGTCATTTTGGGTGTCCCTAAGGTGAAACCAAGGTGAGAAAGGGGTAGACAGACTCCACCACCAGCCTTTCCTTTTCTTCCTAGAGCATCTCTCGCTCACAGGGCTCCAGCGACATGGTCTGGTCCCCTAGTGCCTCTAGACTTTCCACAGGCACACCAGCCCAGGTCCGCCCGCCCAGGAATGTCATTTGGAGGTGGCAACGGGAGCTTAGCCGCTTCTCAGAAGAGATGGACAAGGCCTCAGTGACATTGCCTGAGATCTTTACATGAAATGAGGAAGCCTTGGTAACACTTTCAAGGAAGCAAGTGGCCTAAGACAGGTAGTTTCCCTGTACTGCGAGCTCCTCCTCCACCCCCAGGCTGCCTATGCTAACTGTGCAGGTAGTTAATTCGGGGATGTCAGGACCATCCGAGGCTAACTGAGCCTAGGTTCAGAGAGGCTAAATTTCTGGCCAAAGCCACACAGCTAGGAAAGGGCTGGGACCCGGATTCAGGCCAGGAGCGTTTAAACAACGTTTCCCTCCTACCTTAGCTATTCTAGAGGCAGGATTTTGTTCAGATCTCACCATGGAAACATATGTAGACCACACAGCTGCCCAAGGACTGGAGGGAAGAGGCAAAGCCCTGGGCTGAGGCTGGGGCTGGAGAGTGGGAGGCAGAAGCACTCGTGGGAGCGGGGGAGGGGGGTATGTCCCATAAAGCATCCAGAGGAGGGGTGTGTCCGCTGGGCGGCACCCGAGGGCACAGAAGCGTCTCCAGAATAAACCTGGCCAGGTTCCCCTGCCAGCTTCAAAACCCATGGGTGTAAATGCTTCCCACTCTGACAGATTGCAGGGGGACACTTAAAATAAACACGCAGACAAAACAACAACCAAGACAAGATGAAAGATTCCAGGCAGAGAAGGAAGGATGTAAACATATTTCTCTTCCCAGTCGGACTTCTGCATCCTCTTGGGTTCATCACATCCACATGACTTCAGGGCAGCTAAAACCTAATAATCAGTCTGAATTCTGAGAACGAATAAAGCCTAGTGTGTGTGAAGAATGAGCTCCATTCCAGAGTTCCCTGGTGACCTATAGGTTAAGGATCTGGTATTGTCATAGCTGTGGCTTGGGTTCTACCCCTGGCCTGGGAACTTCTGCAGGTGGGTGTTGGCCAAAAAAAAAAAAAAAAAAAAAAAGAGTTCTGTTATCTAAATTTTATTTTATTTATTTTTTTCCTTTTTCAGCTGCACCAGTGGCATATGGAGGTTCCCAGGGCCAGGGAATCTGAGGCACCGCTGTGACCTACACTTCAGCTGTTGCAATGCCAGATCCTAACCCACTGTGCCGGGCCGGGGATCAAACTCACATCACGAAACCATAAAGATTCTATGTCGGATCTTTAACCTGCTACACCAGAGTGGGAACTCCTGTTATTTAAATTTTAAACTCTTGCTTATGCCTCCTAAGAAGTTACCTCCTCTCAGAAGCTACGGGAAAAGCTGAAAAGAGAATTAACAGAAAACAGTGAGACACCTTTCAGCAGATACTTGGCTTTTTTTTTTATTTTTTAGAACATTAACTCTTTGGTCAGTAGAAACGAAGGATAAAGGAAATATGTTTTTCCATAACCATTCACAAAAAAATCAGTGTCTCCTTGGCCCTAGTAAATTTTCTTTAACAAATATCTCAAGTGCTTGATCTTGAAGATATGCCAAGTTATGAGCCGCCCAGCATGTCCGCATGCCTGTCTGGCCCTAGTTTCAGATCAGAATTGGAGCCAGCATAGCTAATCTGGCGGGAGGACAGAGCGAAGGTCGGAAAAGGTCAGCAGAGGGCCAAACTGGGCGCCCAGCAACAGCCAAGCTGACTCCAAGAGGGTCTGGATGCTAAGATGGAGTTTCCCAGCCTCCCCTCACTTTTCCAGGACAGCACGGGGTGTCCCCAGGGAGCCCTGCCCTGAGGAGGTAGTTTCACCATGTCCTTTGTGCAACAGAATCCCCAGCAAAGGAGGGGTACGCAGGGGAGCCAGGGTGGACTAGAGGAGGCGGGCATTTCCTCAGCAGGGTGAATTTCTGCAGAGGTGGCAGATTTCTGGGTGAGCGGGTGGAGAGAAGACCCAGGGGGCTGGGGGTGGGGGAGGATGGGGCTGTCAGCAGCCCCTTAGATGGGTGTGGCAAGGACTTCAAGGGCTCCTTGGACTCTGAGGCAAATGGAAGGTCGCTGCTTGGGTCCACTCTCCATGATCCACGAGAGCGCCAGTCCTCGGCCCCCTGCCAGAAAGGCTGCACCTGCCGGTCACCCAAGAGACACTGGTCCTGTCTCCTGTCCTTCCTGAATGAACGAGTTCTATAGGAGAGACTCCCCGGGGGACAGAGGGGAAGAGGAAGTGGTGGGCAGACCTGATCCCTCCCCGTTCCGGTTCTCCAGCTGGAGTGTGGTTGTGGGCGGGACTGGAGGGAGGACAGCATCATTAGACTGTGCAAGAAATCAGCGTGGGAAACAGGACTGAATGCTTGGGTTACTGAAAGTGCCTGCAATGGTCTGAAACCTGCCCGCCCCCCAGGTTATCAAGGATGGGAAAATGTGTAGTTGCAGGGAGTGATTTACACACAAAAACAAACAAACATAAAAATCACTTCCCATTTGAATTCATACTGGATTCAGACAGTTCAATAAGTCAACCACGCCTGTCACAGATGGTCTGGCCCTCCGGGGTCCTGCTCTGTCTGGGTGTGGAGTTAGAGGTAAGACTTGTGGGGCTGGGAATCCAGAGCAGCAAACACAGACCCTGAAACCAGTGGGCCAACCAGGGCGCTAGAGTCAGAGGGGACAAAGGCGGCGGGAGGCAAGAGGTTGCATGGGGAGGGGGCGGCATGTCCTGTCTTCAGGACACCAGGACAGTTGATGTTCCAGATGCACAAGGCACACGGGGTGAAAAAAATCAGGGTCCTAGGACAGCCAGGTGGAGGACCTACATTCACAAATAACCTCTGGGAAGGACTTTGCACCTGAATTACTTCCTAAACTCCCAGAACCCAGCCCCGACGGGAATCCAGATTCACCTTCAAGGGGTAGCTTTTCAACCTTAATAACTGAGAACAAGGTCAAGTTCCTAATGGTAAAAATAGCACCTGGTGATTACTGTGTGATTACCACTTAATCTTCACATCAACCATAGTGGCTAGGTATTATTGTCACCATCCCCGTACACAGACAAGACACTGTGGCATAGAGAGTATGGCAGACAGGTAGCTGCCCACCCACGTAAGCCCCTCTTCCATTGTCATGTTCTCGGTGGTTGCTGAGAAGTGGCTGCCTGGCCAGGGATGATCTCCCAGCTCTCCTTGCATGGAAATGTGCCTTTACCACTCCCTGACCTCGTGTTTGCTGGATGCTGACAACTCTGAGTGGATGGTGGGGCCAAAAGGCAGAGGGAAACGGGGCCCCCAAATCTGGGCATGGAGGGAAGCTGTGGTCCAAGCAGGAGCACTTGCAGGAGGGTGTAAATGCAAACAAAGTAAGCTTCTATCCAACGGAGTTCTTGAGGTTTTGATGCGTGTCATGTTACCCAGCAGCTGGCATTCTTCCAGTTAGAACAGAGAAGGGGAGTAACTTGGCCAAGGTCACACAGCAAAGGAGTGGGAAGCCTGGCAATAAAGCCAGACCTGCCTATCTCTGCAGGGACACCCAGACTGCTCAGGTGCCTTTCTTTCAAGGCAAGTCCCATCTATGACTCCTGCTCCCCTGCCACACAGGCTCCCCGTCTGTCTCTGCATCAAGTGCTGAACCACGGAATGGATACAGGATAACAGAGCTGGAGACAGCTGAGCTTGGGCCACCTGGGGGCTTCAGCGTTTGCCATTTGCCGAGGATGGATGTGAACAGTGGCAGCAATGACAGTAAATGATGCTTGTCCAGGGCTCATTGTGCTTGTGCTACAGGGTCCAATTTCATCCTCGGTCTTACAAGTGAGGGTCTTCTCTCAAGTTCATCCTATAAAGGAGGAGGTGGGGATTTTCAGAGGCTAAGCACCGGCCCAGGATCACACAAGCTGAGAGTGGCAAGGCCAGGACTCGGAGTAAGTCTGTCCGCCCCAGACCTCTGCTCCGAATTGCTGGTCTCCAGATGTTTTGGACAGCGAACCCAGAAAAAGAATAAAACACAAGTCAGTTTTGAAATACATTTTATACACGGGCTATGGTTCCAATGGACTTTGAAGTCAGTAAAACATGATTCGTTTTCCATCTACAGGGAAAGAAAAAAATGAATGTTCCTTATGTTTTGCTCCCTCAGTGGACTGTCTTGTCACACCAAGGGCGGGCATGCTCCCTGTAGAGACATGGTCCTGACCAGGCTCTAGACGGCCTGCAGATGCTGGACCAGATGTCCTCAGGGACAGCATACTTCTCCCCTCAAGGGAGTTCCGTTCCAGGGGGGACCTGGGGTGTTTGGGAAGGCATGGACACTCTGAGTCACATTCTGTCCGAAATGTCAACTTTATCACGGGGGCCTGTGAGGTCTAAAGCTCTATGGTTTCAAAGGCCTGCTAATAGTCAGACCACTAGAAGGCACGCTTTCTCTGCAGAAATGCCAGGCCTTGGTTGAGAGGTGGAGCGGGTGGTAAAGGCCTGAGAACTCTTTAAGGGCTGGGTGATGGGCGTTCCTGCTGTGGGGCAAGGGGATCTGTGGTGTCTTGGGAGCTCTGGGACACAGGTTCAAGCCTTGGCTTAGCACAGTGCGTTAAGTAAGGATCCAGAATTGCTGCAGCTGCAACTTAGGTTGTGACTGTGGCTCAGATCTGATCCCTGGCCTGGGAGCTCCATGGGCTGTGGGGCGGCCAAAATATGAAAATAAAATAAAATACAATAAAGGCTGGGTGATAAAGCAGCTCTGGTTCGTGCTCCATCAGCTGAATGTGGCACTGACCCAGTGGAGGGCCAGGTCAGTGTTCTACAGGGAGAAGAAAGTACGCCCATCACCCTACTTCCATGAGGTCAAGAACCTGCCTTTGTCCGGCTTGGCAAGGAGTAGATGCTGGTGGAGGACAGCCAGGGCCATCTGGACCTTCTCAGTGGGCACACCTCTTCCCAGGGCACATCAGGATGTCACCACGGCAGGTATCCCAGCCTGGGCCAGCCAGTCTTGGAAGGTGTCATTCATAAAATATTGAAACGCCGAGGGGGCAGGACACACACCAAATGGCAACGACAGGTTATAGGAAGGGGGGCCTGTAATGGAAGCTGACCTCCATTCATTCCTGTTGTGCATCCGGCTCAGGCTCTGCACCTGCTGGGATCTAGGGGTGTGGACCCGGACCAAGAAAGCTGACCAGTGGTTCTGGAATTAGCAGAAGCAAGCACTCACTGGCTGTGGAGGGTCACTTTATAAGGGTACCACATGTAGTTTTAAGATATTGTTACATGGTTTTGGGTTTAAAAAAAGATAAGGAGTTCCTGTTGTGGCTCAGCAAGTTAAGAACCCAACTTAGTGTCCTTGAGGATTCGAGTTCGATTCCTGGCCCCACTCTGTGGGTCAAGCATCCGGTGTTGCTGCAAGCTGTGGTGTAGGTCACAGATGTGGAATGAATCTGGTGTTGCTGTGGCTATGGCTGTGGTGTAGGCTTCAGCTGCAGCTCCAATTCAACCCTTAACCTGGAACTTCCATATGCTGCATGTGTGGCCCTAAAATATATATATGGGGGGGGGGGCTCTCAGCCAAGGAGAGGACTTTTTTGGCCCTAGAGCTGTTCTTTGTTCTAGAGTTGTTTTCTCTCAACTCTGAAAAAGCCCTGGGCACCAACAAGGATGCAGACCTTCCTTCAGACTGTGCCCAGGATTTCAGGTTGGCAGATCAGTTCTATGGGGGTGGGGGGCAGGATGCGGGAAAGAGGGACATGATAAAACATTAAATTGGTCTTTGTAAAACTTGAAGAGGTAATACAGCGAAAGCCCTTCAAATAAGGTCTGCATTTCAATCTCTTTTCCTTTTATCCATTGTATTAGCATCATTTCAAACCTTGGTCTCTGCAGAACTCCTCCTCCTGACCTGGGAAACTTCGTCCTAACCACTCCTTCTCTACTTTCTAGTCCCCAGGACAGCTGGAATCCCAGTCAAGATAACCCAGGGGAAGCAGTGGAGGGGGTGTTGGCTGCCAGCCCTTTTCATCCCAATCTGGTTCTTGAGCATCCTACCTTGAAAGGTGAGGCTGTCTCAGATACGTGACCAGCATCAGTTCCTGGGCTGATCTACCAGTATAAGCCAATCAACTGGTCTTTTGCTATCGAAAGTGTTGGACCCTCTGGACCACTAAGTTCTTTATCTCTTGGATTGAGAACTAGGAGCTTGGTGATTCTTCCAATAAGCCTGGAGTCCCACAGAGGCACTTCAGTCAAGGTGCTACACCCCCTTGAGGCAGCTCCTCCGGGCAAAGTGTAAGGAAGCCTTTGAAGTTTACTGCCATAAAAATCCCCTAAGGGGAATGTAAGTTGGTACAACCACTATGGAAAACAGTATGGAGTGTCCTCTGAAAACTAAATATAGAACTATCATATGATCCAGCAATCCCACTCCTGGGCATATATCTGGACAAAAATATAGTTCAAAAAGATCCAAACACCGTATGTTCATAGCAGCACTATTTATAATAGCTAAGATATAGAAACAATTAAAATGTCCATTGACAGATGAATGGATTAAGAAGATGTGGTATATATACACAATGAAATACTACTCAGCCATAAAAAATGAAACAATGCCATCTTCAGCCACATGGTTGCAATTATAGATTCTCATACTAAGTGAAGTGAGTCAGAAAGAGAAAGACAAATATCATATGATATTACTTCTATGTGGAATATAAAATATGGCACAAATTATCCTATCTACAGAATAGAAATAGACACACAGACATGGAGAAGAGACTTGTAGTAGCCAAGGGGGAGGGGGTAGTGGGATGGACAGGGAGTTTGAGGTTAGTTGATACAAACTATTGCATTTAGAATGTCCTACTTGTACAGTACAGGGAATGATACCTGATCTCCTGGGATAGACCATGATGGAAGATAATATAAGAAAAAGATAATATATGAGTCAGAGATATATATCTGTCACTTTGCAGTACAACAGTAATTGGCCCAACAGTGTACATCGACTATACTTTAATTTAAAAAAAAAAGTCCCTAAGGGACATGTGCATTTACAATCACTAAGTGGATAAGTGGAAAATGAAGGTTCTCCATCAACATGGAATATTCCAGACACAGTTGTCAGAGACACCTTCTGTGATGAGAGCCGGAAAAACGCTGACATCACCAGCAAGGCGAAGAGGGCTTGTTAGCTTCTTGGCCTGGAGTTTAAAGGCAGGTAGTTTCATTAGTCTCTAGGCTTGCCTCTCAGATCTCTGCGTGAATCACAGTTCTGACAGAGCGAATGCCTGTAATTTCATTGCAAAGTGAGTCCCTGCCTTACTCAAGTCTCTTCTCAACCTGCTTAATGGCTGCCCCCCGGCAAAAGTGCCACAGCCCGCCACCACTTTCCTCACACTTTACAAAATCAAAGTTAAATTGATGGCCTGTTAACATTCTTGGCTTGGCATTGGCTACAGGAAAAAAAAAAAAAAACAGATCTAAAAAAGAAAAGAACGGAGAGCCTGCCAAAAAATATTATCTCCCAAACGTTGTGGCCTAAAGGAGAAATTCTGCGGGACTGAAGTGAATGCTGTGCTTTGAGAAGAATCACACCTGAGGCTGTGGTGTTATTAAATTTCCCTACTTAACTTTGATCCATGAAGCCTTCTGGCAAAGGGCCTGGAATTCTGGACCCTGATTAACCAGCTTAAGACGGGTTTGTTTCATGGAGTTGAAATGATGGATCCTTCTAATGGGATTGCTCCTTCTTGACGGCACTCCTCTTTGGTTTCACAGTTCCATCCTGCAGTCATGACAATCACACGCCAGAATCCATGTGATTCATCCTAATGATTGGCCAGACCATCGAGGCTGGTATTTAACAAAAGACTTGGGAAGAGCATGCACTGAAGGTAGCAGTGCTTATGTGTGTGTGTCTTGAGCTGCCCCAGGACCACCTTGGGGCAGGAACTGAGAAGCACAGGCAAACCTGGATGCTGACTCTGCCTCCAAACCTGACAGGTGCCACAGTAGAAATTTGACCAACAAACATAAAATAGGACTAAGGATCCTAGTGAGAAGGATTAGGATCTTTCTGTTTGCTCCGGGTAGGATTCTTTTTTAGAGAAGGGAGACCCAGAGGGAGCTGAAATTGAGGGATGCTATTATGGCGTTGGGAATGGAGATGAAAGAGGTTACGGAAAACTTATGACAATGTATGCAGACCAGGATGGGCAGTAATGATGTTTAGAGGGATTCCCTGGTGGCATTGCTGGTTAAGGATCTGGTGTTCTCACTGTAGCAGCTTGGGTTGCTGCTGTGGCACGGATTCAATCCCTGGCCTGGGAATTTCCATACATCGTGGGTGCAGCCAAAAAAAAAAAAAAATCCTCACAACAACCCTATAGGTATATGCTATTCTTATTTCTCTTTTTGGATGAAGAAACTGGAGTCAGAGGTGTCTTGTGACCTGCCTGAGGTCACATAGGTGGTCAGCGGTAAAGCTGGGACTTGAGGCTCCCATGTCACACTGTGTCTCAGAGACCCAAAGGGGGAGAGGTACAAAGAGCTAAGCTGTGGGTGGATGGTGGAGCCAAACCTGAGGTCACATAGGACCAGGCTGAGGGGAGGGAGGCGGCTGAGACAGTCCCATTGCTGAGACCTTGGGAGTGACTGAGGAGGAGCGAGCCCTGGAAGGAATGGTTTTCTCGGTTGACCAGAAGAGTGGGCATCATTCATCAGGAAGAGTGGTGAGGTGAAGGAAGCCAGTACTTGTGGAGGAGATGAAATGGAAATTTAGAAACCGTCAGGGTACAAAGACCTCAGGCAAACAAAGAGAGGAAAGGGAAAGGATTTGAGTGACTCAGTGGGCAAAGTGGAAGTGATTCAAATCCTATCTACTATATGTCCAAAGCTTCTGGAAGAATTGGAAAGAAAACATCCCAGAGAGATGAGAGTTTATTTTTTTTTTTAATTTTACTTTTCTTTTGTCTTTTTAGGACCACGTGTGTGGCATATGGAAGTTCCAGGCTAGGGGTTGAATTGGAGCTGCTCTGCTGACCTAGGCCACAGCCACAGCAACGTGGGATCTGAGCTGCGTCTGTGACCTACACCACAGCTCACGGCAATCCAGATCCTTAACCCACTGAGCAAGGCCAGGGATCAAACCCGCATCCTCATGGATTCTAGTGGGGTTTGTTACTGCTGAACCATAATGGGAACTCCTAAAAAGTTTACTTTTACATTTACATACGGGAGGAATTCCCGTCATGGCCCAGCGGTTAATGAACCTGACTAGCATCCATGAGGTTGCGAGTTCGATCCCTGGCCTTGCTCAGTGGGTTAAGGATCTGGATTGCCGTGAGCTGTGGTGTAGGTCACAGACGTGGCTCGGATTCCATGTTGCTATGACTCTGGTGTAGGCTGGTGGCTACAGCTCCGATTGGACCCCTAGCCTGAGAATTTCCATATGCCGCAGGTGTGGCCCTAAAAGGACAAAAAGACTAAATAAATAAATAAATAAAATAAATTTACATAACAGGGTGAGTCCAGGTTCCCAGGGGAAAGGAAACTTCCTGGGCCGGAACCGGTGCACCAGATCTCCTTGCTGTGCATTTAGGAGGAAAGTCTGAAGCTTATGGGAGCAAAGAGCATTCCTGGGCTAGGCTTCTGTTGTATCAAAACCCCTGGGCTGGTGACACCTGGATCTCTGATGTCTCTGGGTGAGGAAAGGGATGTGTGAGGCCAGCAGGATGGGAGAGCTCTTCCCCTGAATGCTTGTTGTCAGCAAGGCCCACCATGGATCCCACTTGCTAGTGCTGCTGGTCTCACAGGAGGTTGTCAGTGGAATTCTTCATCTAATGGGCCAGAAAACCCATCTCCCTACCAAAGACACCAAGTGGATTGTGGTGGGGAAGTTCTTCCCATACTTGTGAGCAACAATGCAGGGGAAAGTGGGAGACATAGTAGACCAAAAGGGCATTGCCAGGGCTTTGAAAACTCGATTGTCATTGAATCACAGCTCACAAAGTGGGTCAGAACTTGCGTGCTAAATTTAGAGTGATTGTGTGCTAAAATGAAATATTTAAATGGGACTCAGAATCCCCTAACCTAATAGTAAAAATGGCAAGGATACAATGGAAAATAACCTGTCATAATAAGGACGAGGAAATCACAACCTGATTGAGAAAAGATAATCAGCAAATACCAACATCAAGATGAATCAGATGTTGGAATTATCCAACAAGGATTTTTGTTGTTGTTGTCTTTTTGCCATTTCTTGGGCCTCTCCCACAGCATATGGAGGTTCCCAGGCTAGGGGTCTAACTGGAGCTGTAGCCGCCAGCCTACACCAGAGCCACAGCAATGCAGGATCCGAGCTGCATCTGAGACCTACACCACAGCTCACGGCAACACTGGATCCTTAACCCACTGAGCGAGGCCAGGGATCGAACCTGCATCCTCATGGATGCTAGTCAGGTTTGTTAACCACTGAGTCATGATGAGAACTCCAGGAATTATCCAATAAGTATTTTAAAGCGAGTGCAACAATGCTTCAACAACAGGTGCAAATTCTCTTGAAACAAGTGAAAACATAGGACGTTTCAGCAAAAAAAAGAGAAGTGACACAAATAAACAAGTGTATGTTGCAGAACTTAAAAAAAAATCACAATAGAGAATTTTAAAACATTTATTGGAGGGACTCAAAAGTAGAGTAGAGGAGTTCCTGTTGTGGCACAGTGGAAATGAATCCTACTAGTATCCATGAGGATGTGGGTTCGATCCCTGGCCCCACTCAGTAGGTAGGGCATCCAGCATTGCCATGAACTGTGGTGTAGGTTGCAGATTCGGCTTGGATCTGGCATTGCTGTGGCTGTGGTGTAGGCCGGCAGCTGGAGCTCTGATTGGACCCCTAGCCTGGGAACCTCCATATGCCTCGGGTGTGGCCCTAAAAAGACAAAAAAAAAAAAAAAGAATATAGATGAGGAAGGGTGAGACTAGTGTACTTCAGGGCAGACCAATAGCATTTACCGAATCTTAACAATGGAGAGAAAATAAACTGAAAAAAATAAAATTAAACAGAATCTCAGGAAAGAGTTAACATTCAATCATCAGTACTGCAGGAGAAGAGAAGAGAGAGCGTGTGCAGCTGAGAAGGTATTCAAAGAAGAGATAGCTGAAAACTTCCCAATCTGGTGAAAAGCATGAACCTGAAAAATTAAAAAGCCCGGGAAAACCCCAAGCATAATAAACCCAGAGAAATCCATGGGAGGACGCATCATAGGTTAAAATCTGACAAAGAAAAAACCTTACAAGTACCCAGAGAGAAAGGACACAACAGCTACAGATGAGCATCAGTTCAAGTGAGAGTGGATTTCCCACCTGAAATTGTGGAGACCAAGAGAAAGTAGTACATTTTTTCCAACGATTGAGATGCAAATTTTCTATCGATGAAACCATCCTTCAGGAATGAAGGGAAATTAAACACATGCGCAGGTGACAGAAAATGGAAAGAACGTATTAGTTGACCTACCATTAAACAATGGCTAATGGAGGTTGGTCAAATGTGAGGAAACGGTAAAAGATGAAATCTTGGAGTGTCAAGAAGGAACTAAGAACAATGAAAAGGACACAGACAGGGGGCCATACCCCAGACTGTCCTTCTTCTCATGAGGTTTCAAGCCCCTCATGATGATTGAAGCAAAAACTCTAATACCATCTGAGACTAACAACACTGATATTCTAAATGGGAAAGGTAGATGTGCCTTAAAAGAAGTAGGATCTCATACTTCAAAGTGGTAAAGTATTGACATTAGTAGATGGTGATAAATTACACATGGATATTATAATATCCAGAGCAACTATTAAGATAACCACTCAATGAGTGAGACTCAAAAGCACTATAGAGGAATCAAAATAGAATCCTTAAAAAAATACCCTAGTAACCCCTTACAAAGGCAAGAAAAGAGAAACAGAAACATGAGCTCTAGAGGAAATAAGTGGAAAATAAATGATAAATTTCAATTTCATCAATAATTATGTTAAGGGAGTTCCTGTTGTGGCTCAGTGGTAACAAGCCTGACTAGTATCCATGAGGATGCCTGGCCTGGTTCCATCCCTGGCCTTGCTCAGTGGGTTAAGGATCGGGTGTTGCTGTGAGCTGTAGTATAGGCCCGCGGCTGGAGCTCTGATTTGACCCCTAGCCTGGAAATTTCCATATGCTATAGGTTCGGCCCTAAAAAGCAAAAATAAAATAAAATAATTATGTTAAAAGTAAACATGGAGTTCCCATTGTGGCTCAGTGCATTAAGGACCTGATGTTGTTTCTGTGAGAATGCAAATTCGATCCCTGGCCTTACTCAGTGGGTTAAGGATCCATCATTTCCGCAAGCTGTGGTATATAGGTCACAGGTGCAGCTCAGATCCGTGTCGCTATGGCTGTGGTGTAGGCTGGCCACTACAGCTCCAACTTGACCCCTAGCCTGGGAATTTTCATATGCTGCAAGTGTAGCTGTAAAAAGAAAAAAAGAAAAAAGAAAAGTAAACGTAAAATAAATATCAATCAGGAGTTCCCGTATTGGTGCAGTGGTTAACGAATCCAACTAGGAACCATGAGGTTGCGGATTTGGTCCCTGCCCTTGCTCAGTGGGTTAACGATCCGGCATTGCCATGAGCTGTGGTATAGGTTGCAGACACGGCTCGGGTCCCGAGTTGCTGTGGCTCTGGCGTAGGCTGGCAGCTACAGCTCCGATTCAACCCCTAGCCTGGGAACCTCCATATGCCGCGGGAGCGGCCCAAGAAATAGCAAAAAGACAAAAAAAAAAAATCAATCAAAAGACAGAGATTGGATGAATGGTTGAAAAAAATGATCCAACAATAGGCTGTTTATAAGAAAGTCACTTCAGTTTCAGTGACATAGGCAGGGTGAATGTAGAAAGATGGGAAAAGGTATAGCATGCAAGCATTCATTTTTTTAAAGCAGGGGTTCATTCCTAGAGTAATATCAGATAGATTATAATTCAAAGAAAAGTTACTAGAGACAAAGAGAGACAAAATGGTAGAAAGAAACTGTCCATCAGGAAGACAATGATTCTAAAGGTCACACAAAACACCCCCACAAAAAACACAGACACTCAAAATACACAAAGCAAAAACTGATAAAGCTGAAAAGAGAAATAGAAAAATCGCAATCATACTTAGGGACTTGAGCACTGCCCTCTAAGAAACTGATGGAACTACTAGTCAGGAAATCAACAAAGATGTCAAAGATCTGAATGTCATAATCAACCCGCAGAATGTAGCTGACAAATATAGACCACTTTACCCAACAACAGCAGAATACATATCTTTAAGTATCCATAGAACCTTCTTCAAAATATTCCACAAAGTGGACTATAGAACAAACAAATTTAAAAGCATTGAAATTATAGTTTGCTCTCTGATCATAATGGATTCAAACTAGAATTTGGTATGAGAAACAACACGAAAACCTCTAAACATGTGCAAATTAAATAACACACTTTCACATAATTCTTGGGCCAAACAGGAAGGCTCAAAGGAATAACAAACAGAAATACATGAAATTTGTAGGAATCAACTAAACACGTGCAGAAAGGGAAACCTATAGCATTAAAGCTTATGTTAGAAATGAGGAGAGATCTCAAATAATCTAAATTATTACTTCAAGAAACTTGAAACAGCAAACCAAAATAAAGCCAAATCAAACCTACAGAAAGAAATAATAAAGATAAGAGCAGAAATAAATGGAATTCTAAACAGGAAAACTATTGTCTTTCTTCATCGAAGATTTAATGAAACAAAAATTTGGTTATTTAAAAAAATCAATAAAATGAATAAACCAGGAGTAAGATGTACAGTAATTAATAGAGAAAAACCCATCACCAATATCAGGAATGAAACAGGGAATATCGCTACAGAGCCTCAGCAGTTGAAGGCATAGCAATGGACATTATGAACAAATATACACTCATGGATTCAACAGTTTAGAAGAAATGAACCAATTTCTTGATAACTGCATACCAACCAGAGCTCACCCAAGATAAATATTCTGAGTAGTTATATTGCCATTAAAGATATTGAATTTTTAATTTCAAAAGTTCTTTAAAAAAAGAAATCTCTAGGCCAAGATGGTTTCATTAGAAAATACTACCAAAGATTCTGGTAGAAGAATAAAAAAAAAAAACAATTAATGTTAACTTTACATAATATCTTCCATAAATAGAAGAGTACATTTCTTAACTTATAACGTTATTATTACCCTGATGCAAAAGCCAGAGAGAGAAGTCACAAAAAATTAAAACTATAGGTCAATTGAGGTCCTGTTGTACACACAGCACAGGGAACCATACCCCATCTCTTGGGAAAGACCATGATGGAAAATAATATAAGAAAGGGAGGAGTTCCTGTCACAGTGCAGTGGAAACGAATCCGACTAGGAATCATGAGGTTGAGGGTTCAATCCCTGGCCTTGCTCAGTGGGTTAGGGATCTGGCGTTGCCATGAGCTGTGGTGTAGGTTGCAGACACCACTGGGATCTGGCTTTGCTGTGGCTGTGGTGTAGGCCTTTGGCTACAGCTCCGATTAGACCCCTAGCCTGGGAACCTCCATTTGCCACAGGCGTGGCCCTAAAAAGACCCCCCCCCAAAAAAAAGAAAGAAAGAAAGAAAGGGAATATGTATATGTATGTGTATGTATAACTGGGTCACCTGACTGTAAAGCAGAAATTGGCACAACATTGTAAATCAACTATACCTTAATAAAAAAAATACAGGTTAATATTTTTCATGAATTTAGATGTAAAATTCACAGGAAAATACTCCCAAACTGAATCTAGCTATATATAATAAAGAAGTATATACCATGACCCAGCGGTATTTATTTAGTTTATACAAATATTCAAAAATTCATATTATAGACTACACAACAATAAAAAAGAGCTGTGGATATACACAACCACTTGACAAAATTTCCAGAGAATTAGGCTGAGAAACAATAGATAATCCCACAAGATAACATATGGCATGATGCCATTTATGTAACATTCTTGAAATGATAAAATTTTAGAAATGTCAGACAGCTTAGTGGTTGTCATGGGTTAAGGATGTGGGTGATAAGGTGGGAGAAAGGGGGGAGGGATTCTAACCAGGCAATAGGAGGACTCTTTGTGGTCTGTTGTGTGTCTTACCTGTGGTGGTAGACACAAATCTACAACGGGATAGAGTTACACAGAAACACACACACACAGGTAAAGCTGGGGATATTTGAATAGGAGCAGCTAATTGTGTTAATGTTAATATGCTACTTGTGATGCACTGTGGTTTTAAAAGATGTTACCATTGGGGAAAGCTGAGTGAAAGGTACATGTGATCACCCTGTATTATTTACTACAACTGCGAGTTTACAATGACCTCAAAACAAAAGGTTGTATTGAAATAATCAGTTGACCATACTTTAGTGTCTTTTTTCAAAACATCACAAGAAAATTTCTATCTTTGCTCAATTTCTCACCCAGGTGGAGGGCCTCTGCCCCTCTTCCTTTCAATCACCTCCCTCCCACCAAACATTCCCAAGTTAAAAGGAAGAATGTTATACAGTATAATTTTGTCATTTAGGGTTTTGTGCCTTTCTTGAGCTTATATGATAAACTCATGATTACTCTTCCCCGTAACTAAGAGTCTTCAGTGCCTGTTGGAGCAAACGATTTCTTCCTTCAACAGAACTCAACAGTTAGCATTATTCCTTGCTTTGTTTTCTACAACAAACATGAATTAAGGGATAACTTGTTAACATTTAGAAGAAAACCTTTTTTCTGCTGAGAGTACTTGTAATCTTAAACAAACCTGCGGTATACAAATTGGATTGTCCTAAAAAAGAAACTAGGGGGTGAGGATTCTTCCCAGCAGACTTCAATAGTTGTCATGATAAAGTCAAGAGTGTGGTCAAATGGGATTAACAAAGGGCTACTTACCATCAGATGGTGAAGTTAAGGAGACCTCGGTTTTGTGAGTGGAGGTATGTTCCAGGGACCATCCTGAAAGATGTCTACAGGAGTTCCCACTGTGGCACAAATGGGATCCGTGGTGTCTCTGAAGCGCTGGGATGCAGGTTCGATCCCCACACAGCGTTTGATCCCTGGCACAGTGAGTTAAAGGATCTGGCATTGCTGCAGCAGCTACAGCGTAGGTCACAACTGCAGCTAGGGTCTGATCCCTGGCCCCAGGAACTCCATATGCTGTGGGCCAGCCAAAAAAGGAAATAAATAAATAAAGTCAACAATTGCAATGCTCTGATCTTGATGCAATGCAGTGGCCCAACCAGTCCCTAGAACAGGAAGGCTTTAGGCCAGGGATTGATGACCTTTTGTTTTTTTTCTCTTTTTGGTTGTGCCACAGAATGAGAAAGTTTCAGGCCAGGGATGGAAGCTGCACCACAGCTGTGATCTAAGCTGCACTGGTGACAATTCTGGATCCTTATCCCACTGTGCCACCAGGGGACTCCTGACAAACTTTGTCTGTAAAGAGCCAGATAGTAAATTATTTTGACTTTGCACGCTATATAGTCTCTGTTGTAACTACTCTGCACTGTCCTTTTGGCAGAAAACCACCCATAAATAATCTGTAAAGGAAGGGTGTAGCTGTGTTTAATAAAACTGTACAGCTCAAACCTGAAATTTGCATTTTATACCATTGTCAGATGTTGTGAGCTACTCTTTGATTTTCCTTTGACCATTTCAAAATGTACACAGACCCTGCAAAAACAGGTGGTGGGCTTCAGGCTATAAAGGCTGACCCCTACTCTCGCCCATGACAGGAGCCTGGTAAATATTAGCTGAGCTTTTGAAAAGAAAAATTAAGGTTCTAAACTTGGTTATCCATATCTTCATATGCGTTTGGTCACATGAAACACACTTGCGTAGCTTTTCCAAAAATTAGCAAGAAATATTTTGTAGGTGGAGAAACATTTCATTAAGAGATATTACATATATGCATAAAATGTATATAAAGTTAATATAAATGTAATATCTGTACATATATATACATATTATACTTACAGACACATTGAATAAGTAGATGATGGAAGTTATTTTTGTGCTCCTTTTCTATAAGTAAAGAGTTAACCCATAAACCATTCATTGCTCCTGAAATGCACACTCCCCACTACTGCTGACACCACGGAAATAGTGTATATTCATATCGAGACCTTAAGAAATGCTGCTGCTGGAAATATGAGTAAATGTGCTTTCATCGGCAGATTCCCTTCACCGTGAAACTTGGAATGTGAGCTCTGGCATTGCTGGGGGCTGTCAGTAACAGCAACTGATATTCTGTGTGAAATTGGAATTGAATCACGGAAATATCAGCTCATGTTCTCAGGAAGGATGCTGACGCGATCCCCTTACCTACTTGGGGGCAACCTGTCCTTCCAAAAGGAGCTGTTTGCTCCATCCTTTACGCGAAGATTGAAAGGAAAATTTGGGCATCGCCAGCATCTCAGAGATGACAAGCGTTCATCTCCTTCGGTGATAGGTCCACACCCAACGAGAGTTGTCAAAAAATCCAGGTGATTTTAACTTGAAAGTAAACGTCAAACATTTTCCAGAGCCTGTTATCATTATGTCATTCTTAGTTTTGAGAGGTTTGGAACTCTCATTTACGGCAGGAGGTAACTGCATTCCTTAAATTAAGGTTTTGTTTAAAAAAAAAAAAAGCATGGTTTTAAACCAAATATAGCTGCTAGAGATTTAAAAACAAAACAAAACAAACTTCTGATGAGTAATTCTGACATCAGGCATCATTTCTTGCCAAAGTTACTTTCTCAACATATATTTTTTTCAACCTCTGTCCCCCTAAAACACTCCCTCAAACTATTTTCTGCATGTCTGCAACAGGCAAGAATTTTGTACCAAACCTCCGGATGGGGAAAAAAGCACCACATGCTTATTCAAATTATAAGAGCCTCGATTCCCCCTGTGATTCTGGCAAGTCTCCCTCTCCATCCTGTCCTTTCTGAGGAGCCATTTGCTTGACTGTAGAAGTTGGGATCCATTCACTTTGGATGCTTTGCATCTCTGATTCTCAGATTTCTCATAGCACTCATGGTAATTTCCTACAGGTTATAGATTCATTTTTTGCCTTCCCAAGTCGCTAACTGTTGTACATTTTGACACAGGATGAGGAATGACATACTTTTATTCCACTGTGATTTCTCATTGACCACTGTGGGGAAAATGGGACAAAAATGTCTACCTTGTACAAAATCCTAATCAGGGTCCAATTATCTCAAAACACAGTTGATCCATTTCTCAGTACCCCAGAGAGGCAACTAGACTTCTTTTGTACTTTTCCAGCAGGAACATGGGTGCTCCTGGGTGGGGTATGTGGAGGAAGTGCAACATGGCTGGGCTTCTAGGTACCAGATTTCCTTCCTGGCTGTAGTGCATGCAACTCTGATCCCATCCGCATGTTACCAAGCACATCAGCCACTTGTCCAGCGTTGAATCAGGAATGCCCACTTGCCTTGAGGGAACAACAGGTTGAAGGAAGGTCAACCCTGAACTGAACAATAAGTTTAGCCAGAAGAAGACTCTGGGTTGAAATCCAAAGGTCTTACCCCATGCTTTGCCTCTCATCACACTTCCCTCAAGGAATCCAGCATGGATCCAGCATGACCGTCCGGATCTGGTCAGAACTGAGCAGTGTCATAAAGGCTCTGGTGCCCAGAACTCTCTTTAGGACTGGGGCACATATTCCTTTCCTGAGCTTCTGGGCTGTTGGAGGCCAATAGACAGAACTGCTTGGCCCTAAGACTCTGAAATGTTATCCCATTCCCTAAGGACCGGCTGGGGTCCTTGCTGAGCTTGCATTGGGGATAAACTCCCACCTCTCCATAATTCTCTTTTCTTCACACACACCTCCTCTACCCCTGCAGTGTCCATCCAAATTAATGACACTCCCCAGTAAACTTCCCCTATGCAAATCCCCATTTAGAGTCTGTTTTTTTGTTTGTTTTTTTGTTTTTTGGTTTTTTTTCCTCCAGGAACCCAGTTTAAAACAAGCAAAAATCTCCCTGGACAGGATTATCTCCTCTTAAAAAATTTGTTCCCTGTATTCCATTATCCACTATTTACTGAGCTCCTATAATGCTCCAGATACTATACTAACTTTTGCAATTATAAGATGAAGAAAGACTGTGTCTTGCCCTCAAAGGGCCTCCATCTAGTCTATCAATGGAAAATAAGATTTTTTTAAAAATGAATGCACATGATTACCAAATCATTTATAAAAAATTGAGGGAATCACCGAAAAATTGGAGAGGTGGAAGAAAGTGGGGAAATTTCTGAAAAAAGTGATGACAGAGCTAAGATTATATAATTTTTTATTAGTTTCAAGGTTTTGTCAAGATATACTTCACATATCATAATATTCAGCCCTTTAAATTATTCGGTGGTTCTCAATAGATTCACAAGGTTGTACAGCCTTCACCACTATATAATTTCAGAATGCTTTCATCACTCAAATAAATCCTCTACGCACGAGCAGCCCCTCCCTCTTGCCCCAGCAACCACTAATCCACATATCTGTCACTATGAATTTGCCTAGTTTGTACATTTCATGTAAACTGAACCATACAAAATATGATCTTCTCATACAGATGGCCAAAAAGTACATGATGCTCAACATCGCTGATTATTAGAGAAATGCAAATCAAAACTTCAATGAGGTGCCACCTCACACCAGTCAGAATGGCCATCATTAATAAGACTACAAATAACAAATGCTGGAGAGGGTGTGGCGAAAAGAGAATCGTCCTACACTGTTGGTGGGAAGGTGGATTGATACAACTACTGTAGAGAACAGTATGGAGGTTCCTTAAAACTAAAAATAGAACTATCACATGACCCAAGAATCCCACCCTGCAGCATCTATTCAGAAAGAACTCTAATTCAAAAAGATACATGCACCTCAATATTCATAGCAGCAATAGCCAAGACATGGAAGCAACCTGAATGTCCATGGACAGAGGAGTGAATAAAGAAGATGTGGTATGTATATACAAAGGAATATTACTCAGCCATACAAAAGAATAATGCCATTTATAGCAACATGGATGCAACTAGAGAGTCTCATGCTAAGTGAAAATAAGTCAGAGAAAGACATACATCATATGACATCACTTATATTTGGAATCTAATTTTAAAATGAAACAAACTTATTTACAAAACGGAAACAGATTCACATATTTTTAAAAACAAACTTATGGTTACAAAAGGGGAAAAGTTGTGGGGGGATAAATTGGGAGTATGGAATTAACATATATGCTAACATACAGAAAATAAAAATAATAAACAGGGACCTACAATATAGCACAGGGAACTCTACTCAATATTTTGTGATCACCTAGATGGGAAAAGAATCTGAAAAAAAATGAGTACATTGTATGTATAACTGAATCATTTGCTGTACACCTGAAACTAACACAACATTGTAAATCAGCTATACTTCAATAAAAAACAAACAAGAAAAGGAATGGAAGAAAATACCATCTTTGTTCAACTTTCACTTAGCATATTTTCAAAATTCATCCATGTTGTAGCATATATCCCTTTAAAAAAAACTGTGGCAAAATATACATAAGATCTACCACTTTAGTCATTTTTATGTTCACAATTCATGGGCATTAAATGCATTCACAATGTTGTGCAACCATCACTATGAGCCATTTTCATGACATTTTTTAATCATTCCGAAGAAAAATGATGTGTCTGTTAAATACTAATTCCCTATTTCTCCCCTTTCCCAAACTCCTGGTAACCTCTATGCTGTTTTCCATCTATATGAATTTGCCTGTTCCAGATACCACACGTGATTGGAACCATTCAATATTTGTCCTTTTGTGACTGGCTTATTTCATTTAGCATATGATTCATCTATGTTGTGGCAAGTGTCAGATTTCCTTTCTTTTAAAGACTGAGTCATAGTCCATTGTGTATATTGTGCCACATTTTGTTTCTCTCTTTTCCGCCTGTAGACACTTGGGTTTTTTATCTGCTGGGTATTGTCAATAATGCTGCGATGAAGATCGCCAGCAAGGATCAGCTAAGAATGAATTTGGAAGATTTAAAAGATAATTAAATAACACAACCTTATAAATCAAGTATACTTCAATTTTTAAAAAGTGATCATAAAAAAAGATAATTAAATAGAAGTATTGACAGTAGGAATGCAATGTTTGGATGGTGGGGGAAGGTGACTAGTGTCAGAGTATTAAAAACTTCTAGGCCAGGAGTTCCCGTCGTGGTGCAGGGGTTAACAAATCCGACTAGGAACCATGAGGTTGCAGGTTCGATCCCTGGCCTTGTTCAGTGGGTTAAGGATCTGGCGTTGCTGTAAGCTGTGGTGTAGGTCGCAGATGCAGCTCAGATCCCAAGTTGCTGTGGCTCTGGCGTAGGCCGGCGGCTACAGCTCCAATTCGACCCCTAGCCTGGGAACCTCCATATGCCAAGGGAGTGGACCCAGAAAAGGCAAAAGACAAAAAAAAACCTCTAGGCCTGAGTGGCTACGTCAGTGTTCCTGCAATAGCTGAGATTTGAAATCGGCCCTGGGAGGAAGATGGCTGACAAGGGGGGAAAAAGTTTAAACAGCTTTTAATGTAGTATAGAGGCCACTCATTATTTGGCTACTGTCTACGTCCTCAGGCTTTTTCCTTCCACTCATTTCTCGCAACTTTGTGCTCCACTAAGACCAGCCTACTTGTGGTTCTCCTGTGTGTATGTCAGTTGTATCCCCCATCTTTTTCTTCACCCAAGCTGTCACCTCTGCAATAATAAACTTCTCTGTTAACTCTTTCGAACTTAGTTTGAATATTAGTGAAAATGGCAGGGTAAGGTCCTCTGAAAATCCTCTTCTCCTAAAAGCAATAAGAACACTGGCAAAAAAAAAAAAAAAAAAAGAATGACCATTTTAGAAGTCTCAAACTTAACCAAACACTTGCAATAATCCAGGGAATATTTGGGGCAGCGGGGATGGGAGGAGCGGAGGGGGGGGGGGGGGGGGAACCTGCTGAATCTCAGTAAGAACAGAGTTTTACTTCACTTTAACTTGACCTAATTCCATCCCTTCTTCCCAGCTCCACAATAGTCTTAAAACCAAAAGCCACAGTCAGATGAAAACCAGCAACCTGGCAGCCACTGGGGGAAGTTTAGACATGAAGCAGCTTGCTAGTAGATGAGGCTGGAGATTCAGGGAGAGATCAGATTCTAGAAGAATTTACGTACTCTGTTATTGAATTTGCATTTTATCCTGAAATTAATGGAGAATCTTACAAAGATTTTGGTCTGAAAGCTTCATTCCCAGATAACTCTTGTTGTTTGACCTGTCTTGTAATTCCCAGGAAGGCTGTTTTTATTTGCCCTGACTCAGAATTTGTGTAATGCAAATAGTTTTGTTGTTGTGGTTGTTTTGTCTTTTTAGGGCTGTGCCTGCGGCATACGGAGGTTCCTAGGCTAGGGGCCTAATCGAAGCTGCAGCTGCCTGCCTACGCCACAGCCACAGCAATGCCAGATTCTTAACCCACTGAGAGAGGCCAGGAATCGAACATACAACCTCATGGTTCCTAGTTTGATTCATTTCTGCTGCGTCAGGACGAGTACTCTGCAAATAGTTTTATTTCAAGGTGGAGTTAGGGTAGGAGCATTAATTGAAAACTATCAGAGGCAATTTCTTAGTATCATGGCTGCCTGAGGCAGTGGATAAAAATTGGGGCCAACAATAAGTTAATCAAAATGCTTAAAAAGAAGGCCTGGGAAATAAGATGTCCACAAGGGTTTTGACGACATATTCCCTGGAATCTAGAAGGTCAAGTACATACACAGGGCTGTGTGCATACCCAACAAAGACCTCTCTGCTAACACAGCCCTACTTTTCAGAATGAATGAACTCCAGAATAGCACACAGTAAAGGCCAAGCAGGGTTTCCAGAACAGAATGCCGATCACAGAAGGGGTTGGAGGACCAGACTTTTCCTCTCTGGGCAGCAGGAGCCCATCTCATCAATGGTGGCGGGAGTTGGCAACAGAAAGGCTATGAGATCTTCAGCCAAAGGCTGAGCCCAGACTTCCAGGAGGATTGAACTACCATAGTCTCACCGGAAGCCAATGCCCAGGACCTTGCAGTCAACCCTCTGCCACTCAGGTCCTGCCAGACAGGAGCAGCAGGCACAGCCACCCAGGCAGAAGGGAGACTGATGAGCAGGAAGGGCGTGATGCCAGATGGCAGAGCTGGACAGAGAGCCTGCCAGCCAGCACCAGCCATGTGCCAACTATCAGCAGAGCCCAAGATGTACAGAGGCAGGAAAGAAGCATGTGGTTGTGCCAGCAACTCCTGGGTGCCCTGCCTTGGACCTGCCCTGGTAAGCTTGGTGAGCACCACAAAGGAGAGCCAGTCCTGGGCTCCTAAGACAGGAGTTCAAAACCAATGACATCCTAGTCATGTGACCTTGAGCAAATTACATTCTCTCTCCTGCTCTAGGCAGGGAGCTGTCTTGGTGATAAATGAATATACACAGAGAGTGTTTGCAAATAGCAAACTCTAAATGCGTACTGCAATAGTACTATGATTCTCTAATACATTCATCTTCAACTGCTCTCTGTTGCAGTTCACATTTGAATACAAAAAATGTGGGCCTGATTAAGAGATTAAAGGCTGGGAGTTCCCGTCGTGGCTCAGTGGTTAACAAATCCGACTAGGAACCATGAGGTTGGGGGTTCGATCCCTGCCCTTGCTCAGTGGGTTAAGGATCCGGCATTGCCTTGAGCTGTGGTGTAGGTCTCAGACGCGGCTCGGATCCCGCATTGCTGTGGCTCTGGTGTAGGCCAGTGGCTACAGCTCCAATTTGACCCCTAGCCTGGGAACTTCCATATGCCGCAGGAGCGGCCCAAGAAATGGCAAAAAGACAAAAAAAAAGAGAGAGAGATTAAAGGCTGTAGCACTGCCGAAGCATCAGTCGTGATCATAGTTGAACCAGTACAGTTATGGTGTCTCAGTCTCTGTAAAGACACGGGTCTGGCCATTGGCTGGATCAGCCTCCCCATCCCCCTTTGATATGCACCTTTCCCCACGCTGACCACCCTCTCCTACAGTCTCAAGACCACATCGTTGCTCGCTGCAGCAGAAATGCTGTCTGGCTGTGTCTCTGACAGGTGTCAGTGACTCTGTACTTCCTCCTCATAAGCTCCCCTCTGTCCACTCCTTCCCTCCACTCAACACCTGTTCCCAGACAGACATTATAGAAAGGGTGGTTGTACTGAGTTGCCTGAAAAATAAACCTTCTCCTTGATCAGCTTGCCTGGCCCATGTTTTCACTCACCTGTGTGTGCCCCCTGCTGCCTGAAACCCTCTGCTTCCTCACCTGCTGTGTGATGGGGACCCACCACCTCGCCTTGGAGGAAAACTGGGACCCTGGGTGCAAGATGAGTTCCCTTCTGTTATTTCTAAACCTTGGGAATGTCCAGCAATTTGAGTCCCTTTCCAATGAGATACACTAAATTTTGTGACTCTCGAAGGTTTGTATTCACCTAACTGAAGCTGATTTCATCTAAATACTCGCAGTTTCTGGCTGTGAGGCAGATGCTGTGCTAGAAGCTGGACCTACAAATAGGGATAAAACACAGCCCTGCCTTGGGCTCTCACGGACCTTACAGAGGTGTTTGAGGGGAGGGGTCAGTTCCCTGGGGGTGTCCAGAAGGCCTTGCCCAGGAGGAGGTCTTTGAGCATCGTCCTAGGTATCTTAGTCTCTTCCAACTGGTATAACTACCACTGATGGGTGGCTTATAAATACAGAAATGTGTTCCTCATAGTTCTGGAGCCTGGAAGTTCAAGATCAAGGTGCCAGCATGGCCAGGTGAGGGCCCTCTTCCCGGTTCCCAACCAACTCATTCTCTCAGTGTCCTCACATGACAGAAGGGGCTGGAGCTCTGGGCACTTCTTTTACAAGACACTAACCCTCAGGACCACAGCAGAAGCACTGAGATGTCAACATAGGAACTTGGGGAGTTGGGGGACATGCATCAGACATGCATCAGACGTGCATCAGACCAGATGGGAAGCAGCAGGTGTGTTCCAGGAAGGCTGGGCACAGTGCAAGGACCCCCTCACCCCACATCTCACCTTCTCCCCTTCCCAGCCTGCTTTTCTTTATCCATCACATGTGTTTCCCAAAATCATCCCAGGCATTACATCTGTTGAACCTGACCTGTCACCTGAGTCATCAAATATACAGGTCTGCAGTCCAGGGCTGGCCTTTGATCCACCTGTTTGAGAACTCTGAGCTAGAGTTTGGGAAGAGTGAGGCACCAGTAGGGAACTGAGGTGGGAGGGAAGAGGCCAAGCTACGTGGCTGGACAGGAGGCTAGGATCTGCCCATTAAATATCCGTCAGGGGAGTTATTCCGTGGGCTCAGAGGAGCAACTGCAGGATTTTTTTTTTTTTTTCTTACCAAGAAGGTGCTAATCAAATTAGTCCTTTGTCACGGTCTGTGCATATGGGTTGGAAGAATTTCCAGACTCAAAGCAAAATGAAGAGTAAGAAGAGTTTATTGAGATAAGAGATGCTGCTAGTGCAACAGGATGACTTCCTGATCATCAGGGAGAGCTCACCTTAGGTACATGGTCCTGTCTGTTTTTACAGCCCAGAGAGAGGAAAAAGATTGGCAAAAACATTCGCACACAGATCGGGGAGGGGGTCCTGGGTCTGGTCAGGTGTGAAAGATAAAATAAGATAAGTGGCCAAAGGAAGACCAAGACCCGGAAGAACTGTCCCACGTAAGTGGTTTACATCAACTCTCTGGTGCAATCCTCACTCAGGGGGACGCCCGCACCCCTCGCTCCTTTGGGTGTGTGTTGCTGCTTTGCTTCTGCCTTAGAAAAACAGGCTACTTCTCTGTATGCTCCACCACATGTTGTACTGTGTCTCCAATAATAAACTTTGTACCTATTTTCACAGTCTCTGCCTCCTTGAAATAGTCTTGCTTTCAACAGAGGGCACGAATCAGGGCAATTCTGCTTTTAGCCTCTAGCTGGTCTAGAAACTAGGATTCCTGGTTTTCACTCAGGCTGCCCAGGTTTGACTCCTGAGCAGAGCATTAAGATCTCCCTTCAAGCCATCATGCACTGCTGTGTCTCTGAGATCACAAAGACAAGAAAGAAAGGAAGGAAGGAAGGAAGTGATGCTGGAAAGATGTTACTGGAATCCGGGTTCTTGTTCACATAGTCAAAGAATGAACTCTGTGAACACACAGGCAGCCAGCAAGCAAAGTCTTTATTACAGGAAAGCAAATAGCTCCCAGGTCTACCGGGAGAGGGGAGAAGCACCCCCGCACACACACTCTCTATTGTCCTATAGAGGTTTTTATCCTTTAAGATGGGGAGGTACCAACAAGGGGTCCAGAAAGATGTGGGTTTTTTTTCCCATTGGCCTTATTCAGTTACCTATATCAGTCCTTGTCCAATAGGGGTTATAGGGGTGGAAACATCCCAAAAGTTTTATGATTTCTTTGTCCCTCTCTTCCCTTAGACTGAATCACCCTTCCTCTCATTCCTTTTCTATCAGTTGAGGAGTGGGTTAGAGATTAAGGTCCATGTGGGGAAAGGCACATTTGCCATAGTAAACAAGGCCTGTGGGGAAGGTACACTTCCTATAATAAAACTAGGCCTGTGGGGAATTACTCCCTGGAGCCCTTACACCACAAATATTACTCAATAGCCATATTAAAAAATGCATCAAAGCCCACACTCCTACACTGACTATCTGAGTTAATATTCTGCCTCGGAAGGAAGGAAGGAAGGAAGGAAGAGAAAGAAAGAAAGAAAAAAAGAAAGAGAGAGAAAGAGTGCAGAAGGTATTTTCACTAATCAGCTTTGAGAAGCATAAGGGTGGTTTTCTCTTATCTGTGGATAATGTCTAGCCAAGATATTCCCAAGGTAAGAAGGGTTGTGTGGTATCACTTCAGTCTCGATTTGGACACAAAACCAATTACAAAGTAGAGATTGTCCCTCTGCCAAGGTAGTCAATGGAAATGGCAAGGGCCAATTGAAGTGAGCGTATGTTTTGGCTGCAACACAGTTTAAGAAGGTAAATTTTTCATAAGGTGATTGTTTAAGATTTAGGTGCAATAGACCAAGGGGAGGAAGAACACGATGGCACAGAAGATCAAGGAGTTTCAATGTGAGGTTCTGATAACCACACCTCATTTTGCAAGCAGGTGTACGAACACATGTACATGCAAATCATGGAAGATATAGGCCAGAAGAAAGGGGTGTGTGTTTTGTGCGTTCTGTATTAACCCCAGTCCCACTGAGTGTTAAATAAGAATAAAAGTGCTTGTTAAGATGTGCATTGACTTTGTAGAAGACAGAGCATCCATTTATTCATTCATAATGAGAAATCAAACCAGCCGGCAGATTGGAGACTCATGTTTGCCATTCAGTTTATTCTACCCCTCCAGGCAAATTTACAGGGGAACCAAATTAAAATGAGAATTTTTCATTGTGAATGCGGGCTCTGAGGAGCAGGGGGATTCGGATGACTTAAAATGCTGAAGTCACCAATCTGGGATTTGACCCTCTCCCCCAAGGGCATGCCACCTGCAGAGGGGCCACCTGTGTTCCTGGACCAGGCAGCCCTCTCCCCTGAGCCAGGATGGAGGCACCTTGCCAGCTGGGACCTCTCATTCTCATTTTCCTATGCTTCCTTGACTGCCAGCTCCTTTCTTTATAACTGCCACGTTTTAGTATTCTTTAACAGTATATTAATCCTGTTTAACTTTTTTTTTTTTTCTGTCCAAGAAATACGATCCTTGTAAGACTTTTGGACAAAGTAAAAGCTCCCCACCACCTAGAGATAACCTCTGACTGATGGCCAAGGGGGGTCAGCGAGGGAAAATGAATACAATGATAAAATTGAGGACATTGCCCAAGGCATCAAGAGAGCTGGGATTATCTTCCACCCATCTTTAAATATTCTTCCTTCAGGGTTCAGCACACTTCTTCTTTAGATAGCCAGACAGTAAATAATTTAGGCTTTGTGGGTTGCCTGGTCTCCATTATAATAACCAGCTGTGTTGCTGCTGCACAGACACAGCCCTAGACTCGTTGTAAATGCCCAGGTGTGGCTGTGTTCCAATAAAACTTTATTTACAAAGAAGCCAGGAAGTCGCATTGGGCTCAGTTCTACCTTTCCTGCTTCATCATCTAAAGTGGCTTCAGAGTAAAGCGTGCACATTCCGATTAAGAAAAAGTTTTATTTTCTAGTCAAACCATGTAGAAATGCTTCTCCCTGAAGTTTCTGAAATATATGTTTTGCCCAGCATCTGGATCAATTTAGAAATAATTGCTCAGTATTGCAGTCAAAACTGGCCTCCGTACACTGGCACAAATTAAGTGTCAGAGTTTGGGTGAAGCAGAAAGAACAGCTTTATTGCTTTGCCAGGCAAAAGAGGCCACAGTGGGCCCTCAAAATGGTGTTCTGCCTTGAGAGGGGACAGCAAGGGGTTTTATAGGTTTAGCTGGAAAAAAAAACAGAGCTGTTGATAAGGAGTAGGGTGCCTGCATTCTTCTCCCTCCATGGATCATTTCAAAGTCATCAAGCCTGGAGTCAGGTGGTCTGGTAATGGTTTCTGGTGGGCTTTAGGGTTATCGCACCTTGACCTTCTCTCTGCAGTAAAGATTGCTCACAAAAGAATTGGGGTGTCTGGAAGTATTCCACCTGCAAGAGAAAACACCAGGTGCAATGTAGCTCTAACTAGAAAGTCACCATTAGGAAAAGGAAGCAGCTAAGCAAGGAAGGAATCATTTGCAAAAAGCCAGTTAGAGGAGGTCAGTGGGCCAAGGCAGGGCATGACATCACCGAGACTGTTTTACATAGTTTTTAGCTGTAACAATACTTTCTAATCATTAACTCTTGCGTCAGCCTTTTGAGACCGAAAGGAGGCCTAGGAGGCTGAAGGAAAAGCCTTTTACTTCAAAACATGAGGACTAGGACTCAGGGGCTTGTAAACAGTTGCAATATCCTTGTTGGGAGTGATGGCAGCATGTTTTTCTGTCTGCAGATACTAGGAGTATTTATTTACTTATTTCCTTGCTTTCTTAGGGCCACATGCATGGCACACGGAAGTTCCCAGGCTAGGGGTCGAATCAGAGCTGTAGCCGCTGGCCTATGCCACAGCCACAGCAGTGCCAGGTCCGAGCCTCGTCTGTGACTTACAGCTTGTGGCAACGCCTGAGCCTTAACCCACTGAGCCAGGTCAGGGATCGAACCCTCATCCCCAGGGCCACTAGTCGGGTTCGCCACTGCCAAGCCACAACAGGAACTCCAACAGAACATTTGCTTTTATTTTTATTTTTTAATTGAAGTGTTGTTGATTTACAATGTTGAGTTAGTTTCTGGTATACAGCAAAGTGATTCCATTATATATACACATATTCTTTTTCATATTCATTTTCTTTTTTTATAATGATTTTTCTTTTCTTTTTTTTCATTATAGCTGGTTTACAGCGTTCTGTCAGCTTTCTACTGTACAGCATGGTGACCCAGTTACACATACATGTATACATTCTTTTTTTTCACATTCTCATGCTCCATCATAAGTGACTAGATAGAGTTCCCAGTGCTCCACAGCAGGTATAGGCATTTTCATTATGGTTTTTTTACAGGATACTGAATATAGTTCCCTGTGTTACACAGCAGGACCTTGTTATTTTTATTTATTTATTTTTTGTCTTTTTGCCATTTCTTGGGCCGCTTCTGTGGCATATGGAGGTAACCAGGCTAGGGGTCGAATTGGAGCTGTAGCCGCCAGCCTATGCCAGAGCCACAGCAACGCAGGATCCGAGCCACGTCTGCAACCTACACCACAGCTCACAGCAATGCCGGATCGTTAACCCACTGAGCAAGGGCAGGGACTGAACCTGCAACCTCATGGTTCCTGGTCGGATTCGTTAACCACTGTGCCACAACGGGAACTCCAGGACCTTGTTATTTATCTCTTCTATATATAGTAGTTTGTATCTGCTAATCCCAAACTCTCAAACCATCCCTTCCCAGCCCTTTCCCCTTTGGTAACCATGAGTTTTTTTCTATGTCTGTGAGTAGTTTCTGTTCCAAAAAGAAGTTCATTTGTGTCACAGTTGAGATTTCCCAAGTAAGTGATAGCATATGGTATTTGTCTTTCTCTGTCTGACTGATTCGCCTTAGTCTGATCAACTCTAGGTCCATCCATGTTGCTGCAAATGGCCTTATTTTGTTCTTTTTTATAGCCATGCAATAGTCCATCGTGTTTATTTGCCACATCTTCTTTAGCCATTCATCTGGCAATGGGCATTTAGGTTGCTTCCATAATAGGCTATTGGAAATAGCGATGCAGTGAATATTGGGAAACATGTATCATTTTGAATTATGGTTTTCTCTGGATATGTGCCCAGGAATGAGGTTGCAGGATCATAGGTAAACTCTCTGTTTTTACCTTTTAAAGGAAGCTCCATGCTGTTTTCCATAGTGACATGGATGCATGTACAGGAATATTCATGGCAGAATGAAGTATATCCTAAAACTGAAAGCAAGCCATTTGTCCACAGAGTAGGAAGGATAAATAAATCATCACAGATCGCACCATAAAATAATACATGGCAATGAGAATGAACAAACCGTAACTGCATGCATCCGTGTGAATCAGTACTGAGTAAAGAAAGGGAATATATGGCTTGATTCTATTCTCATGATTCTATTTTCTTAAAGTTCAAAAATGAATCCATGATGCTGAAGGGCAGAATAATGATTTCCCTTGGGAGAGGGGTAACTAGTGATAGGGAAGGAAGGGAGGGCCCCAGGTATTGGTAATACTACATATCTTAACCTGGGTACTGATTTCAGGGCTACCTTCTCTTTCCTGTGAGTAAATTTAATTTTTTTAAATTACAGCAGCCATAATAACAGGGGACTTTTCTTAAGAGACAACCATGTGCCAGGAACAGTTCTGCACTTTGTATGTATTGTCTCACTTGCTCCTCACAAAACTCCTTGAAGCTGGCTTCTCAGCCCCACTTTATGGTGCAAACAAGGCTCAGAGAGGTTAAGAAATTTGCTGAAATTCACACAGCTAGTGAGTAGATACAGAATGATACATGGTTTTATGAAATCAATCACTAGACTGGGTATCCTAGTGAGAGAGGTTTGTGGGATTTCAGGGAGGGAGAAGTCTCAGAGATGAGTGAAAGAGGAGTCTGGAACATCTAAGTACCTCCCTGTTGTCAGAGGGCAAACAGATGGACAGAAAATAATGGGTTTCTCCTGCTCAGTTCATTGGTTCAAAGTCAAAATATATGAGAGCCCAAGCATGGCCACAGTGGAAGGGTTGGTTTTCTTCTGGGAATGACGTGTTTCCCGAATGGATCCGTGCACACACACAGCCTCTGTGGGCTGTGGCCTTGACTGTTGCATTTGAAATCAGAGAGAATCTGAAAAAATGGATAAATGTATAACTGATTCACTTTGCTGTACACCTGAAACTAACACAACCCTGTAAATCAACTATATTCTAATAAAATTTAAACACACACACACACACACACACAAAGCCCAAACACAACCCCAAATTAAAAAGATGGAAAAAAACCTTGAGGCCTGTACAGTGTGTGATGAGCAGAAGGGAAACCAAGAACCCCCCCACGCACCTGCCTTCTCTAGGGCTGTTGTGGAGCCGTCTGCCCCCCGCCCCCGCCCCCACCCCAGCCTTCGTCCCTCCCGCAAAGGCTTATGGGAGAGCAGCTATTTGCAAGTCCAGTGCCAGGCACGGCAACATTTCATTTTTCAAAATGACAGTGTCAATATAACCTGACGCATATGTAAGCTTGTGAAATTATTCATACGTCCCCAAATAGAAATAGAAGGATCTATGACCCAATAAAACAAATACTGCAAAAATTAGGAACGTTCAACTAAAGCCTCTTTCCAGCACAGGCAGTGGAATGAGAGCATTTGAAACATGTGTCTGAGTCCCTGAAGGTATCAATAAACTTTTATATGGGGAACACTATTCAGATAGTAGAGCATATACACTCTAACATTTTATGTTTTATTTAGCAGCAGTACGTAAACTCCCCGAGGCCTCACAGACAACACTGGTGGGCTCTGCCTTCCTCAGCGTCTAAAGGGATTCTCAGAATATTCATCTCGGTCATTCCAATGTAATGCCTCCCGCCTTCACTGTGGAATCAGTACCTTTCGGCTTCAGGGAATTTGTGCTTGCTGTTTTCAAAATCCTCTTTTCAAAATGGAGCCACGTAAAAACTAGACAAAAGATAATTATTTTCGAAAGGAGTCGAGTCATCTATGTTCTGCCTCATTAAGTGTGCACGGGAAGCGGGTGCTGTAATCGTGTTTAAATCCCTTCCCTTTTATGCTGGTTGTGTTTATGTACGCACATGCCGGCAAAGAGATAGCTGTTATGGCCGTAAATTGTGCCTGATACAGAGATTAATAGCTATAAAAATTGTGCTTGAGGGAATTAGGGGTCTGGTTTAACCATCTCTGTAGTGTTCCTACTCCAAGAGCAATATTTCACGGGTGTTGTAAAATTTATAAGCCTATATATAAGAGGCCTGTGTGGTTCCAACCAGGCGAGACCGGAAGTTTATTTCCAGGACCGAGTGGCTGTTGGCCGCTGCCTCCTATTCCAGGCATCAAAATAAACACAGAAGCAGTAGTTAGAAAAGCTGAACTCAGCAGGGTCTTGGCGCCTACATGGGTGAAGGCAAAGCTCCATTGGAAACGGCCCTTCCTCTTCCACAGCAACGCAGGAGGGGGGAGGGGGAGGGGCAGCTGGGGAGGAGGATGGGGTCACATCCCAGTAACTGGCACTTCATTAATTCCACCCCCTCCGGCTGGACAGGAAGGGGAGTGTGCCCTACTCTGCGTGCCTGTCACCGGGTGAATGGAGGCCCACGGCTTGCCCTGCTGCGGTGAGGGCTGGAGGCGGACTCTTCCAGCTCGCCAGTGAATCATTAAATGTTCACGCATTTTGTGAGCCTGTGGTTCCACACAGCCATAATTAAAACTAGAATCATGCAGGAGTTTCCTGGTGGCTCAGCGGGGTGAAGGATCTGGTGTTGTCACTGCTGCAGTGTGGGTTCAATTCCTGGCCCGGAAACTCCTGCATGCTGCTGCAGTGAGGCCAAAAAAAGGGAAGGGAATCATGCAGACTTACAATTAATAACATATTGCCTTCAAAGTTAAATGCTCAAAATGTTTCTTTTACTATGGAACTCAAGCCTCTGCTCACTAGTGCTGAATAGAAACTCGGAGACAGAGTTTTGGGTGAAGGAGAAAAAAATAGCTTTATTGCTTTGCCAGGCAGGGGAGGATACAGTAGGTTAATACCTTAAAGACTTTGCCCCCCGCCTTAGGAGAGACTGGGAGGTGGTTTTATAGTTTTGGGATTGAAAACCAGGGCCACAGATAAGGAGCAGTGTAGCTAGCATTATTTTCAAAGCTGGCGTTCAATGGTCTGGTGGTCTTCTTTCCGGAAAGAAGAATACTTCATGAGCATCTTCTGTTTGTTGGGGGGTTAGTTCTGTAGAAGAACTCAAAGGTATTGTTATGTATGTTCCTTAAGGAGGACCCAGGACCCTGCTCCAAGGCTACACTATTGTCTCTTGGCGGCTTCTCCCTGGGGTCTGCATCCCCGCCCTTCCCTGATCAGCAACTGTTTGAACCTGCGCTTTGGGATACAAGGAAGGTCATGGAGGCTGAAATTTATACCCTAAAAACAAGAAATGGGGGAGACAGAAAGGCTTGTGTGCCCAGGAGCCCATGGGACCCTGCTTGGTTTCCAAAGTTCTTCAGGTCTTCATTTCGCTGCTGTCTGTGTCCTGCAGGGTGGTGGCCTTTAATAGTGGAGCCCTGTGACCTAGGGCCATGGCCACCTCTGCCTGACTCCAGAGTCAGCAATGGCAGTGATGGCTTGGACTTGGCCACCATGGGGGGGTGCTTGTGTCCCAGAAATGAACAGATGCTCTGTATCAGGGTGTGCATGAATGTGAGTGTAGGTGAGTGTGTGAGAGTGTGCGTCAGTGTGTGAATGTGAGTGAGTGTGTGTGTGAGTGAGCATGTGAGGTGTGAGACTGAGTATGTGAGAGTGACTTTGTGGGTATGTGAGCGAATGCGAGTGTGAGTGTGTGAATGTAAGAGGGTATAAGTGAGTGTGTGTGAGTGTGAGATGTGTGTTTTTGTTTGGAAGGCCAGTTGTTAAACACTGACCAGCATCCTGGCTGCATCCTGTATTTTTATCCCAGTTGCCTCCTCTACCCCCGCCCCTGCTTCTGCCAGGTCTTTCCTCAGACGGCTGCCAGAGTCTCTCCTGGTATGGTTGAAGGGGAAGCCTCCGTAGCTGCCCCTGTCAGCATGCCCTTCATGGTACACAGCATTCCCACTGATGGCCTCATGGCTGTCACCCCCAAGGCCCACATGTACCGCCCACACTTCTGCCCACCTGGTGGCCAGAGAGCCTCAGGCCACATTCTGGGCAGGTGGATGAGGAGGCAAGGGACCAGAAGCTGCAAAAGAGGCGTGTATATGGGGATCAAAACCCCAGAATTTGAGCTGATGGTTTGTTACATTTTAGCTTGCAGTTCTGGAAAACTCACAGACATTGAGTGAACCCTCATTTTTTTGCATCAGAAGAAGAGGGGTGAAAAGAATATCTTCCTTCCTTACTTTGCAGAGTCCTTTTTTTTTTTTTTTTGGCAGCACCTGTGGCATGTACAAGTTCCCAGGCCAGGGACTGAACCTACCCCACAGCAGCAACCCAAGCCACAGCAGTGACACCACCAGATCCTTAACCCACTGAACCACCAAGGAACTCCTGTAGAGTCATTGGACCTCAGTTCAATGTTGTCAAACATGTAAGAACATAATTTGTAAACTATCATGGGCTTTATATTGGCCTTGTCACTCCCTGGTGATTGGGTCTTCGAAATGCCCTGGTAAGAAGTACTGTTCAATATGTAACAGGGATAATTCACTAATAGAAATTTGCTTGGCATCACAGAATGCTAGACCTGGAAGAAACCTCTCAGCCCAATTATCCACTCAATGCTCTAACTTATGAAAAGTTTAAGGACTTACAAAAATTCCCACACCTGCTAAGAGCAAGGACCAGCATGTGAAAGCCAGCTCTGTCTCCAAGCCCACCTCCTCAGAAACCCTTTCAACCCAAATCAAAAGGCTGCTTTGGGGTCTTCAGGTCACAAAGAACAAAGATTCATTCAGTTTCTGTAGGAAGCAGATGCAGGAAGGCAGGTTCTTACAGACACCTGCGTGTTGATGGGGACAAGCGCATGGAAATAACAGAGAGCCTGGTAACCTCATTGTACTGTTTTCTTTGCTCCATGTATCCCTTTGCTTAATCATCACAACTTCCATGAATTCTTTCCTCTGTTTTGCAGATGAGGAGGCTTAGGCAGGTCAAGTGTGTGCCAGATCACAGCCAGCACTGCACCAAGCTAAGATGCGAACTTGGATCTGCCTGACCTCAGAGCCTGGCCTCTCGACTTCAGGAATGCAAACTGCAGGGCAGCTGGCTCCGTGGGGACAGAAGCCAGGGAGTGCCTGCCACATTGCATGAGGAAGCAGGTCTCCCTCATAGCATCTGCTTCTTTCTCACTTTCTAATTTCAACTTCCAGCAGCAGACCACAACCTCGACTCCAGCTCCATTAGACACGCCCTCCCATTATCCCCGTCTCTGAGTTTCCTAGTGTCAAACCACCAAGAGCGCCTTCTCACCGGCCCCATCCTCTTTTCAAGCTGGGCCATAATTCAGCACATTTGCAGTGGAGGTCAGGCCTCCATTCCTGGTTCAACCAGCTGTGTGCATGCAGCCGAGACCAGCATATCCAGGACATCAAAGATCCGCTTACAATTTGACCTCCTGGAACCTCCACAGTCTCCTGGTCTGTAGCTCTCTTTGTGAATTCATCATATCTTCTCCACCAGACAGCAGGGCCAGGACCTACATCTGCTCCAGCTTTGTATCCAGCATCTGATACTGTAGCAGGTGGTCTAGGAGGGTGGACTGAAGCGGTGAGCTATCGGATGGCTGATGGGGAGGCCAGGTTACACTAGTAAAAGAGACGTGTCCAATTTAAGTAAGAATCCAGGGAACTGAATGCCATTCCTTTGCCCCGATTCTCTGACTATTTCAGTGAAAGTGTAATATTCTTGGTCTTTATTCACAGAGAAGAGACTTGTGATTGACAAGGGGGTGGGGACTGGGCGAGAGAGGAAGTGAGAGTTTGGGACGAGCAGGTGCAAACTAGTATATACAGGATGGGTAAACAACGAGGTCCTATTGCAGAGCACAGGGAGCTGCATTCAGTATCCTGTGATAAACCATCATGGAAAAGAAGATGACATGCAATGTATATACATGTATGACTGAGTCACTTTTCTGTACAGCAGAGATATACACAACACTGTAAATCAACTGTACTTCAATGAAATACATTTTTAAAAATTATTGACCTTTCTTATTGAGATTATTAAGTTGACTTCCAATTTCACTTGGCTGGAAGACATAAGATGCTGAGAACATTGGTACTTTTTGGCAATATGGACTGAGTGTATCTGTGACCCAGAAATGGGAAGCAGCCCTTGGGTCCCCTGGCCCACAGGTAATTCCAGGCTGACCAGGAAGGGAGCAGCCATGCCAGGGCTCATGCCATCTTGCTCTTCTGCCTTCCTGGGCATGTGGGAAGACTTGCCATCACTTCTTGCAGTTGTGTTGGCCCCATGGAATTTGGCCCTTGGACTCTGAGCAGAAGGGAAATGAATTGAGGAAGAGCACATATATGTATGAATGGGTCACTTTGCTGTACAGCAGAAATGGACAGAACAGTGGAAACCAACTATAATAGAAAAGATTAAAATCTTAAAAAAAGGGGGGGGGAATTGCGTCACTTCCAGTTGGGGACAATTGACAGCAGGTATACGTTTTCTATGTGCCTTCTCTTTCCTATCACGGCAATGCAGTAGGCTGCTCGCTGAGATGGCAGGGCTGCCACAGAGATCACAGCAACAGATGCCCAGAGAGTCACCTTAAGCTTGCACTTAAGTTGCATGAACAAAAAGAAACCTTAGTCTTAGTAAGCTCTTAAAGCTTTGCTTTCATGGAATATCATAACCTATCTGACTGATGCAAGCTTCCAGAACCCCCAGCCCATAGCTCTGACCATGGATGCTCTCAGAGGTCACCTTCCTCTATTCAGACTCCTCAGGGGCATAGCTCAGTGACTCAAGGGTAGCTGTGGTGATGAACGGGAGCGCTGATCAGGTAGACCCAGATTGGAATTGCCTCTCATGCTTCATAGCCAGGTGACCTTGGGAAAGTTAAACCCTCGGCTCCTCCTTTTCTTTGTCTCAAGAAAAGGGGTTGAAGCAATGCCGCAGGCAATGTGTGAGGAAAAAATAAGAGAATACATACTCAGCACCCCTGTGTGATCTCATAGCCCCTCGCTTCCCCTCCCATGTCTCATGATGTCACCTGATGCAGGTGTCTTCTCTGAGTCACTAATCATGGGCCATGCACATGCTGCAACCTTGTTGGGTCAAGTTAAAGGCAACAGAAGTAAATTGAAGATGAGTATGGTTTATGAGTGGCTTTGGCCATGGCCAGTCTGGGCAAATCCCAGGCATGAATCAACATGGCTACACTTTGGTCCTCCAGTGCCCAGGAGAGACAGAGGGTCTGGGGGTTGGGGGGGCACACACAGTTGCCTCCTCATCATGGCCTTGGAGCAACATAGTGGTCTGGATGCAGGTCAGAAAGTGTTTGATGAACGCCTTTAGCTTTAGGGAGGATTCTCAGTCTAATGTTTACCCCCTGGGATTAAATAATGGGACATCATCCAATAATTCTTCGTCCTCTTTTGGTTTTCTAGAAATTATCCTGTGGAATTACAGAGCCTGAATCCAGACTCTTATCCCACACGGTGTGTGTGTGTGTGTGTGTGTAGAGGAGAGGGTTCATGAGATGCTCCCTAAAAGTCACACCTGATGCGTCTAGAGAATTCCTGTCTCAGAGCGGCTCGCAATTTTTGGAGTGATTGTAGGTACTTCCAAAAATGACCCCAGTTTGACAAATTTTACTTTAAGAAAAAAAACGAGACTCTTGTAGACCCCCTAAATAGAGATGGGAAAATAACATACAGGAAATTGTGTGCGTTAAACAAAAGGGAAAGAGTCTATTCTTAAAAAGCAAAAATAGGAGTTCCTGTCGTGGTGCAGTGGTTAACGAATCCGACTAGGAACCATGAGGTTGTGGGTTCGATCCCTGGCCTTGCTCAGTGGGTTATGGATCCAGCGTTGCCATGAGCTGTGGTGTGGGTCGCAGATGCGGCTGGGATACCGCATTGCTGTGGCTGTGGCATAGACCAGCGGCTACAGCTCCGATTGGCCCCCTAGCCTGGGAACCTCCATATGCTGTGGGAGTGGCCCAACAAATGGCAAAAAGACAAAAACAAAAAACAAAAAACAAAAAAAAAAACAAAAAAAACCCCAAAAAAACCCCGCAAAAATAGAAAGTTCCTGTTGTTGCTCAGCAGTAACGAACCCAACTAGAATCCATGAGGAGGTGGGTTCAATCCCTGGCCTCACTCTGTGGGTTAAGGATCTTAGTTGCCATGAGCTGTGCTGTAGGTCACAGATGCAGCTTGGATCTGGTGTTGCAGTGGCTGTGGTGCAGGCCAGCAGCTGTAGCTTAGATTCGACCCCTAGTCTGGGAACTTCCATATGCCACAGGGGCAGTTCCCCCCCACCACCACAAAAAAAGGCAAAAATAATGTCCTTTAATTAAACAAGATATTGAGGGAAAAAAATACTCTCGGTAAACTACAACCTCCAAGTATTTATCAAAAGAAATCCAGATGTAGAAATAGAATTAGACAAACTTCCCCCTCCCCTGCCCAGCACAGGCTCTGACAAACCACCTGTGCCCAGAGCTGGACATGGGGCTCAAGCAACTTTTGCAATCCTGGCAGAATTTTTCTACACAATGGTTTTTGGAAAATTCCTGTGGAAGGAGTTTTGTCCACTTTCCTGATCTGTGACTTTTCTCCAACAGGTAGAGGAGGAGAGAAGCATTGCCTGGATTGCCCAGGAAGACCCCAGATCCCTCTGAACTGTTTGTGGCACACAGGTAACCCTGCCTCTTGGGAGGTTTCTTCCCAATACTGAACCAGAATCTCTCCTACCCTCATCTTAACTATTAACAATGTTTCCCCGCAATGGAGGTCAACAGGTGAAAAGACAATTCATTATTATTCCTCCTCTTCTATCCCTTTTCTATCTTTCTCTTTCATTTCCCAAAAGGCAGAAATTAGATGCAAATCAGAAAGTGAGGCTGTCTCCACTGTGAGCTGGAAACAAGAAAATGAAATCGGAAAATGCTTCGCTCAACAGGCCCTGTCTTTGCAAGCTGGGGTCGGCCAATTAAGCAGCTGATGGAGTGTGTTCACCCACATTTCCTGCTCTGGACATTGTGAAAGCCAAGCATTCAACTCCAGCTGGAAAGAGTTTTCCTGCACAGTGTTAAGGGAGAAGCAGCCTTTACCTTAACACGGCTCTACCTCCTCTGGATGCTACCGTTAGCATCCAGAGGTTAAAATATGAAATATCACTTTCTCATCCACTGTCCAGCCAGGATTCAGGGAGTGTTTGCTGACCTACACAACACCTGGTGAGCTCCAAGACAAATTAGACCTGAGCAAGTGAAAATTACAGAACCAGCAGCTCCTTTTCTGTTGGGCTATCAGCAAGAAAACCCGCTTTCTCCTGCAGTGTTAATAACCAAATATGAAATATTTAAATGGATGCAAATTGCATCAATTAAAATTGTTTCCATTCCAAGCAAGCTCAGATGGCTTGCATGTTTTGACCCAATGTCTTTTTATGTTTGATATACTTTTTTAATTAAAAAGTACACTGTGATTTTTTAAAAAAACCATGAATGATGGTAACATAAATGTTTAAGTGCAAAATTAAGAAAAAACTTAAAAAAAAAGGCAGAGGTAGAATTCTTTTGTAAGGTATACACTTTATGTATTACTGCTTTGTGATTTTGGCAACACAGCAAGCCATGGATATAAGGAGTGCTTTTTATTTCTAAAGCTGACCTTGGTTTCTCTCTCTAGGATGTGCTGACCCCTTGGCATGTGCAGGCCTTAAGGACCAGGATGAACCTGTAAGGTACCAGGAGAAGACTGTACAAATGGTCCTGGGAACAGGTCACCTTAGGGCTTAATGAGGCCTTTGGGAAAAATAAATCAGATCGGTCTTTCTCTTACTTAATACTGTCCAACTGCTTCCAGGTAGAACAAATCCAAGCTATTGACTGAGTGCTCCGGGGCCCTGTAGAAGCAGACCCCAGCATCTTCCTTGTCTTCATTCACCTCCCTCTTACCCTGTTGGCTGTCTTTGTTTCCTGGGAAACTGAGATTCTACCCACCTCAAAACCTTTCCCCTTCCTGTTCCCTCTGCCAAGAACATCCTGAGATATTTTTTGTGTAGCCGACTCTTCCTTTAGGCTCTGCTCAAACACTCACCTCTTCGGAGCACTTTTCTCTGAGCACCCAATCTCCCCTCCCCCGCCCAGCTCCCTCCCCCCACCAGCTTTCTATCAGGATATCCTCTTTATCTCTCTCATTCCTTCATTACACATAATGCCTTCAAGAAATTATCTTTTTAACCATCATTTATAAATTTAATACCTGTTTCTCTCAACTGAAGTATAAGCTCATGAAGGGCAAGGACTTCATCTGTTTTGCTCACCTTGAAGCCACAAAAACCCAAAGCAGTGCTTACACATAACATGTGCTCAATAGATACCTGTTGAACTGGCACATCTGAAAGTAGCAGCCCAAGCACAGGATTAAGCCAGCCTTGCCCTCATGATGCCACTGAAGAGTGCACTGGTCTTATTAAGTGCCTTTTGTCCAAGCCTTTGAGAGACTTAGGCCTCATCAGGTCCATCCAGGCTAACTGTATCCTGGCACCATGTGATTTAAGATGATAATTTTTAGATAGTATAGAATGAATGAATTCTATTAGAATAACAAAATTAATAGAATTATTAGATAATAACACAATTCCCCTTTGAGGTCCCCTGAGAAAATATTCTGACTGGTTCTTAAAGAGACTGAAAATGATAGAAATAATGTCTGCTATTCAAATATTAAAATGATGTTACTTACTCATCCTCAATGCAAAACATGCTTTTTGGTGTTCTTGCAGGGATGACTAATTTGAGTTTATCTTTACTAGTTCTTTCAATTTCATTTCTCCTTCTGACCAGGGTCAATGACTGATTGGCAGATGGGGCCCTTACTTGCTATGGAATGGCTGTAGGTGCTCCTAAACCCCCAGGGAGGCAGGCTGGGGTAATGGGAAAGAGAAAGTCTCCTGTTGCAATGACCTGGATTGAATCATGGCTCCCCCACTTACTAGATGGGTGACTTTGGACATGCTTCCTAACCCCTCACTGCCTTGATTTTCTCATCTCTAAGATGTAGACTAATAATAGCAGCCCAGCTTCTGAAGGGTGTTGTAAAGAGTACATGAATGAATGCAAGAAGAGCACTTAGAACAATGTGGAACTGTGCTCAGTGCCTGGTAAGTGCTGTGCTATGTGCTATGCCTTCCCTGAAGGAATTCACTGTCCAGAAGGAAAACCAGGACACACAGTGGAAAAGGTAATCCAAGGCTGTACATCTGATGAATGCCAAGTGAACACTAGTGACCAGAAATACCATGGGGCTTCAAAGAAAGGGAGGAAGTGCTCTGGGCTGGGCAGCTTTAAAAGGGCATGAGCCACATGTAAGCTGAAGCCTTGAGATGTGTTCCTTTTTGGGGACAATTGATTAGGTTTCAATGAAATCTCCAGACCTTGGATTCAGATGTCCCTGCCCGACATTGTGATCACTAAGCTGTGACATGAGGTCGGTCATATCGATCGAGCCCCTCAAGGTAACATCACACACAAGAAGAACTTGGTCACATTTAAGCTGTTTGGTTGAAGTTTTTTTTTTCTTTTTGTTTTTTCCTTTTTATATATTTTTAAATTAAAGTATAGTTGATTGACAATGTTCTGTCCATTTCTGCTATACAGCAAAGTGACCTAGTCATTCATATATACACAGATGGAAACTATTACATTTAGAACAGATAAGCAATGAAGATTTTTGTTTTTTTTTTTAAATGGCCACAGCATATGGAAGTTTCCAGGACAGGGATCGAATCAAATCCAAGCCACAGCTGTGACCTGCACCACAGGTGCAGCAGCACTGGATCCTTTAACTCACTGCCCAAGGCTGGGGATCAAACCCGAGCCTCCACAGTGACCCAAGCCATTGCAGAAGGATTCCTAACCCAGTGCACTACAGCAGGAACTCCTGATTGAAGTTTTTTTTTTTTTGTCTTTTTGCTATTTATTTGGGCCGCTCCCATGGCATATGGAGGTTCCCAGGCTAGGGGTTGAATCGGAGCTGTAGCCACCGGCCTATGCCAGAGCCACAGCAACGTGGGATCCGAGCCGCGTCTGCAACCTTCACCACAGCTCACGGCAACGCCGGATCGTTAACCCACTGAGCAATGGCAGGGACCGAACCCGCAACCTCATGGTTCCTAGTCGGATTCGTTAACCACTGCGCCACAACAGGAACTCCTGATTGAAGATTTTTAAATTTATTTGTTTCAAGCTCAAGATTTCAGAACTGAAAGCACTGTTAGAAAGAAGGGCAACCCTTTTCTTACTCTGCCAGCTAGCTCCTGGAAGTCGGACAATTTTGGTTTTATTTTTCTTTTTTTTTTCTTTCCATTTTTAAAAAGTTTTATTGAAGTAGAGTTGATTTACAGTGTTGGGTAACTTCTGCTGTACAACTAAGTGCCTAGAATTTCTCAGGGTTAGCCTTTGCAAAATGGCTTAGCACATCTGCTTTTCTCTCTCTTGACCAGGAAAGGACCAAGAAGGTCATGTCTTGAAGGGGAGCCCAAATTCAGGCAGGCAATCCCAGGAGTGGTGGGGTAGGTGTGGGGGAGGAATTGTGGGGCTTCTTTCAGCTTTACCTCTGTCTCCTGCCCTCCTCTCCCCGCCTCTGATCAAGAGGCTGTGCTGCTTACATCTCACTGCCCACACCTCAACCACAGGCGCCAGCAGCCTACCCCGTTGTGGGGGTTGAGGTGGGTTCCTGCTGCTGGATGCCAGGGGATCAGGGGCTGGGAGGGACCCGCATCTTCTACATTCCCTTCCAATTTAAGCCAGAGAGAAGCTCCATCTGTTGGCTTCCTGGGTGTGGAGTCTGCCTTCATCATTTTACTAGCGTGTTCGGTCAGGCTTTGGAGGGTGGTTCCTTTGCTGTTGGGAGACAAAAGCCAGCGGAAGTTGCCTGGAGAATGGCCTCTGATGGGCAGATGCTTAATTAGGGAGAGCTTGTTAACTACACCGTTATATGTGCCATTTAGATGCATTTATACACACACACACACAAACACATACCCCAAACAATATATATACATCTACCCATGCATGTAAGTAGAGATGCAAAGGCATATATTTCTTTTTCTGTCCAAATGTTGACTGCTCTGTTAAGGCATCTGATGAAATGGTACCTCAGAGGGAAAAATGAAAGATTGTTTCTTATTCCAGGCTGTTTCCATGGCAGCTTAATCCCCTAGGGTTGCACCCTAATGATGAGTTATTACTTTTTAGCTAAAACACATTGTGGGAAACTGATTAATCATATAACTTGCATAGCAAAACAACAGGTTAATTTTTCTTATGTTTATTCTCAGACGCGCACGCACACTGATATGGATGATAATTTCTCTCCACGACCTGACTCCCTCATCCTAGTGCTTCCTTCACAGAGTTAACGAAGGAAGGGGAGAGGAGGATAGAGGGACCCTCAGGGGCTCCCTCAGGCAAAGCATGTAGGTGGCATCTCAGATGCTGCCCTGAAAGGGGTATTTTAATCAGGAAAGCCCCCTCTTAAAACTGTTGGACCAAGTGTTCTGGAGGCTGTGTTCTGTCAGATGTGATGGTACCCATGGCGCATCTTGAACTCTGTAGCAGAACTGATATTACAAAACGGTCTGACTGCTTACAAGGGTTTCTGGGAGGAAATTGCACCTGCCATAATGAGAAACCTCTTGCCTGGAGGAGTGACTGAATCCCTGGGGTTCTCCTGTTTGACCAGCCGGCCTCAGAGGCTTAGAGCAATGTTCTCCTTGTGGCCAAGATGCAAAGATGGCCTAGGGCCCTTAATAAAAGTGCCTGTGGGCGAGAGGTGATGACAGGGGTTAATACAGACTGAAGCCCAGGCAGAGCAACATCAGGCTGTGCCGAGAGCCCGAGCCAAGGGGCTTATGGAATTCTCCTAGGAATTGAGAATGTATTTGGTAGCTTAAGAGGTTAAAGCCCTGGATTTCACGCTGCTTCTACATTCCTAGGATGCCTTCCACCTCCTCCTTTTTCCAAGGCCCATTTCCCCAGGCAAGTCTGGACATAGGGCAAGACCATCTAACTGAAATATTCAACAATGAAAAATAATCAAGAGAAGAATTCCAAATGTGCATGTGGGGACGGACAGTTTAAATCCCTCAAATGCATAGAAATCAGATGATCATCTTCAGTTTAAAGTAAAGGTTTTCAGGCCACGTGTTCGTCCAAGTATAAAGAAAATATAAGACAATGAACAGTGGATAAAATTACAGTAAATAAATAAGCTATCATCCATTTTCTGTCCTGGACCCACTAAGACTTGGAGACTAAAAAACAAACAAATAAAAGACTATAGCTATATTCTTAGTTATAAAAAATATGTATTCCAAAATTAATTATATATATATACCCCACACACATATATGGATGTATATATACATGAATACAATATAATATATATTATATTACATGTATCAATATGTATTATATATATATATATGACATTCCCTGGAGAAAGTCGGAGACTAGAAAATGTACTATTTTATTATAAGATTTATTTATATCATAATCCAGTTCAATTTGGTTTATTTATTTTTAAATTTTATTTTATATTAACGTATAATTTGTTTACAATGTTGTGCAAATGTCTGCTGTATAGCAAAGTAACCCAGTCGTATGCATATATACATTTTTTCTCATATTATCTTCTATCATGTTCTATCCCAATGGTTCAAGTGAATTTAAATGTCAAAAGAAAGCTAACAGGAGTTCCCATTGTGGCTCAGTGGTTAACAAGTCCCACTAGGAACCATGCGGGTTTGGTCCCTGGCCTTGCTCAGTGGGTTAAGGATCCAGCATTGCTGTGAGCTGTGGTGTAGGTCGCAGATGCGTCTTGGATCCCGTGTTGCTGTGGCTCTGGCATAGGCTGGTGGCTACAGCTCTGATTCGACCCCTAGCCTGGGAACCTCCATATGCCGCGGGAGTGGCCCTAGAAAAGGCAAAAAGACCAAAAGAAAAAAAAAAGAAAGAAAAAAAAAGAAAGCTAACAAGAGAAATTTATCAATAAGTAATGTTTTAATCTGCCCAAAGGATTTGTAAAAATTTGTTAAAATTGAGGATTATTTTTACACAGTTTGAAAAAAGAAGACATTTTTATGTTTCTGAAATGTGTTTATAGAGGACAGAAGAAGAGCTACTTTTTGAATTGAAGTATAATTCTCATCTAACATCATATTAGTTGCAGATGTACATCATAATGATTATATATTCATTTATACTTCGGATGATCACCATAATAAGTTTAGTTAACACCTGTCACCACACACAGTTACACCTTTTCTCCTTATGATGAGGACTTTTAAGACATGAAAGAATAGGAGTTCCCATCGTGGCACATCAGTAATGAAACTAGCATCCATGAGGATGTGGGTTTGATCCCTGGCCATGCTCAGTGGGTTAAGGATCCAGCCTTGCCGTGAGCTACATGTAGGTCACAGATGCAGCTTGGATCTGGCATTGCTCTGGCTGCCGGTGTGGGCTGGCAGCTGCAACTCCAATCCAACCCCTAGCCAGGGAACATCCATATACCTGGGTGTAGCCCTAAAGAGCAAAATAAAATAAAATAAAATAAAATAAAATAAAATAAAATAAAATATCTGCAAGAATACCTTGGAGATATTGTGGATTTGGTTCCAGACCATGGCAATAAAGTGAACTTTGTAATAAAATGAGTCACATGAATTTTTTGGTTTCCCAGTGCATATAAAACTTGTGCTTATGCTATACTGCAATCTATTAAGTGTGCAATAGCATTATGCCTAAAAAATGTACATACCTTAATTACGAATACTTTATTGCTAGAAAAAAAAGTTAACCACCAACTGAGCCTTCAGCGAGTTGTAATCTTTTTGCTGATGAAAGGTTTTGCCTCAGAGTTGATGGCTGCTGACAAACCAGAATGGTGTTTGCTGAAGGTTGGGGCAGCTGTGATAATTTCTTAAAATAAGGCAACAATAAAATTTGCTATATCTCCTGACTCTTCTTTTCATGAACAACTTCTCTGCAGCATGCAATGTTTTTGATGGTATTTTACCCACAGCGGAACTTCTCTCAAAATTGGAGTCAATCTTCCCAGGCCCTGCCACTGCTCAATCAACTAAGTTTACATAATATTCTAAATCCTTTGTTGTCATTTCAGCAATCTTCACAGCATCTTCACCAGGAATAGATGCCATCTTAAGAAACCACTTTCTGGAGTTCCCGTCGTGGCGCAGTGGTTAACGAATCCGACTAGGAACCATGAGGTTGCGGGTTCGGTCCCTGCCCTTGCTCAGTGGGTTAACGATCTGGCGTTGCCGTGAGCTATGGTGTAGGTTGCAGACGCGGCTCGGATCCCGCGTTGCTGTGGCTCTGGTGTAGGCCGGTGGCTACAGCTCCAATTGGACCCCTAGCCTGGGAACCTCCATATGCCGCGGGAGCGGCCCAAGAAATAGCAACAACAACAACAACAAAAAGACAAAAAAAAAAGAAACCACTTTCTGGGCTCACCCATGAGAAGCGACTCCTTATCCACTCAATTTTTATCCTGAGATTACAGCAATTCAGTCACATTTGCAGGATCCATTTCTAGTTCTAGTTCTCTTGCTGTTTCCTCCACATTTGGCAGTGACTTCCTCCAGTGAGGTCCTGAGCCCCTCCAACTCATCTATGAGAGTTAGAATCAACTTCTTCCCAGCTCCTGTTTTAATGTTGACATTTTGACCTATTCCCATGAATTGAGAATGTTCTCAACAGCATCTAGAATGGGGAATCTTTTTCCGAGGATTTTCTTTTTTTTTTTTCTTTTTCTTTTGCCTATTTATTTATTTATTTTGATTTTTAGGGCTGCACCTGAGGCACATGGAAGTTCTTGGGCTAGGGGTCAAATCAGAGCTGCAGCTGCCAGCCTGCACCACAGCCACAGCAACTCGGGAATCCCCGACCCACTGAGTGAGGCCAGGGATTGAACCTGAATCTTCATGGATACTAGTTGGATTCATTTCTGCTGTGCCACAATGGGAACTCCTTCCCAAGGGTTTTCAACTGATTTTGTCCAGGTCTATCAGAAGAATCACTATCTATGGCAGCTATATAGCCCTATGAGATGTGTTTCTCAAATAAAGACTTGAAAGTTGAAATGACTCTTTGATCCATGGGCTGCAGAGTGGATGTCATGTTAGCAGACATAAACACAACACGAATCTCATTGCCTGTCTCCATCAGAGTTTTTGGGTGACCAGATGCATTGTCAAAGAGCTGTAACATTTTGAAAGGAGTCTTTTTTTTCTGACCACCGTTGGCTTGAAGTATTCAGTGAACTATGTTGTAAACAGATGAGCTGTCATCCAGATTTTCTTGTTATAATTATACCACACCAGAAGAGTAGATTTAGCATAATTCTTAAGGGCCTTAGGATTTTCAAAATAGTAAATGAGAGTTGACTTCCACTTAAAGTCACCAGCAGCATTAGACATAACAAGATAGCTGGCTTATCCTATGAAGATTTGAAGCCAGGTATTGACTTCTCCTCTCTAGCTACAGTCAACGGAAAATTAACCAGTTGATCTAAGAAAGAGTGGAGGGAGTTCCCTTCATGGCTCAGAGGAAACAAACCCAACTAGTATCTATGAGGATGAGAATTTGATCCCTGGCCTCACTCAGTGGGTTAAGGATCCAGTGTTGCTGTGAGCTTCGGTGTAGGTTGCAGACATGACTCAGACCCTGCAATGCTGTAGATGTGGCATAGGCTGGCAGCTGTAGCTCTGATTAGACCCCTAGCCTAGGAACTTCCATATGCCATGGGTGCAGCCCTAAAAAGCAAAAAAAAGAAAAAAGTGGAAAATTTTATTGGAGCCACATTGAGGATGACAACCTGGGAACAGCCTCTCAGAAAGCTCTGAGAACTTTCTGCTTATTAGAAGTCAAAGCCCAAATATACAATTTTCAAGATAGAGGGCTGCACATCAAATGATGCATTATTGACTGGTTTACAGTATCCACATCTGCAAGTACAAAGTGGTGGGTTCTGTGACCTCTTACAAGATCCAGAAGGAATGTTATCTTTTAAGAAGCTGTCACCCAAATGTGACGCAGCAGTGCAGAGTGAGCAAATGCTGTTGGAAAAGTTGTGCCAATAGACTTACTGAACACAAGGTTGCCACCACCTTTAATTTAAAAAAAATGCAGTATCTGTGAAGCTCACTGAAGTGAAGTGTAAGAAAACACCTGTGCTCACTTAGCAACTTTCAATGTTCAATACAGTATTATTAACTATGGTCGCCATACTGCACATCACCTCTGTAAGACATTTGTTTTAGGAGTTCCTGTCGTGGCTCAGCAGAAATGAAACTGACTAGCATCCATGAGGAGGCAGGTCCAATCCCTGGCCTTGCTCAGTGGGTTAAGGATCCGGCGTTGCGTGAGCTGTGGTGTAGGTCTCAGATGTGGCTTGGATCTGGCATTGCTGTGGCTGTGGCGTAGGCCAGTGGCTATAGCTCCAATTAAACCCCTAGCCTGGGGACCTCCATGTGCAGTGGGTGCAGCCCTGAAAAGGCAAAAAATAAAAAATAAAAAAGTTAATAGAAGTTCTCAACACTTAGAATGCCACTAAATGTAATCCTTTCCTGGGTTTCTTGACAGTAAAGCCATAAATGAAAGACATTAAATCATGTGAAATCTACTTTCCAATGTAAACAAAAATCCAGCCACTTTCAGTGGACCAAATTCTGCTAGCCTATGCCTCCATTGAAAGAACCTTTATCTGATGTCCCCATGTCAGTCCTATGGGGAAAAGATGCTGTCTGCTTGGTCCGTCATTGTATATTGGAGCTGAAACTGATTTCTAGACCAAATAATCCCTCAGCAAAAAAATTTTTTTGTCTTTTTCGTCTTTTCTAGGGCCAAACCTGTGACATATGGAGGGTCCCGGGCTAGGGGTCTAATTGGAGCTGTAGCCACTGGCCTACACCACAACCACAGCAACACGGGATCTGAGTCACATCTGCGACCTACACCACAGCTCATGGCAACGCCGGATCCTTAACCCACTGAGCGAGGCCAGGGACCGAACCCACAACCTCATGGTTCCTAGTCAGATTCATTAACCACTGAACCATGACAAGACAGGAACTGCTCTCAGCAAATATTTGTTGAATGAGTAACTGAATTTTGTTTCCAACATCAGAAAATTATATCCGTGGTTAATATCACCTCTGATATTATCAGAACAGTCTTTAGGTATACGAAACGGTTAGCTTCCAGTCATGGATACAAATTTTCCAAAATTATATTATACACATATATACGTATTTTTGTAAAGTTGTATCATCATTGGTAACTAATACTGTTGGTTGTTTTTCTTGAACAGACGGGGTCACTTTTTTCATTTTTGAGAAAACACCTGCCAAATAATCATGTGGAATAACCAGAGTTTGCCTGTCAGTCACTAGCGGAAGAAAAGCAATGTCCCATGAAAATAAAAGCAACTAGTTCAGCTGGCCGATGAAACACATAGTGCTTTTCTTTAAGACCATCTCTTGCTTCGGGCTGCAGCAGCAGCTTGCATGTTCTTTCCCTCTTATGACATTAATATTAAAAAGATGTATTCCCAAGGGTTGATGTAATAAAATTAATAATTTTTGCTGCCTCATCAAAGACCTTCTTAAATGACCTTCTTAAATGAAACTAGAGGGTTTTTTTGTTTGTTGGTTTTTTTCTCCTGTGGGTATTTTGGCAATCAAGAACACAAGTTCCCACTGTGATGCCGTGGGCTAAGGATCCGGCATTATTGTAGCTATGGTCTAGGTTGAGGCTGTAGCTCAGATTTGATCCTTGGCCTGGGAGCCTCCCTATGCCAAAAAAAGGAAATAAAAGTGGAGGTGGGGCGGGGGGCGGACCAGACAGTGACTCCCAGGACAGTCTAGGGTTTCCACCTTGATTCCTGCTAAGGCAGCGGTAGTTTTACCCAACCCTTGTTTTGCACCATCAGTGCCAGTGTCGACACAGTGAAAAAGCCAATGATGTTTCTGTACTATCATGAAAATAGCATGCACGTTGCAACCTCCCTGAAAAAGTCTTGGGACCATGGACCACACTTTAAGAACCACTGGTCTGGAGTTTCTGTTATGGTTCATTGGAAACGAATCTGACTAGCATCCATGAGGACGAAGGTTTGATCCCTGGCCTCACTCAGTGGTTTCAGGATCTGTCATTGTCGTGAGCTGTAGTGTAGGTTGCAAACATGGCTCGGATCCCACGTTGCTGTGGCTGTGGTGTAGGCCAGAGGCTGCAGCTCCAATTTCACCCACTAGTCTGGGAACCTCCGTATGTCATGTCTGTGGCCCTGAAAAGACAAAGAAAAAACAAAAAACAAACAAACAAAAAACCCCTCTGGTCTGTGATCTCTCAGCAATATTTTATTGTTGAAAGGAATTTGGGTAATTACCTGATAGAGTTTTCTGAAATGTAGTGTGAGGTCTATAAGCATTAGAATTGCCGAGGATGTATATTCATAGGCCCCAGAAGTAAACAAATTTTTTTTGTCTTTTGTCTTTTTTTTTTGTCTTTTGCCTCTTTTTCAAGGGCTGCTTCCTGTGGCATATGGAGGTTCCCAGGCTAGGGGTCAAATCGGAGCTGTAGCTGCCAGCCTACGCCAGAGCCACAGCAACGCAGGATCCAAGCCGCATCTGCAACCTACACCATAGCTCACGGCAATGCCGGATCCTTAACCCACTGAGCTAGGCGAGGAATCGAACCCGCCACTTCAAGGTTCCTAGTTGGATTCCTTTCCACCGTGCCATGACGGGAACTCCACTATATGAATTTTTGAAAAAAGAAAACATCATTTGAAGTACATATATGGGTAGATCTGTGCTCCAAAATCATTGTGGAGCAGTAGGGAATTTGTTCAAAATAGGGAAATATCTTTGATAATTATCTTGCTGTGAAACATACACCATTGTGAGAAGAAGCTCAGAAAATGGCAGGAGAGGAGGTTTTGCTTTTCCTTTTCCTGGCACCCTGAGAAGTCACAAATATGTCACAGTCACCGATTTCAAGCCCACCTCTGCTTTGGCTTACCTAAATGCACCCACTCGCCATGACTCCTAGCGTTTTCCATCAGAGCTATTGCAGATGGGAGCACGTTTCTTCTGTGGAGCCCGCTGCTAACCCTCTACAGTGTCAGAATTCACATGCTGAAAATAATGCAACAGCTCTACTTTGAAAACATTCTATCATTCAGCCTTGGCCTGCACCTGAGCCGCCTTTATCATAGCAGAGTGACTTATACATGGACAGGTAGAAAATGCACCTGTGACACAGGCACAGGCCGTGGAGAACAGAGCACAAACCTTTCTTACCACACACACACAGTGGCATTTAACTAAATATTTCTTTGAGTTGTTATTTACTCTTTTCATGAGAGCACTCCTCGTGCTGACCTGAGCAGAGGGCAGGGAGACCAGACAGGATTGTTATTATGATAATTCAGACGAGACGGTGGCAGGAACCAGGATGTGGATAACGGTGGAGAGCCAGGCTGGAGCCCGGAGGCCTCCTAACGCATCAAGGAGTCGAGAGGGAATATGGGAGCACACTGAGAAGGCACGGCCAGGGCCTGGCCAGGGAGGACAAGGAACAAGAGTGTGGTGTCTTGAAAGCCAACGAAGGAGAGACAGGGAGGGGTAACCTGATCAAAACGCTGATGGCCAAGTAGGAGGAGGACTGAGAACCTGGGTTTAGCTGCACGTGGGTTTGGATGGCAGGGGAGCTGACAGGGCTGGGGGGTGGAGGGGCACAGACAGGGTGAGAGCTGTTCAAAGCGGGTTTAAGACACAGTCACAGAGGAGGCGCTGTGGACATAGAGAGCAGACAGCTCTGCCCAGGTGATGCTGCAGAAGGGAGCAGAGGAACGGGGTGCAGCTAATCAAGGAATGGAGGTTTGTCAACTTCCTATTGCTTTTGAACGTGCGAAATATGAAGCCTGTGCTAAAAATAAGGGTATGGCACCAAGGGGAAGATGGATGATTTAGCATCGATGGAGGAGTTTTGCTAGAATCACATCCTTGAAAGGTTAAGAAAGGGTAGAATTGTAGCCTGACTCGCCAGATGGCTTTACCTGGGACTTCCCCCAGCGATGCAAGTCTTGTGCCCCAGGAAACCCTTAGCTCTGGGCCAACCAAGACAGTTTATCCCCCTAAGTGAGGTCGGGGAAAAAAAGGTCACCTGACAGTTGACTGGGGGCAGGAGGGGCTGGGGGGTTGGGATTGAACAGAGGGTGGGAGTGTTTCCTGGGACACAGCTCAGATGAGCCACACCTGTCCCCACATCCCAGGAGAGCAGTGAGTTTTCATCATAGTTTCTGATAAAAATAAAGTAAAAAATAAAAAACTGGTAGTGAGAGGAAATCTTTAGCCACAAAGGCTTTTGGGGTCATGGGAGAAAAATTCAAGAGATGTCTAAAAAGAAATAATATAGAAGCCTTAGCTGATAACCAGTGAAAAGAGAAAACATTCAAAATATTATACCCATCATTTACTGTATCTTTATAGTTAATGAAAAATCACATCCTCTGTGAGCTTTTGGGAAAGAGGTTTACCAGATAAGATCCTTGGAAAAAGTCTCATGTGGAGAGCTATTGACCATATCATTTGTTTTCCGTCTATGCTCTCACTGGGACTGTAAACTTGGCTGGCGTGATAAGGGTCCTTCATGGGGAAGAGTCAGAGATAACATCCGCAGAGGTCCTGGCTCACGCTCAACCGATAAATCATGTCAAGATAAGGAAATCATTTGGTTCTTTAAAGCTGAAAAGAAGATGTGATTAAAAATGTCATTTGGTGGATATATGAAAAACTTTCCTATAATCAGTTACCCCAAATAAACCATGTTATTTACTGGGTGTCAGCAGGGAGACAAGTCAGCGGATATTTAAGACAATAACGGAAATCAGAAGAGATCCCCAACATGAAAGTGCTTTGAAAAAAACGTGTATTGATTTTGGAGGAAAAGAGTGAGCAACATATATGTTTATATTTTAAATGATAGCCTGATATGGCTGTGAGGGGATTTTTTTTCCTAACGAACATAGAAATGAAGGGGTTCTCGTCGTGGCACAGTGGAAACGCATCCGACTAGGAACCATGAGGTTGTGGGTTCGATCCCGGGCCTTGCTCCGTGGGTTAAGGATCCGGCGTTGCCATGAGCTGTAGTGTAGGTCGCAGACGCGGCGTGGATCTGGCGTTGTTGTGGCTGTGACTGTTTTTCAAGCAGGAATATGGGGTAAAGTAACACAGGACAAGACGGAGTTTTTAGCATAGAAAATAAAAGCAAAGAAGCTAAGAAAAGATTGTAAAAACATGTCTCGCGATACCCACCCCCCTTTTAAACCTAGAAGTCTGGAATGACTTGGCTCTTTGATCACCACGAACACCTTCCCAGCAAGCCAGTGTCTTCTCCTCCTCCTGCGCATTCCAGTGTTTTTGCAGCTTCCTTCTTCACCATGACGCCTGGAAGTCAGGGAACACGTGAATGGATGGGTACCCAAATGAGAGGCTGAGATTTTGGATCATCTTTCTTACTCTGCCCTGCTCCTGGCCAGGCTGTGGCTGACCAGCCCAAGCTGCAGAGGCATCACCTCGTTTTCCCTTGTAGGAAAGTGGCTGTGCTGGCCGCCAAGGCTTCTGCTTCTCATGTGCTCATGGATTTCCCAGGCCTGCTCCTCTGGGTCCACCCTACAGAAGCAACACAGCAAGAATATTCTTGTGTGCCTGAGGTCGCCGTGGTTTCTGTCCTCAGAGAGAAGAATGTGAGGGGCCAAGAAAATGATGGAAAGTAAAAAACACACGCTGGTCTCAGTACCAGCCGGGAAAAAGCAAGTCACATAAAGGCTGAGTGATTAGAGGCTACAGCTTCTGTCCTGAGAAATGGTGGGAAAAAGATAAATGAAATGGATGGAAGAGTCATTCAAATTATACCTGAGATCCTGAATGGTCATTCAAAGAAAGCACAGGACTGCCTCACTCTGGGACAGCCAGTGCTGTGTTTCTCTGCCCACTTTTCCTTCATCCTTGAAAAGACATGTCTCACCCAAATAATTGCAAATTGGACTCAGTAGGTTAGAGTGTGGGGCCTCCTCCTCCCCTTGAGATGAAGCCCCCTCTTTATACCCAGGCTCTTATTCTGGGTGGTAAATAAGATTGTCGCTTCCTGGGCTTCTGCTCTGCTCAGGAGGCATCAGGTTGATCCAAGCACAGCTGTGTTGTGAGGGCTTAGGAGCCAGTGGCACCAGTGCATGGCTAAGTTCTAGGTCAACTCCTGGGTGTCGGAGGGTTGTCCTGCACTGGGATTGACCCCTCCAGGCTCCTATTCCCTGGCTAGACTGCGTCTCCATTCCCCTGAGCTCCCAAATTCATCTCAGCCCCCAGGCATGCATGATGACAAATATCTGCTGGCTTAGAGCTGTCTCCTTCCCCTCCCCTCTCTCCATCACCCTGGCCCCTGCTTCAGGACTTCCAGCATCCTCAGTGGCTTTTTGCATCCCTTGTGAAGATTACTGGGGCTGTGCTCCATGCTCATGGGGTGATCGCCTCTGTCTTGATTAATCGCATAGACTAAATAGGGGTCCATTGCTTCCCACTAAGCCCCTACCAAAAATGTTGGCATTTTAGTAAGGGGTCGTTGAAGGACTGGGGCTGTACTTTAGCAAAATGAGTCTAGGCATTGAGGAGAGTAAGGAAGTGGAAAGCAGAGTCAAGAAGGAAGGGGAGTGTGTTGAAAGGCTATGTGTAAAGGAGGAATCACGAGGCAGCAGCTAGGACCACGGTGGTGGACAGGGACATTAGTATCTTTGAGGATGTCAGAATCTTTGAAGCTCCCATTTTTGGGCAGGGCCAGAATGAATCCAGCCTGCCCTAGGTAGACTTGACCTTGAGTCATAGTGAAAATGTTCCCATCTCCTTGGCACCGAAGGGTCAGCCACCTGACTTACACTTGGCTAATGGGGCGCCCATTTAAAAGAAGAAGCGCAGTGTCTGCTAGCAAGGGCACACGATGTAGCAGAGTGGTCCCCTGATTCCACTGGCTGCAGGGCAGTTGTCCTAGCAGGTTCATGGGGTAACGGTGATCTGTGCCCAGAGGAGGCTACCCAGGGTCTCCGCTGGACTAATCTACTAAGGAAAGAGCACGTATGTTCTTCCCGGCTGTGAAAACCCCAAGCTCAAATCTTGGGAGATACTCTGAGTTCCCTGACATCTGCATGTGAGTTTCTTTTCTGTTTAGCCTACCTTGAGGGGTTCCTTTCCTGGAACCCTGATTAATACAGGATATCGTGGAAAGGATTTGAGTGACCCGGCTGAGGTTTGGACAAGACGGTCAGTCCTTCAAGGACCCTACTGCATCTGCTTGATAGCCTTTGCAGGACCTACACACTAACAGGCATTGCCTAGGTAGTGAGGACTGCGCATGCTGATTGAGAATCTTCTGAAAGTTACCAAAGACCTTCTGGTTTTTAAAGCCAGATTTGGTGCAATACATACAAGTTCTCAGTGACCCCTCAGAGCTCCCCAACTAAGCTGGGTGTCCTTGAAGGTTCTCCATCTGTGAAGCAGAAGCTAGAGGGAATGTCCAATAAGTGCTTGCAGATGAAATGTATGGGCTCTTGGAAAGGAAGCTGTTCCAGGACAAGGATGGCTCAGGAGGCGGAGAGGCAGAATCCCTTCACAGAGACTGACGTGGCTTCTAACGTTTGATCTGACTCTGTGAGTGAGAGAAAGAATTTAGCATGAAGGATGCTTAAATTGGGCCTTTTATTTGCCTGAACAACTTGTGCATTTTTTGAATTTCACCTCTGTTTTATCTCTGGAAGAAAGGAAAAGAAAAGTCTCCAGCAGAGCTGAGGCGAGAAATGCTCATATTAAAAATCCTATTTGCTTGCCTGGCAGCCAGTGCCCTCTGAGCTTGGGTGAGATTCACAGCCTCCAGGAAAGCTGAGGTCAGGGTACTAGGCTGGGCTGGGCTGAGCGGCTTGCAGGTGAGCATTGGTTTCCATCCTCATTCATCATCCATCCAGCAGAGCGGGTCTTCCCTGCTTCCCATCTGAAACCCCTTTGCTCTGCTTGGAGACAAGCTGCAAAGAATTAGGTGAAAAACCTCCACAGAACACAGGTCACAAAGGCGGCTGTGATGTTGGCAACACCAGGTGTTGAGTTTACAGGCTGCAGAGGAAGAGCCCCGGATGCTTTTATCAAGAAAACTAGGGTCACATTGATCCTGGGAGACGTGACCAAGGTGATGAGGAAGCTAAACTAAGCATGCCAGCCATTCAGAGGAAGGGCAATACCAACCCGGCAGAATGCAGGCCTTAGGCGTCAAAACAAAGGGGAGCCGAAAAACCAGAGCACTGAGCTCTTGATATCACCGGCCAAATGACATCACTGGCCTTTAGAGTGAACTTCCTTTAATGCATCTAACACAAAGTGCAGGTTGCTGTCTTATAAACCTGTGCAACAAGGAAGGCCACTTCAAAGAACTGCATTTGCTCAGAGTTGAACAGGGCAGTGGGGGAGAGCGCCTACTGTTTGAATCTACAACACACGAATTTAATGCCACACTGTTATCTCTGCAATTTCCTTAAAGTTCAGGGATATCATTAGGAGAAAGTCTAATGAGCTGGTATGGGATTTTCACAGTCACTGAAATGTCTGTTGGGGTAACTTTTGTTCTCTTTCTGAACAAGTTTAATAATAATATAGTAGGTATATAGCTTGACAGTTTAAGGCATTCCTAAACATTATCCAGCTGTGTTATAATCCTGTGTGAGAGTATTTCTAACCTTCTGACTTTACAGATGAGGAACCCGGGGCTCCGGGGGGTGAAGCTCCCTCCCTGTATCTCGCAGCTGGTGCTTGCTTCTGACCAATCCCCCGGAGATTCTAAACGGACTCTCCAGACCACTAAGCCAGTCTCAGTTTGGTGATGGGATGAAGGCCAGTGTCGTCTCTCCTACAGTAAAGATATGGAAAACTCCTCAGCGGAAGATAACAAAACACATTCCAAAGATAGAAATCTGCAGCCTCTGGTAATATAGACGGGAAAGTGTTTTCCTTCCCCCTGTGCAGCACCCACTTTTGGTTGGTCTTGGTCTCCCTGGGTTTGGTGCATTACAGAGTCACTGCAGAGCAGAGCTGCACTCAACCAATTGGTGGCAGTGTTACCGACCAGGGGCCTTGGCCTCCTTAATCAATAGAAACTGAGAAGAGGCCAGACCAGAAATTCAGGCAAAAAAGTTCCCCCCCTGGAGTTCCTGTCGTGGCTCAGTGGTTAACGAATCCAACCAGGAACCAGCTGCGTTATAGTCCTATGTGAGAGGTTGCGGGTTCGATCCCTGGTCTCGCTCAGTGGGTTGATGGTCCGGTGTTGCGGTGAGCTGCAGTGTAGGTTGCAGATCTAGAGTTTCTGTGGCTGTGGCTCCGATTAGACCCCTAGCCTGGGAACCTCCATATGCCACCGGTGCGGTCCTGGAAAAGGACTGAAAGACAAATAAAACAAAACAATTCCCCCCTGATTGCAGCAGGGGGAAGTGAAAAGGAGCAACGAGTTCCCTAGCTTGCTCACTCCCAAGGCAGGTGAGTTGGTTCCCTACATGGAGTAAGTGGGGCTGAGTCTACGGGTCTGGCCAGAGGGGTGGCTTAGTTGGCTTGCCCATCCCCTTGGTGTGGATAGGTGCAGGGGGCATGCCTAGTTCCCTGCTTTTGCTCCCAGGTCCTCAGAAGTGGCAGTTGCATTTTTTGATCTTTTTGTATCTTGTCCATAATTTACCTCAACTGCACATGCCCAGTTATTTTTAGCTGTTATAGTCTATCTGTATTTTTTTTTTTTCTGGAGAAGACCTTTGTACAGGTGCAACCACTGCAGCAAAGGGTCCCAGGTCCCAGGTCCCAGGTCCCAGGTCCCAGGTCCCAATCTGCTTCAGCATGACTTCTGTAAGTTGCTCACCATCTCTCCAAATCAGTCTCCTCAAGAGTAAAACGGAAATAGAGGAAAACACTGTACCACCAACTGCTATTGAAGCGTTGGGGAAGCGGTCAGGACAGCAAAACTGTTGCACACATGGAACAGTGCCTTCAAATGACCTAGACCTGAGCCCGGGACACTCTGTGCAGAGCGTTGAATCCAATTGAATTTGCAGTGTTTCTGGGAGGAAGTGGCTGTCACATCCCCACAGAGACTGACAGCACTAATGGCCTAAACCTAGTCAGAACACAGATTGGGGTTTGGACCCACCGTTTTAAAGTAGAGTCACTCACCCAGTGTCTGGACTCACAGAGGTTCAGGTTCTTCATGCCTCCATGCAGAACAAATTCAGCGACACACAAGTGATAGGCAAGAAATAGATTTATTAAAATAGGACGATTCCGAAAGATGCAAGCGGGCAGGCAAGGAGGCTCTGCCCTGAGGATTAGGTGGGCTACAGTTTTATCATCCAAGGGGAGTGGGGGTTGGAAAAGACCACCTCTTCCTCTTTCTTAGAGCAGCAGCTCTTCCTTAGGCTCCCGTAAAATGTGTATTCAAATCAGTGGAAGAGCAGTCCTCAGACTCCTGTCCTGGGTCTGAATCCTCATCCCATCCCCCACCCAATGACCTAGACAATTCTCACATCTCCACTAGTCGAGCAAGCCTGCCTTGTTCTGATGGCTTTTTTGAGCAATTATTAACTTACAGTGGTTTCCTAACGTCCCCTGGGTTTCCCTCTTCATCTATGGTCCCTCACTGGGACTTCTGCAACTGCCTGTGCCCACTCCATCCCTATCACCACTGGAGCCTCTTCCACAAACAGATCAGACTCTGGGACCTTCTCCCTGATTCACCAATTGCAGTGTTTGTATAAACCTCCAGGGACAGTTTAAGAAGGACTGAGGGGCACTGTCCTACCTAGTGGGATCGGCTGGTAACCCCAGGTCCCCAGTTTTAGGCTCAATGGGGACATTTCTCTGCTCTGTCCTTCTTACTGGATACTTGAATGGTCCTCCAAGTTCAACGGAGAAAGCTGAGGGGAAGCTGAGCTGTGACTGGTGGCAGATAAGCTGGCTCGGAGTCAAGAGGTGTCCGGGAGGCGAGCTCCCTGTGGTAAATCTAGCCTAAATCTGTCCAAACAAGCTCCCTCTGTTTCCCGCTCCGGGCTGACAAATCTTTAAATAAAAAGCACAAAATTTGCATAGAGCTCTTTTCCTCTTTTGTCTTCCCCCCTCCCTGCCTGTCTTTAACCACACTGGCTAATGTATAAAATCCTGGTAAAGATCAATTCTAAGGTCAGTTTTCAGGTCTGTTCTAATAGCGTTCCTAAAATGGAGAGACTCACTTATTATATTAATACATTAACATAATTAAGCTCTTCTAGCTGCAGAAACTGAGGGACTAATTCAACACCCGGAAGCAAAAGCTGCTCTGGGTTGAGGGTAAAGGCGGAGGAGGGGAAGCACTGTGCCCCCACTGGGGACAGATTTGGAGGAGGGATGGCTGTCAGGGATGGCCTGGAGCATACTGTCCCCTGGGGGTGATGGAGGGGCACGTGGTACCTCTCTCCGGTTATGGCAGGAGATGATGCCAGCTCAGACGAAAGAGCACATAGGGGCTGTAAGTCAGAGATACTGCTCCAAGTTAATTAAATCTCTCCGGGACTGTGGCAGTCGGTGGAAAGGACTCACGTTTTACTAGCCTTGTTTATCATCATAAATGCCAACTATGAACTGCTGCTAAACTTTCTCTAAGAGGGTCCTGTTTAGAGTTTGTTCAATAGGATTTATTTCTGACTCATTAGGGGAAAGAGGTTTTTTTTTTTTTCCCATCTAAAATTACTGTCATTGCGGAGTTCCCATCGTGGCACAGTGGTTAATGAATCCGACTAGGAACCGTGAGGTTGCGGGTTCGATCCCTGGCCTTGCTCAGTGGCTTAAGGATCTGGCGTTGCCGTGAGCTGTGGTATAGGTCACAGACGTGGCTTGGATCCTGCGTTGCTGTGGCTCTGGTGTAGGCCGGTGCCTACAGCTCGGATTCAACCCCTATCCTGGGAACCTTCATATGCCGCAGGCGCGGCCCTAGAAAAGGCAAAAAGACAAAATAAATAAATAAATAAATAAATAAAATTACTGTCATTACATAATAGCTGTACTTTTCACTTATTTTATCTTAATAAATTTACTGTGGAGCTCCCTGGTGGCTCAGCAGGTTAAGGGTCTGGTGTTGTCACTGCTGCGGTACGTTTGATCCCTGGCCCTGGAACTTTTGCATGCTGTGAGTGCAGCCAAACAATTTTTTTTTTTTTTACTTAAATAAATCTTCAAAATAATCTTGTAAAGCAAGGACCATCTCTACATTTCAAAGCCAATACAATCCTAGAGGGGGAAAAAAGAGGCAGTCAAAATAATGAGACAGTTAATAACAACACATAAAATGTCCCTGGTTTCACCTCCGTCTATTATTTTAGGACATCTACTCCTTGACTTAAAGCCCACTTCCATACCCATTACCTCATTTGCATGATGTTTGTGGGATTTGGCATTCAGGTTGCATTCTACCCTATTTTTTATGTGTCTTCATGGATGGCATGGACTGGAAAATATATTTTATAGGCTCTGCATCCAGGATCTGACTGGTTCACTATGAGCAGCCTTCATGATTTGGAAGGTGGAGGCTGCCTGCTTGTGGCCTCAGCTGTCGCTCCTGATGCTAGAGTCCTGGTGATGCTGGGCGGCCTGACTCAGCATCCAGGGTCCAGCCACCTGCCAAGAAGCCACTGTGGTTCCTGACAGACGGACACTGGTGATGTGTTCTTGAACTCTGGCATTCCACTCCGGTGCTGGCCTCCAGACCCCCACTTCCTCAGCAGAAGCAGTTCTTTCCCGGCTGGCCAATTTGATGTTGTTCTAGGAGCTGCTTTCCAGATCTCCCAACTTGTAATTCCTCGTACTGAGTGCTCTTTTTATTTGTATTGGCCATGCATGCGTGGCATGCAGAGGTTCCCAGGCTAGGAATCGAACCTCCCACATGGAAACAACCCAAGCCATAGTGGTGACAACACCAGATCCTTAACCCACTGAGCCACTGAGTCCGCTTCTCACTGAAAATAGCTAGGATATTTTCAGTTTCATGCACATGAACCCCCTCCCCAACCAGTGCCCACCCAATACAGGAGCCTCTACCAGTATGTCATGTCCGCCTCTAGTCACAGCCATCCCACCTCCCAGGTGATGGTGGTCATTGTTCCCAAATTTTCTTCTCCTGTTCCTGGTAATGACCTCTCCTGCTAAGACTTCTGAAGCCCACGAAGACCCTTGGCTGCTTCCACTACTGTTGGAAGGTCCAGCCAATGGATGTCCAGCCAGAACTCCTCTGTGGGGCCATCTCCCCTTTTGCCCCTCAATATGGCAGCACATGGTAGCCTCTGATAAACCATGGGAATTTCTTCCTCACCTTAGTAACACTTTGACACACCTATTGGATTCCTCCTCTGACTCAGAGAATCAGAAGGGTACAAATATGCCCGTCAGTTTGGACTGGAGAGTCCCACTCCCTGATCCTGGCCCCAAGTTCGCTAATTAAAGAACCAATTTTAGGAGTTCCTGTTGTGGCTCAGTGGTTAACACATCTGACTAGGAACCATGAGGTTGCGGGTTCGATTCCTGGCCTTGGTCAGTGAGTTAAGGATCTGGCGTTGCCGTGAGCTGTGGTGTAGGTTGCAGATGTGGCTCGGATCCTGTCTTGCTGTGGCTGTGGTGTAGGCCGGTGGCTGCAGCTCTGATTCGATCCCTAGCTTGGGAACCCCCACATGCTGCAGGTGCGGCCCTAGAAAAAAAAAAAAAAAAAAGCAATTTCGCAAGTGTTTGCAGGGCATCTGATGTAGGGCGGGTGTGAAGCTACACCTAAAACCATCGGTTTATTCTGACATTTGAGCTTTGTCACCTGGTCAAGTTTCTGTCCTGATGTTCTGCTCCCTTGAAGGACCCCTCTGCCCCCCAACCCCGGGGCATGAATGAGGCCCTTCATCCACCATGTAGATACTCTGTAGGTCTGCCAGACAGGACTGCAAGCTGAGGGGAAGAGCCAGCGCTGCCTGGACGCCAGCCAGGAGGAGTAACAGACGTTGGGAGGTGCCTGGGGAGGTATCTGTGGATGCTGGCTCCTGCTTCCTCCCAGAACCACCTCCCCAAGACCATGCTCCCTTGTCCACCATGTCATCTAGTGGATCTGGTGGTGACACAGCCAAGGAAGGAAATCCCCGGACAGCTGAACTTAGAAAGGTATTGCTTTTGCTGACTCGCTATAATAACTGCTTTGCCGAATTTTCTTTTTGACTGCTCCATTATTAGAAAATGAAACTAATCCACCACTTTGCATTCCTCCAACGGCCGTAGATACCCCGCCTTTTTTTTCCCTTTCTTTCTTTCTTTCTTTCTTTCTTTCGTCTTTCCCTTTCTTTATTGCTTTTCGTTCGTTTTTTTGCGGTCTTCTATATCTCTCGCGTTTTTCTTTGAGGTCGTGCTCTATAGAGAGGTAGGGAGCGAGCGTGAGCTAGATCTTAGGTCGGTCGCGATAGTACTTCCTTCCTTCTTTCCTTCCTTCCTTCCCTCTTTCTCTCTCTTTTTTTCTTCTTTCCTGGCTGTACCCACAGCCTGTGGAAGTTCCCAGGCCGGGGATGGAATTTGAGATGCAGCTGCCAGCCTATGCCACAGCTGCAACACCACCAGGTCCTAAGGGACGAGGAGGGTTAATCTGGAAGTTCCAACAGTTATCGGGCGAGTTCGAGAGATAGAAAAGAGAGAGGAGCCTTGAGGGACGGTGTTTGAAAAGTAATGCCTGAGAGTTTTCCAGAAGAAAAGAGATAGGCTTGAGGACTTAAAAAAAAAAAAAATCTCACAATATGCCAAGCAGAATGCATGTTTTAAAAAATCCACTCTTGGATGCATTTTGGTAAATGCTTGGAACATAAAAGGGTAAAGAGAAAAATCTTATAATTGATGAGAGCAAGACACACACACAATAGACACACACTCCTCATAGAATATATTCCTAGAACTTAAGTCTTGTAGAATAAAAGCTTTTTATTGATTGTGATGAGCATAGATTGTTTCACTGCTTCTGCCTTGATAATAAAAATTAAATGTAAGCAAAGTCGTTGTGGGTACCCGATAGGAGAAAGACGGAGGGTTGCCTTCCAGCCTTCATGAACTGGAAGCCTGGGTAAATTTAATATCAAATATTGAGGTTATTAACTTTGTCCCAGTATTACTGAGTGAGAAATATTTCTTCCCTAAGCCAAATGTCAATGTTTGGAGCTAATACTTCAGGCCAAAGTCAAGCCCTCAGAAGACAAGTCTGGCTCCATGTTCAGAAGAGTCGGTAGACTTGGCCCTCAAATGCTATTTAGGAAAAACCAGTTCCGAGACAAGGGTTCCTCACTAAAACATGGAGTCCAGAGACTTCTGAACTTGCTTTTGGTGTTGTTAGCAGACACACCTAAGCAAAGAAACACCCACTCCTACTGGTTTGAACGCTGTCCCCAAAATACATGCACATTTGGGACCTCAGAAGGTGACCTTGCTTGGAAACAGCGACACTTTGCAGATGTAATGAGTTAAGAGGAGGTCATTCTGGGAGTTTCCGTTGTGGCGCAGGGGAAACAAATCCAACTAGAACCATGAGGTGTCAGGTTCAATTCCTGGCCTCACTCAGTGGGTTAAAGATCTGGTATTGCCGTGAGCTGTGGTGTAGGTTGCAGATGCAGCTCGGCTCTGGCGCAGCAGTGGCTGTGGTATAGGCCAGAAGCTGTAGCTCCGATTCGACCCCTAGCCTGGGAACCTCCATGTGCTACAGGTGTGGCCCTAAAAAGCAAAAAGAGGGAGGTCATTCTGGATTAAGGTGGGTTCCAGTGGCTGGTGTCCTAGAAAGGAAAGGGTGATATGGAGACAGAGGAAACAAGGAAGAGGGCCGAGACAGTGATCACCGAGGCCGAGGGAATCGAAGGATGCTGTAACGACTGGAAATGAGCAAAAGCAAGGAAGTGTTCTCCCCTGGAGCCCAGAGGGAGTGACACCCCGCCAACATCTTGACATCAGAATTCTAGCCCCCAGGAGTTCCCACTGTGGCCCAGCAGAAATGAACCCAACTAGGACCCATGAAGATGCGGGTTCCATCCCTGACCTTGCTCAATGGGTTAAGGATCCGGCGTTGCCATGAACTGTGGTGTGGGTCACAGACAGGGCTCAGATCAGGCGTTGTTGCGGTTGTGGCCTTTTGACCCCTAGCCCAGAAACTTCCATATGCTGCAGGTGCGGCCCTTAAAAGCAAAAAAAAAAAAAAAAAAAAAAAAAAAAAAAAAAAAAAACTAGCCTCCAGAACCACAAGGGAATACACTTCGAGAGTTTTGAACTTCCTTGTTTGTGGTTTGTGTTGGCAGCCCCAGGAAACTCATACACCTGGGGGATAAGAGGACACCAGCCCATGTAACCATTCTTATCTACCACTAACATCCAACAGGCAGCTTCAGCAGAGGGCCCCTGCCAGCCTCTCGTGCTCCTTGGAGACATTTACCTGACAGCCCAGGGTCTACCTTCCTGGTGGGCGCCACACCACAGACTTGCAGGGTCCCGATCAGCTTCCTTGTGAGCCCTGCCCCAGGCCTTCCCCTTGAAAACTTGCCAGCCCTTGACTTACACAAGCAGTCACGGTCTATCATAGAGATCAGGATGCGGCAAGGGGAGGTCATTTACGGTAATTGCTTTGATGGTCTTTCTCCAATGCAGTATGGGCTCAGAGCCCTGGGTTTGAGCCTCAGCTCTCTAATGTGTAAGATGTACCCTGTGCCCCTCTGCCCCCATACATTGACTGTTTACTGAGGTCTTTTGTCTGGAGCTCATCTCCTCCTCTGTTTCATCAACCTACTTCACTGGGAAGAAGATCAAAATGGGAAAAAAACAATCTGAGCTGTAAACAATGTTAGCTGTTGCTGTTATGCAATGTATTGGCATCATTTTACTATCCGAATTCCTCTGGGGATGGAAGCTTTCTTTCCCTGGGAAAAATCCCTTGGTAGGGCTCCCCAGAGCCCTTCGGGAGCTGTGTGCTGGTGGGCACCGAGGCTGCTGAAGGAGAATTGAGTTGTTTTAAAGAAAGAGGGTGACGATTTTAGAGTCTGCAGGCGACGTAGGCAGGAAAGGCGCTAAGGATGGTGGGAGTGGTGGGGGCCGGTGGCGGGACAGTTGAGAACTTGGCGTGAACACGAATGATGTTCCGTCCAAATATTCTGGAGATTCTAGTGAGTCAAATCCCTGGAGTAAGAGACTCGTTTGCCGTTTCTTTTTTTTTTTTTTTTTGGAGGGGGTGTCTTTTTTTTTAAGGGCCAAATGCATGGCATATGGAGATTCCCAGGCTAGGGGTCAAATCTGAGCTCCAGCTGCTGGCCTGTGCCATAGCTGCACTCACAACAATACAGGATCCGAACTGTGTCTGCCACTTACAGCACAGCTCACGGCAACGGCAACGCCAGATCCTTAATCCACTGAGTGAGGCCAGAAATTGAACCCCTATCCTCATGGATACTAGTCGGGTTCATTAACCACTGAGCCACAATGGGAACTCCCTCATTTGCTGTTTTGCAGTGGAGACTGGGCTTCCCATTGGAATTGATGTGTACATTCATTTGTCTTAATAGTTACTGATTTCATGGAGACACCTCCTCATTCCTCCCCAGTGATATGCAGACATCTTAGGGAGGAGCTGGAATTGCACGGGACTTAGAATTGCAGAGTTTGTGTTTCTGCAACTAGACTCAAGGAGCAGAGCAGCCTGACTGGTCCCCAGCTACCTTATCGGCTTCATCTTCTCAAGGCAATACTGTGATTGCAAGAGAGATTTTATCTTTTACATCGAATTTGATTGACTGTCTCTAAAAGAGGTCAAGGTGGTTGCTAACAACATGTTCTATTTGGCTTACGGTGTGGAAAATAATGGAGGCTCACATTAAAAAAAAAAAATCAGAGATGGGAGTTCCTGGCTCAGCAGGTTAAGAACCCAACTAGTACCCATGAGGATGTGGGTTCGATCTCTGGCCTCACTTGGTGGGTTAAGGATCCAGTGGTGCTGCAAGCTGTGGTGTAGGTTGCAGATGTGGCTTGGATCTGTCATTGATGTGGCTGTGGCTGTGATGTAGGCTGGCAGCTACAGCTCCGATTCGACCCCTAGCCTGGTAACTTCCATGTGCCGTGGGTGTGGGGCTAACAAAATTTTTTAAAAATCAGAGATTTCCCATGCAATGTGGATTTCAGACATCTCCTGAAAAGTCGGAACCTATGACCACGTTGCCAAAATCAGCAGGTGCTCCCCAGGGCCATCCCTTCTGCCTCGCACGCCCCTGTGGGTGGCAGCCCACCTGTCATCTCCTTGCAGGAGGGTGAGTGTCATGGTACTTTTCCTTGTTATGGAGGAAACTTCAGGACCCATCTTTTCTTCACAGGTGGGAAAACAGATTGACTGAGAAATAGGGCTTCTAAGCAAAATGAGAGAAGGTGTATTTCTCTGACGAAGTGCTGGGTCCTGCTGGTTACTTGGTCTGCATACACTCTGCTGGGATGAAAGAAGTCAAGTTGGCTTGTGTTCCTCATTTATGTTATCTGCTCACTCCCTGCAGACATTCTAGCCCCCGGTTCTGGGCTGAGCCAACATGATTCTCAGCCTCATGTTCTATCTTCCTCACTTAGCAATGAACCATGGTCCTTTATAACTTGTCCTCCTCTTTTGAATTGACTTCATTAGCCTCTTATTTGTCTCGTCTTTACAACTAGATGCTAAGTTCCATGAAGGAGCTTTTCCTGAGCGTCCATCCCCTTTCTACCCCTGCCTGGCACTGCTCTGCCCGGTGGAAGCCAGAGCAGATGCTGAGGCCACAAGGTCAGAACAAGCCACCTCAAATCCTACCAGAGAAACTCACCTGAGCCACTTTCCCTTTTTCTTGGGAGTGGGGTGGAGTCCGGTCTGCTCTCTCCTCTAGATTTGGCTTATCCTCCAGCTTAGAAATTCTGGGCCTCCAGAGAGGGGTGCTTAGCCTTGGTGCTTCCTCTAAGGGCTTTGCAAGACCAGCATCTCAGCCTTCTGGACCATGTCAAAGCTGGACTTTGCTACCACATCCTGCTGGGCCGGAGCCCACTTGACACTAGGCCCCAAGCAAACCCTGTCCAGCAGCCTCCCTTTGAGGAGAAAACAGACACCTGCCTTGATTGATTCAGCAGCTGATTCAGACCAGCGTATGCCCAGAAGTACATGCCTTCAGCTCCCAAATTCTTATTTATTTATTTATTTATTTATTTATTTATTTATTTTGCTTGTTAAGGTTGCACCCGCAGCGTATGGAGCTTCTCAGGCCAGGGGTCAAATCAGAGATACAGCTGCCAGCCTACACCACAGCCACAGCCACACAGGATCTGAGCCGGGGATGTGACCTACATGGCAGCTCACAGCTCACAGCAATGCTGGATCCTTAACCTACTGAGTGAGGCCATGGATCCTTAACCCACTGAGCCTCCTCATGGATAATAATCAGGTTCATTACCGCTGAGCCACAGCGGGAACTCCCCAAATTCTTTTAAACTTTTTTGTTCCTTTTCTTTTTCTTTATCTGGAGTGTGAGGGAGGGTTATCAGCTGTTCTTTCTTCCTTTCTTGATCTAAGGAGGTCTTCTCACTCCATCCCTCCTGAAGCTCTGTGCCCTGTTTTCACACTCTGCATTGTCCTCAGTTCCCCCAGTGTGGAAGAGCCGGTCACCCCCAGCCTTCTGGAGAAGTCTCACACCCACGGTAACGTCCTCAACTTTATTTTTCAGCCACATGGAATTCTTGGTAACTATTTCCTCCACTTGTGCAAAAAGTGAGGTGGCAATTCCTGGGGCTTTTTGGCTCTGACAGATGTCTGCCTGGCCAGACGCTATGCCAAGCCCAGACCCTCCTTTCACAGAGATCTCAGGTCTACGGGGAGACAAATTTCAACATCGCCTGCAAATATAGCAATGATACAAATTGGAGCCCAGAAAAAGAAGGGCCTTTAGTCACCTCAGGGTGACAGAGCCCTGGATGAAGAGACATTTGTGGTGTTTATGCAATACTTTGAAGAGATATTCGTTTTTTAAAGACTATCAATATTTCAAATTGAAGGATAGTTTATAAGGAATACATGTAATTTATACACAGATCTGAATTGGCTAGACTGGTGAGTTTTGACAAGGGCATATAACCATGTGACTGTCACCCCAATCAAGAGGTAGAGCCCTCCCATCACCCCTGGAAATGGCCCCAAGCTTTGCTCCCAGTCAATCTGCCCCCTCACCACAGTTCTGATTTCTATGACTACAGATATACTTTGCCTGTTACTGAACTTATAAATGGAATGCGTACAACACGAATCATACATATGGGCCCATTGCTTCAGCTTATTTTATTCAAGGGGATGTTTCTTTTTCATTTTTTTTCAGCTGAACTCATGGCTTATGGAAGTTCCCGGGGCCAGGGATCACATCCAACTTGCAGCTGCGACCTAGCTTTTTTTTTTTTTTTTTTTTTTTGCTTTTTAGGGCCTCACCCATGGTAATGGAAGTTCCCAGACTAGGGGTCAAAATGGAGCTGCAGCCAGGCTTTGCCACAGCTCACGGCAACGCCAGATCCTTTAACCCACTGAGCAGGACCAAGGATCGAACCAGAGTCCTCATGGATACTAGTTGGGTTTTTAACCCACCGAGCCAAAACAGGAACTCCCAAATCCTTAACCCACCGCCACAGCAGGAACTTCGACAGGATATTTCTGAGGTCTGTTCGTGCCATTGTATCCACAGTTTCTTGTTTTCTAATGCTAAGGTAATCTCTTGCATGAATAGACAATAGTTCATCCATCCATTCTCCTTTTGATGGACACTTGGGTTCCTGCTAGTTTGGAATTATTACAAATAGAGTAGCTCCAAACATTTGTGTAGAGGCCCATTTTTTTTTTTTTGTCTTCTTGTCTTTTCTAGGTCCGAACCCATGGCTTATGGAGGATCCCAGGCTAGGGGTCTAATTGGAGCTATAGCCACCGGCCTATGCCAGAGCTACAGCAACTCAGGATCCAAGCCATGTCTGCGACCTATACCACAGCTCACAGCAATGCCAGATCCTTTATCTACTGAGCAAGGCCAGGGATCAAACCTGCAACCTCATGGTTCCTAGTTGGATTTGTTTCCGCTGCGCCATGATGGGAACTCCAAGGCCCGTATTTTTTGGATCAGAGTTAGCCAGGACTGTGTCTGCTGCAAGATATCAAGATTTCTAGCAGTGGGAAAGGAGGTGAAGAGAAACAGATCAGTGGTTCCACGTTCTTGGGGTAAAACTTGTGGGGGGTGGGGTGGGGAGGGGCTGGCTCATACTCACCAAAGAAAATTCAGAGTGGAAAAGTAGTGAATTTTCTTGCATGAACTCTGTTCTCTCTGAGTGGAAGGAGCTGGGGTGCTGCGTGGGAGGGAGTGGAGAGAGGGGATCGGATGGAGGAATGAAGCACCCAGGGCAGGGCCACTGTATGCCCCTGGCCTGGGCCTGGCCCTTTGTGGCTGGGAGAGCAGAGGTTGGGAACAGGTGTGACCTGGTGTCTCTAAAGCACTGCTCTCAGAGCCCCATGGCAGGAGGCTAGCTGTGAGGCTCTCTCTCTGCAGGCTTTGGAGGGAAGGGAAGAGGACGGGGCTTTCCTGCCCCACCATCCAGGGAGCCAGGGAGCCAGAGGTGGAGTCTGGGTTTGTCTGTGAGGTTAGAGACCCAAGGGGAAGCTCCATGCTAGCTGGGACACTCTCTGTCCCACAGCACTGTAGAGGGATCCTCGTGCAGGTCCTGGAAACTCTGAGCTCTAGCTTCTTCCTCTGTCAGGATGATGATCCTGCTGGCCCAAGGTCCCCATGCAACTGTCACAATGATTAAATCCCAGGAAACATGGTGAAGCACCGACAGACCCTAAAGTGTCTATATATGTGAATTTGTATAAGGATCATCCCACTGTTGCTGAGGGTTTACTTCAATTAATCTGGCTTAAGATCAGGAATTTCTGCTGTGGCTCCATGGGTTAAGAACCCAACCAGTACCTATGAGGATGCAGGTTCTATCCCTGGCTTCATTCAGTGGGTTAAGGATCTGGCGTTGCCACAAACTGTAGGTAGGAGGAAGCTCAGATCTGACGTTGCTCTGGCTGTGGTGTAGGCCAGCAGCTGCAGCTCCGATGGGACCCCTAGCCTGGGAATTTTCATATACTGTGGGTGCGGCCTTAAAAAGCAAAACACAAAAAACAAACAAACAAAAAAACTAACTTAAGATCCACTTTAGAGCTGTTGACCAGTACAACTTGAAAGAGAGCTGAGAGCACTGCAAATATTTCCCTCTTTGGTTCGAGCAGCATTGGGTAAACAAATGCTCCCACAAGCAGAAAGTGGGCAAAGCTACTTGTGGAGACAGCTCGGCAGCTCCTCAGAGCCTGCATGTCTCATAAACCAGCACTCAGTGGTTTCTGTGTGTTTGTTCTTCTGCACCCGAGCCTGCGTGAACATAACTGCTCCGTGTACCTGTGCATACACAGGACACACGGTATCTATGCATTAGAAGAAAGATCACATCCATAACACAACAAAGACAAAGGTGGAATTGGAAGCCCACACAGGGGTGGAGCCACAGGGTGAGTTTGTGAGCTGCCTAAGAATGGAAATGAAATGGTGCCTCTAACACCAGAGAAAGGGTTATCTGGAAAAGATGCTCATACTTTTGCAGCAAGAATGAAACTTAAGAATTTTAGCAGTTTTTATTACTTATAGACAGGATGAACAACAAGGTCCTGCGGCAGCACACAGGCTTATTCTACCATGGCTTATTCGATATCCTGCAATAAGCCATAATAGAAATTATATGAAAAATAGCATATATATATATATATATATATAAAACTGAACCTCTTTGCTGTACAGCAGAAATTAACACACCGTACATCAACGATGCTTCAATAAAATAAAATTTTTAAAAAGTAGTAAAATACCAATAAGCAAAAAATAGGAAGAAAGAAAGAAAATAAATTTTAGCAGCTTTAAATAATTATTTAAAGCAATTATTTGACCCAAAAAACAAACAAACAAAAACTAACTTAAGATCCACTTTAGAGCTGGTGACCAGCACAACTTGAAAGAGAGCTGAGAGCACTGCAAATAAGAAAACAGGCCTGGAAAGAAGATTCTGAAGATAAGAAAACAGGCCTGGAAAGTCTGATTTATTTTCACCTGGCAACATAGCTAATTAGAAGTGTAGCTGGTATTAGACTCCAGTTCTTCTAAATCCTGGAGGTAAATGATGGCAGCCTGGGACCTGTCTTGGTCACGTTACCTTGCAAGATTGCCCTGTATGCTCAGATTTGAGCAATTGTTTCAAGTCTGTATAAGGTATAATGTTTTCTGGGAAAGGAGGACTCATTGATTAGAAACCACATGATTGACTAAAGAAAACCACTGTGACCAGGAAAATGCCTCTATGTATCTCCGAAATCTCAGCAGGAGGAGTTCGAGAAGAAAGAAAAAAGGATGGGGAACAAATAAAACAATCAAAAAAAAAAAAAAGCACGGCTGGAGAGGTCTTAGGAATTTGCATCCTTGAGTATTTTCTGAAGAAAAAAGTTCTGCATCACTAGGAAGGATTAAAATCCCTTAAAGGATAATAACAAGAAAAGAGAAAAAGAAAAAAATACCTAGACAAAGGGAAAGACTCCCCAGAGGAAATGACACCAGAATGAGGCAGGCGGCAACAATGGGGGATGACAAGGGGACACAAGAGGCAGCGAGAAAGAATGTACGAGGAGCATCAAAGGGGCCCCACACCTGGGGAAGCAGAGCAGGCAGAGCGGCCTCCCTGCATCAGCACCAGAAAAGCAATTTCTGACAAGGTGCGTGCTAATAAGCCCGAGATGCAGGCTTAGCTGCTGCATCCATTATTCATGACTTGGTTTGAGAAGCGCCCTCCTGCAGAAAGCAGGACACAGAGAGAGAGGTGCAACCACCATCGCAGTGCGGCCACTTCCCGCTGTCCACACCCCAGTGACCCTCTGAGGATTCCCCGATTCCCATCTGAGGGAGGAAATAAAGAGTCCCCTGGGGCTAAACTAAAGAGCAGTTTCTTTCTTTCTTTTTTTTCTTTTTAGGGCCATGCCTGCGGCCTATGGAAGTTCCCAGGCTAAAGGTCGAATCAGAGCTACAGCTGCCAGCCTACACCACAGCCATCCCAACACCGGGATCCCAGCTGCACCTGAGACCTACACCACAGTTCATAGCAAGGCCAGATTTTTTAATCCACTGAGCCACTGAGCGGGGCCAGGGATCGAATCCATATCCTCATGGATGCTAATTGGGTTTCTTTCTGCTGAGCCACAGCAGGAACTCCAGGAGGTAGTTTTCAAAATGGAAAATGAACCCAGGCCTGAGAGGCCAGGGTGGCCCTTGGGCTCAAAGGCATCGAGTGAGCGTGGATGGAGACGGGGAGGAAAACCACTTCAGAGCTCCCTGTACACCTAGGCCTCCTGTGCAAGTCTCTGCAAAGGCCTGTGTCCAGGCCCTGCCCCCACCACTGTTATCAGCCTGGGCCCTTGGCCTCCTTAATCAGTAGAAGTTGATAACAGGCTAGACAGGAAAATTCAGGCAAGGCTTTATTGAGGCCCCTGTTGCAGCCGGGGGTGGGGGTGCGGTCGGGGGGGTCGGTACTGAAATTAAGCAAGTTTCCCTTGCTAGCTTGCTGGGGGGGAGGGGTGCAGGGGGACCTGGTTACTTTCATAGGGGTTGGTCCAGGGGTAGGGCCAGAGCTGTGGCTTCGGTGGTCTGCCCTTCTTTGGTGGTATCGTGTGCTTTTGCTCCTGACACCCGGTTTTTGCTCTCTGCTTTTCAGAAGTGGCAGTTGGGGTTTTAGAGTTTTTGTATCTTCATGTCCATAATTTGCCCCGACTGAGCATGTCCACAGTTATTTTCAGTCCCTTGGAGTTTCTTTGTATTTGTTTCTCCAGGAGATGCTTGTCCAGGTGCAAGCACTGCAGCCACAGCAGCAAAGGGTCCCAGGTCCCGCCTGTCTTACCACGTGCTCTTCTGGTGGCAGATACTCGAGACCCAGGAGGGTGACCAATCGTGACCAACCTCCCAAGAAGAGTTAAGCAGCAGGCTGACCACCCAGAGGCATTGCTCAAAGGCAGTATCATTTCACTGGTTTAGAGGAGGCCAGGGTCCTTGAGCACCAGGGCCACCTGGCACTTTGTATTTCAGGTCTCTGTCCATTTACTGCTCAATAGGTCTCCTCACCAGAGAGAAGGAAATCCAGTAACTAGCTCACACAGCCGGGTGGTGGCAGGACAGGATTCTAACCGGGTCCCTCTGGCTCACAGACTGTGAATGTCCCTGGAAGCAGGAACTTGAACTTCCAGTGCCCAGATGTACATCTACACCCCAACTGCAAAGCACGACATCACCCACAACAGGTCAGTTACAGCGACAGAGGCAACAGGCAGCCCTGCAGTGTATCCTGGGCCTGATGACTTGTGACTTCTCTTGTGACTCCAGGCACAAGTGCCGGAAAGCAGAAAGAAACACGTTCCCCCACTGCCAGGCGCATCCCTCCTAAACAGATGCACCCATGCCAAGAAAAGTGGGTGGGTGGGGGGAGGAGGAAATAATATGAGAAACAAAATGAAGGCCAAGCTGCAAGTGGGATAAATCATTTTACTACTGTTTGATTTGTTTCGGCCGTACCCTCAGCCAGCAGAAGTTCCCCGGACAGGGGTCGAACCTGTGCCACATCAGTGATCCAAGCCACTGCAGTGACAATGCTGGATGCCTAACCCACTGTACTACAGGAGCACTCCTATTCGTGTTTGATCTTGATGGAGGGCAGATGCCTTAGAAACCATCCAAAATGCCCACGCAGTATACATCCGACGAGATGCGCTCCACTTCAAAGGGCAGTTGGTTCAGAACCACTCCAAGCTCTGCAACCCATGGGCCAGATCCAAGGCCCTGCTCTTAAAGATGATTGCTATCTCGGGCCTTCTTTTGGACTTTGCGAGGATTCCAGGGAAAGCTGCCTCCATTTGCCATCTGCTTCGAGCGACAATGGTGGGACAACAGCTGTGACAAGTCTCTAAACGGCAGTCATCACCATCGTGGTTGTCAGACCTCTTACAAAGTGAGCTTTAAGCTCCTTAGGATGCAACTTGCTGTCTAAAATTGTCTCGTTTGTTACCTATTTCTTGTCACTCTGGAGCATCAGCCTCATGGGCCAGGGATGAAGCAGGAGATGGAGGGGTCCCAGGCTGAGCAACTGAAATCTGTCCCCTGTGGACAGATAACTTTAAGATAAAGATTATGGCAGGAGCAAGGAGGAGCTATCCTGTTGGGATAAAAGAGAGAGACCACCTATTTCTCATTCTTGAGATCAAGGAGACCTCCCAGACCACACATGTGCAGAAAGGTTCCCCAGGGGTCAGAGAAGGGAGGGGGCGTCAGCCCATAGTACATCCTGTCAACTTCCCAGAGACCCTCTCACTAGAATCCATCCTGGCTAAAAGATGCCATGTGTGCACAGGGAAGGGCCCTGAGTCAGACCAGAGGTGGGCTCAAGGCCAGATAGCGCAAGATGATTGGCCAGAGGAAGCTCAGAAGGACTGCCCCATACATGTGGTTTAAACCACCTCTAAAGAATGTGCCATGCTCTTTCTTTTTCTGGCTCTGTCTCTCTCTCTCCACAGCCCCCAGCCCACTTTCTCCACACCCATGTTCTCTCTCTCTCTCTTTTTTTTTTTTTTTTGCTTTTTAGGGCTTCACCCTCGGCATACAGAAGTTCCCAGGCTAGGGGTCCAATTGGAGCTGTAGCTGCTGGCCTACACCACAGCCAGAGCAACATGGAAGCCAAACTGCATCTGCTACCTACACCGCAGCTCACAGCAACACCGGATCCTTAACCCACTGAGCAAGGTCAGGGACCGAACCCACATCCTCATGGTTTTTAGTCAGATTCGTTTCTGCTACACCACAACAGGAACTCCCTGTCTCCTCTTTTAATAAACACTTATTTGCCTCACCACCTTCAGTGTCTTTGCAGCATTCTTCCTCCAAAAGGACAAGTTCTGGGGGCCTACATCAAGCGGTTAGGGTTCAGTGTTCTCATCCTACAGCCACTTGAGAACACCATGCCCTTTTGCCTTTTTATTCCTCTGTAAGCCCAGCATACAGAGGTGCTCAAAACTCACTGAGTGAAGGAACAAACGGACTGTCCCACAGTCCACAGCTGGAGAGGGTGGGCAGGCAAGAGCCCCCAGGCCCTGTACCCCACCCCCCATCCCCCATGTTGCTTGTTGATTCCAGAAGAAGTCAAACAGGGTCAAAAATAAATCCTAGAAATATTGAGTAAAAATCTTCAACCGGACCTGAGGCTGGGCCCTGCCTGATTCTCCCTTTTGGTTCATCATTCCAGAAATTTCCTTGACTTTCTCCTCAAGCAGATGTCCTAAAAGATCATCCCCAAGTGAGTTTCATCCCTGAGCTGGGCACCAATGGAAGCTATAGCGATGGGTTGATGGGGACTTGCCAGGCTGGGGCATGTGGGGTATTGTTCACCTCATGCTGGGGGAACAGGCCTGGGGGCAGCTGAGCTGTGAGTCCTCAGCCTTTCCCTGAACCAAGCCCACACTTACCTGACATCTGACCACCCCCTCAGCCTGGTTCTGTCCTTTAGAGGACCCCTGAGGCCCCCACCCAATTCACTGACTCCCACTAGGAAATCCACACTCTCACAGGGAAAACGTTTGATGCTCAGAGAGGAAGCGTCCTTCGCTCCCACATGCTTGGCTGTAATGTGAACCTGGTCTTCTGAGAACAAAGACCACATCCTGTGTTGGCTCACAGGGCACCAGCCTGGGGAAGGGAGTCCCCAGGTACTGCTGGGAGATCCGCTAGAGGAGGACAGTCCACGCTGAGGTCAGGGTCCCCAGGGAGAGGCAACGAGGGGAGGGGGGCGGGGCGGCTCTTACCTCTGACCTGAGAGAGGGGGCGGGGCCTGGCAGCTGAGGCCCCAGGGAGACTCGGGCATCTCCAGTCCATGGGGAAGTGTGCCCCGGGGCCGCGGTCACTCCAGACAACCATGCGGGCACACAGGCAGGGGCAACACGGCGCCTTTGTGCATTCGGCCTCTCAGCTGTCACCTTCACTGTCTGTTGGGAAGGCAGCCCCACTGGTGAGGGCAGCGGGCTTCACGGAGAGTTGGAAAGTGCGTAGTTGTAGAAGGTTGGTTTGGGATGTCTTGGCTCTTCACAGTGAGTGACTTTGTTCCTCTTTGTTCGCAGCCCTCTTAGAGGAAAATAGAAACATATTTCCAGTTCTCCTGTGCCAAGAGAGGGCGAGCTGCCAGAACTTTCTTCTAGTAAACAGAAAAGCTTGCAAATCGAGAGCTCCCAGGAGATGTGATTGAGTTTCCCAGGTCAACCAGGGGAAGTTATGACCTTGGAAACAGCACCACTCTGGGGATAGGTGCTTCACCTTGAATGACTGGAGATCTCCCTCCAACCTTGCCCAGCGGGAGACCACCTTCCAACCCCGCCCCCACCCCGGGGACCTCCCTTCAACCCCGCCCCCCCCCAAGAGACCACCCTCCACCCCGCCCCCCAGAAGAACCCCACCCCCACCCCACACCCTAGAGACACCAAGGGCACTTGGGCTGTGGTACCTGCTGGAAAGTGAGTGGTCATTGGTTTAAGGGTAAAAACCCCTCTCCTCCCTTCCAGGAGCAGGAGCTGTGGATTTGGTTTTACAAAATGCATAGAAGCTCTGAAAATAAGCACTCCATCAATAATAGATGGAACGGAAAATAGGAGCAAACAAGTCAAAGGAAGAGGGGAAGAGGAGGTGGAAGGCAAGCCAGCCAATTCTCTTTTAATTGCCCTCCCGTCCATAAATGTCAAAGGCACAGCCACCCTGAAAGTTTCCTAATCGAATAGAAGGCCAAGAAGGGAAAGTCTCTCTTGGAGGAGAGGCAGAGCAACTTGAGTTTAATAAGCCGAAACGTATTAGGCCAGCGAAAGGAAACCTGCGGCAAAATTCAATTCTAAAAACAGAAACTGGCTATTGTAACTTTTTTGAGCTTTCCAATTTTTTTGAAGAATTTTTTTTTTTAGAACTCTATCCACAGACACAAAGTGCAAAACAAGCATTTTAAAGTCCAATTACGTTCAGTTAGAATGGCTTTTTTGTACAGCATCTTCCCTCCAAACATCTCAGCCATCTAAGGAAAAACTCAACCTCCCCAAGAAAGCGTGCTGTGTTTACCTATAAACAGGTGAATGTTCTCTTCAAAGGCTTTTCCCTCTTGAGCCCTCATCCTCACCTCATGTCCCATCCCAGGCAGAATGTCATTTAACACAGATCAAAGCCTTCGAGGATGAAGTCCTTTCTGACAGTGAAATTTCAGCCATCAGCCCTTGGGTAGATAAGGGGTCGACAGGCATCAGGGTGCCCCCCCTTAAACCACATCATGTATAACTTTGGGGAAGGGTTAACCTTTCTACCAAAACAAATCATTACCCACCCCCCCAAAAAAATCAGTGCATTTTCAGGAAGAAAATTAAGGCAAGGTGTGTGCTATGTCAGTGTCATCCACACATCTCTTTTCTTCGAATGAAATTTAGACAAGCTCACTTGCTAATGAACTTCAGAGACCTTGAGCTCTGTTGCAGCCCTAAGTCTTCACAGTGAAAATAGTGTTTTTATTTTAATTTATTTCGGCTGTACCTGCAGCATGCAGAAGTTCTAGGGCCAGAGGTCGAACCCGAGTCACAGCAGTGACAACATGGAATCCCAAACCACTAGGCCACCAGGCGACTCCCCAAAATACTGTTTTTAGTAATCATTTGAATAAAGTTGTACCACTACAAATCTATTTGAGCATTTTATAGAATTCTTATTACTATTTATTAATTCATCAAATTTTTATTGTATACCTACTCTGTGCCCTGGGAAATACAAAGATGAACGGAAGTGTCAGTGTCCTGGGAGACTTTGCTAAACTTGTAATTCTAATCTACTATTATTGTTTGTAGAAATTGTATGACACAGGGCAGTCTGTGGTCCTGGGAGTCATAGTGATAGCTTCATTTTACCTCTACAGACCCAGTGCTGACATATTCACACAACCAAAATTTATGTTCTTTTTTCTTTTTAGGGCCGCACCCATGGCATATGGAGTTTCCCAGGCTAGGGGTCAAATTGGAACTGTTGCTGCCAGCCTACGCCACAGCCCCAGCAATGCCAGATCCGAGCCACATCTGCAACCTACACCACAGCTCACAGCACCACCAGATCCTTAACCCACTGAGCAGGGCCAGGGATCAAACCCGCAACCTCACAGTTCCTAGTCGGATTCGTTTCCACTGTGCCAAAATGGGAACTCCCCACAACCAAAATCTATTACCTTAAAAAGTAACTAGGAGTTCCCATCGTGGCACAGAGGTTAACAAATCCAATTAGGAACCGTGAGGTTGCAGGTTCGATCTCTGGCCTTGCTCAGTGGGTTAAGGATCCAGCATTGCCGTGAGCTGTGGTGTAGGTCGCAGGCATGGGTCAGATCTGGTGTTGCTGTGGCTACAGCTCCAATTTGACCCCTAGCCTGGGAACCTCCATATGCCACGGGAGTGGCCCTAGAAAAGGCAAAAAAAAAAAAGACAAACAAAAAAAAAGTGACTAAAGGCGTTCCCTCCTGGTGCAGCAGGTTAAGGACCTGGCATTTCCACTGCTGTGGCATAGGTTCATTCCCTGACTCGGGAACTTCCACATGCCATGGGCATGGCCCCCCCCAAAAAGAAACAAAGAGCTAACAAGTGAGGGTATAAGCTGGAAATGTGTGGCCCTTCAGAATTCATGTGTTAAATCCTAACCCCCAGGTGATCACATTAGGAGGCGGGGCCTTTAGGAGTGATTAGGTCATTAGGGTGGAGCCTTTCCAAATGGGACTAGTGCCCTTATCAGAAGAGTCACAGAGCTGGTGGCCGCTTGAGGACACACGGAAGCTGGCTGTCCACAAACCAGGAAGTGGCCTCTCACCAGGCACTGGATCCGCCAGCTCCTTGATCTTGGACTTCCCAGCTTCTGAAACTGTGAGAAATAAATTTCTGTTGTTTATAAGCCGACTTATCCATGATGTCCAGTTTTAGCAGCATAAATGGACTAAAATAAGTGAGCAAGGTCTTAAAAGAGAATATGAGGTAACTAGGAGATGGCTGAGTCACAGACGAGATGTTTCCAGACGGAAAGCATGTAATGCAGGGCTGAGAGGAGGGATTAAGAAGTGTTCAGGACAAGGACAGTTTCGGCAAGGTGAAAAAAATGAACACTAATGTTTGGTTAACACATGTGACTGGATAACATTTTGAAATTAACTTGCAGGGGGTTTTTTTGTCTTTTTTTTTTCCCCCCATATTTTGTCCCATGTGCAATAGCATTTCTCCCCGCAACTTCCAAGTGGTTCAAATGGAAGAAACCCTGTGTTCATTGCTTCAGGGGAGCTGTGCCTGCAAGGGGTTTTCGGTTTGTTTTCAATAGGCCAAGCTCAGAGGAGAAAGAAGATGAGCAGAAGCAGGAGAAGAAAGCCAGGGCTTGGTTGAAAGAAGCAGAGCGGCTTGGAAGAAGTCGGAGGAGGCAAAGAGGCACTTGAAGAGAGAGAGACACATTTCCCAGGACGCAGGAAGGAGGAGTGAGATGGGCGTGTGACCCACAGTGGGCTGCCACGCTGCTTCCCAGCAGCCCTTGAGGGCGTGACAATCTGGCACATGGAAGAGGCAAAAATCCACGTCCAAAGAGGCATTGATCCGAAGAGCCTGTGATGGGAGGGGCAAGGGACACGCTAGTAGGAACTTGGGTGAGCAGGTGGTAATGAGCAGGGTCACCCCCAGTCCTTTGGCTCACACATAACCCCAGCACCTCAAAAAGGCTCAAAGTGAAAACCCCAGATATATGAGTCTGAATATGAACAGGCAGTCTCGTGCTAGAGCTCCTCCTCTTAACCACCATGCCCTCTGGTCCCAATGATTCAAAGTGATGGTGTGAATAATTTACACGGAACAGAAAGAAATAACCAAAATGTATGTGAGTGTGTATGCACACTCACACACACACACACACTCACCCCTTCAGTAAACATATGATCTTCTTTTTCCAGATTTTGGGGGATTTTATCTTGATGACTTGATGGAGGAAAAAAAAAAAAAAAAACACGGAGGGAGGGAAATGGTGGGCAGAAATCAAGATGAGTGTGTTCCCAGCCATCAGCCCCAGGAAATCCTATTAGGCAGCAAAAATGAGATTATTGTACTTTTTACTTTGCCGCTATATGCAAATGACTTGATTTAGCTGCTAAACATGTTGTTATTGAATTCTGAGAAATTCCCGTCACAAAATGTAATATTTTTGTGACAATATTGTCAGCAATACCAGATTGCTTTTCTATTTTGGTTAAGCTTTTATCCGAGTCTAGTATATGTCATCTACTCTCAGATTCCAAATGATTGCTTTTATGTAATTTTTGTGTATGCAAGAAATAATAACATACTTAGAAATGTGAGAAATGTGTTAACCTTCCCATTATTTTTCAAGGCCCAAGAGAATTAGAGGGTGGGTCACTGTGGGGAATGTAATTATTTCTCATGATGAATTTTTATTTATGTTAATATCCTTTGAGAGCCCACATGTGTTATTAACCACATTCATTTGTTTTGCTCCAGCCTTTATTTCCCTTGTCTTTAATCCTTCTACTTTTAGAAGCTTTTTGCGTAACAGACAAAGATGTTCAAAGCCTATAAACAAAGGATTGTGAAATCACACTTTCTGTCTCTGACACATTTACCCCCTCCTTGGTCACATCACTCTAATTCCACCCTTATTTGTTTATGTATGTATGTATGTCTGCATATATTTTTTATCTTTTTAGGGCTGCACCTGCAGCATATGGAGGTTCCCAGGCTTGGGGTTGAATCAGAGCTGTAGCCGCCGGCCTACACCACAGCCACAGCAACATGGGATCCAAGCCGCGTCTGCGACCTACACCACAGCTCATGGTAATGCCAGATCCTTAACCCACTCAGCGAGGCCAGGGATCGAACCCACATCCTCATGGATACTAGTTGGGTTGATTAACCACTGAGCCACGATGGGAACTCCAAGACTGGCCTTTAAATCAAAGAACTTTGAGGAAAACAGGTGAGCCTCCAAAATGTGGAGGCCTCACACAATCAGTGGAAGCCTTGCTAGAAAGAGGACTGAGGTCTGGGAGGAACAGGAACTTCTGCCCCCAGACAGCCTTTGGATTTGAACTGCAACATCAACTCCTCCCTGGGTCTCTAGCCTGCCCCTCACCCCTCTGGCCTGAAGATTTTGAACAGATCAGCCCTCGCAATTGTACCAGCTGTTCCCTTAAAATAAATAACTCTTTCTACACACACACACACACACACACACACACACACACACACACACACATAAACACACACAATCAGTTCTATTTATCTGCAGAACCCTGACTAATACAAATAGGTATGGTCTACTTCACAGTCATAAACCATTAAACCCTCAATTGGCTGGACTTATGGTCCACTACTGGGTCCCTGCTAATATCAAGGTTTGGCCTGACAGCTGAAGTGTAGATACAGGATTCCTATTCTAAGACCGTTTTCCTGAATTACATACCTTGTCCCTTTACCGCTAGGTCAGCAGAGATGCCCAGGTAAGTTAAGATCTCTAAGAGAGACTTAGCATGACTCTTGCTTGAAGCAAGATAATAACTGAACACCCCACATGCATCCATTTAAAGACTTTCAACAGAACAGGTGCTCTCCAATGGGACAGAGACAGTGAAGCAAATAAGGACTGATAAAAGGCCCTAGATTGATATAAACTAAGTCATTGAAGGGTGTATTGATTTGCTTTTGATATGTTAACACACCACCCCCAAATGTAAGGACTTGTTCTTACTATTACTCCCAGGTCTGTGGGTTCCCTGAGCAGTTCTGTTGTCAGCCCTGGCATTGGCTGGGTGCTTTGTCTGAGATTATTGACTTGAATATCCGGCTGTTGGGGCTGGCTGTCCTCTGGTGCCAGTTGAGATCACTGGGGTGACCGGGCTCCACGTCTCCTATCGTTCTCTGGGTTTTCTTGACCTTCTTCATGTGGTGGGAGAAATTTCTAGCAGAAAGAGTGGAAAAGCCCCAGTGCATTTTCCAAGTCACTGCTTATAACACGTCACATTTGCTGATGTCCTATTGGCTAAAGCCACATTGCCAAGTCTAGATTGAAGGGTGGAAAAAATGATATCTACCTCTTGATGGGAAGAATGGCAAAGTCATGTCACAAAGAGGCATTTAGGCAGGGATGGGAGGAACCTGAGCCGATGTCTCCCCGCCCACAGGCCACTGAGTGGTGTCACTGTGCTGCATGCACAAAGCAAGGGTGGCCGGCTGTGCAGACAAGCGCTCTGACAAATGCACTGAAAGAAATGATAGAAATTGAATGGAAGTTACAATGATCAGTAGGGCCCATGTACTTTTTTTCTTACTTAGGTTAGAAAAAAAAAAAGCAAAAAAATAATGGAAAAGAGTCAAAGGCACGTTAGAGACCCAAGATTTGGGAAAAAGAAGAGACACACAGGAAAGAAAGCGACTTAGAAGTTGCAAAGGTTCAAGGACGTGCTCCCTCAGTGAGGTGATTATCAGACAGTGCTTGGAGGCATATTCCAGGAGAGAGGTCCCCAAGGGTCAGCCTGGCGGAGGGAAGGGGAGGCCAGGCCGGGGAAGGTCGCCTTTTATCGGCTTCACAAATTGGACTCGGTGAAACATTCTGTTTAAAGATAATAATAATACTATTTTTAAAAAGGATTCCACTTACTGAAAAAACTTTGCATACAACCACCGCCTCCATAAGGGGAGACGACTTTTGAGACTTTGAGAGTCAAAGGAAAATGGAAAGAGAGATTTACGCAGAAAGGGACCAAGGTCAGAGGATGGAGAGAGAATAAATGGGAGATGGAGTGAGTCAGGGCTGGAAGATGAACAGCAGAAGGTGATGACCCTGGAGGGTGGGAGGGAGCCAGGTCTGGAAGAACTCTGACCAGGATGGCCTGGAGGGCGCTGATCGGGGGTGGATCAGAGATGGTGTGGGGAGCTGGGAGCTCCCCAGCCATTTGCAGAAGGTAATCCATGCATGCATCACGCCATTTTTCTCCAGCACCACAACTGACCATCTCAGGACAGTCCAGAATAAAACTGAGGGTGAGGATGTTCCAGGGTGGAGCCAGGCTCAGTGCAGAGTCTGAGGGAGAGCAGACTGGAAGCCAAGTGAAATGGGGGCTGGGTGGGAGATCTTCTAATCTGAAGCAGCCTGGGAGCCTGTAACCTGGAAGGAGATCCTGAGTGGTTGGAGGGTCTGGGGCTCGAGTGTTATAAGTCGAATGAGTATGAGGCTGGGGTTACTAACTGCTAGGTAGGTTTTGGAGCCGCTTGGCACTCTTGAGGGATGAAATGCAAAAATCACATCTTATAAATCAAATTCCTGGGGCTTTGTGAGACTTTTGCTGTCTCAGAGGCAAAGCATTTGATGTTTGAGTGCAAAGGAAAAAAAAAAAATTACCTAAGTCCTAGCCACACTCCTTTCTTCATGCCAAGAGATTTGACTGGGAAGGAACAGAGGTCTCTTTGGGTCTGTGGGCCAAAGATTTTTCATGAGTCAGACGATGCAGACTTCTCATTTGCATTTGGTAACATACTCATAATGGCAACTTACTAGAAAATAAGGACCAAGGTTCCTATGGATCTATCAGGGAATCAGTGTGCTAATCCAAGTCCTTCCTCATCTTAGCCCAATGGCCGCTCTTTCCTGGAGTCATTTTTTTTTTCTTTTTTTTTTGCTATTTCTTTGGGCCGCTTCTGCGGCATATGGAGGTTCCCAGGCTAGGGGTCGAATCGGAGCCGCAGCCGCCGGCCTACGCCAGAGCCACAGCAACGCGCGATCTGAGCCGTATCTGCAACCTACACCACAGCTCACGGCAACACTGGATTGTTAACCCACTGAGCAAGGGCAGGGACCGAACCCGCAACCTCATGGTTCCTAGTCGGATTCATTAACCACTGCGCCATGACGGGAACTCCCATTTTTTGGACACACCCACAGTGTAGGGAAGTTTCTGGTCCAAGGATCAAACCAAACCACAGCACCTGATCCTTAACCCACTGATCCACCAGGGAACTCCCTAGAATCTTATCTAGATTCATGAAGGGAGAGGGTTTGAGGAAGTGAACTCGGGATTTTTTAAAATTTTTATTTATTTGTTTGTTTATTTATTTATTTATTTATTTTTTGCTTTTTAGGGCTGCACCCTCAGCTTGTGGACATTCCCAGGCTATGGGTTGAATTGGAGATGCAGATGCAGACCTACACCACAGCCACAGCAACTTGGATCTGAGCTGCATCTGCAACCTAAACCACAGCTCACGGCAACAGCGAATCCTTTAGCCCACTGAGCAAGGCCAGGGATTGAACCCGCATCCTCATGGGTACTAGTCGGGCTCATTACCACTGATGAGAACTCCGAACTCAGGATTCTTGTGCAAAGCAAGAGGCACAAGTTTCCCCCACCCCAAACCCAACATTAAACCCTGGGCCATCTTTCCACTTTAATTGCTCAGACTGTGGGCCCTGAGTTACTGTCATACCCGGGGCAGACAACCGCTAACAGCTCCTGGGGTCCAGAGAGGAGCTCTGTCTCAGGGCTGTCCTCCCTGGACACACACTCTGCTCAGAAAGCACCACCACACCCCCGAAACAGAAGTCTGCACAAAGCAAATTTTGCTCTGAACACTTGTGACTGTTGATGGGCTGAGAAGTCAGCTGTTCCCTCAGGAGCCTGGGGACCTGACTGTGGCCAGAATCACCTGGAAAGACACCTGGTAGGGCAGGGGGTCAGGTGGGCTGCCAGGCGGGGCCATGGGTGAAGCAGCTGGTAGTGGCCCCGCTCCTGGTGTGGCTTGGACTCACAGAGGGTCCAGCTGAAGAAGGAAGAAGTGGGGCTTCTGCTTTTTAAGGAAAAGGACGTGGACTGTATACTAAATGCACCTCTGTCATCTTGCTTTTCAGCCCAGAACGAAGAGCTAAGATTCACCCTCTGCCTGGAAGGAAGCCCTTCCTTGCCGGGCTGCACTCATTAACCTGGCAGTTGTGCTGGTTTGATGGGCCTCTATGCTGTGGTTCCCGAGGAAGGCCTTCTCACAGCTCAGGATTGTCCCTGAGGGGCAGCAGGGCTGTCCTGCAAGGGGCCAGCTCTGTCTGCTCCCTTCCTCCTGTAGCCTGCTCCTGAAAAATGATGCAGACCCTGGTGACAAACTGCCTTAGAACCCTGGAGCTAATGGGATGGGTTTGGTCCCTAAACTGATTAAGCCTAAAAATCTTCTCCCGGCTTCTCTGACTTGTCACTGCGATGTCAAAGACCTCTCTGAGCCCAGCTAGGGACGAACTTTAACTCTTTATTTACATATGGAACACTGAAAGCATCTGCAGGAAGGGATATGTATGTAAACACACATGTGCTTGTGTGCACGTGCGTGTGCACGCACACACACACACACGCACACACACACACATACACACACACACCCCTAAGATCCCTCTGCAATCCTGACCTACTCTTCATTTTCTGGAACCCCGCTCAGAAACAAGAAAAGAGCTTAGAAAGGTATGAACAGGTTGACTCACTTAGCAGTTCTGGATTTCAAAGCCACCTCTTAACCTCCCAGCTTCCATCCCCCAGCTGACACTGTGTACGATTTCAGACCTAAAACAGAGCTCTGTTCTGCTTTATGAGACTCTGGCCCTAGGGACACTTTTGTCACCTCCCAGTCCCATAACAAATGTAATGGGCTGTTGAATTACCTTCACGTGCCTGGAGCCTTGGCAAGGGTCACTGTCTATCAACAGTAAAAAGATAAAACGCTGACTCTTTGGCCTCCAACTTCAGATTCCATCGTGATTGACTTGTCAGATGGATAAGGCACGAAATTAAGCAGTTGCTCTTGGAGGTTTTTTCCCTCTGGGGAAAACCATCTGATGGCAGAATCCTCTTTGACCTCAAAGAGCTCAAGTTCCTATCAGATTTCTCACCTGCTCACCCCTGGGTTGGCAGAAGAATGAAAGACCAATCCTGGGGCCTGGAACTGACCATGCCTTCCCAGTCTGATGGTCCCCCACCTGCACCCCACTCACCACGGTCCTCTGTCTCCATCTCTCCTGCGGGGATGGAAAGCTGCTTCCAGGTGCAGAATTCCCTTGGTAACCCTGTGGTGCGCACCCCAGCCGCTGGCCGCCCTCTTTGCACCCATGTGCATGCACACTCCCAGCCCCCTCCCTGCCCCTGCACACCACACCCCAAGCTGCTGAGATTCCAGCTTTAGGAGGTGAGCAGGGCTGCCTTAATCAAGCTCTTTGAGGGACTCAGAGAGAAGGGTCAGTAAAGTTTTTCTCAACCACGGGTTATGGTTGGAAGAAACCATTATATTAAACATTTTGGCAAGGCCAGTTTATGCCACTGAGGGATTCAAGAAGAAAAGTAATATTCATCTGTTTAGAAAACATTTTTATGTCATGAGCTCCTTGTATTTCAGGCACTTTCATTATTCAGAAAGGCAGGGGATGGGGTCCCGCAAAAACTTCAACAATTCTCTGTCTCTCTTTTTTTGTTTTTGTCGTTTTAGGGCCTCACCTGTGGCATATGGAGGTTCCCAGGCTAGGGGTCCAATCGGATCTGCAGCTGCCAGCCTACACCACAGTCACAGCCCTGTGGGATCTGAGCCACGTCTGTGACCTACAGCACAGGTCATGGCAGCAGCTCTTGGCAACGCCAGATCCTTAGCCAACCGAACGAGGCCAGGGATCGAACCTGCGTCCTTATGGATAGTTCGTAACCAGCTGAGCCACAAAGATAACTCCTGACTTTAATGATTCTTGACTCTCAAACCTGATGGTGTACGAATCACAGGGGAGCTCCTCCTACGCAGATTTCTGGGCGGGGATCTTAAACATTCCAATTCTGAGGGCCTCAGGGTGGGAGCTGAGGTCTGCTTTTGAATAAACACCCAGGAGATTCCATTGTAAGTGGGCAAAGGCATGCTACTTTAGCTCAGAGTTGACCCCTTGCAGGTAACCCATTTTCACAGAATAATAATGTTTTCAACATGGATCCGTGGCAGGAAACCTAATAGGAGAATAATTTAAAATGGCTTTGAGGGAAACCCTCTGAGTATTCTGCTTTACTCTGCCTTCTCAGAAAAAAATAAAAATAATAAGCCGGTAACTTCATGATTTCCACAGAAATAATGAGTGACAGTCTCAAGTGCCATGACCCCATCACATGCATACATGTGTCCGCAGGGCAGGTTCTGGTGAGAGCCTGACACCATCTGGCTACAGTGCCAGCGGCAGACCCGCACCTCGGCCTGCTCAGCCACCCTGTCACTGCCACCCCCCAGGTCTTCCTCCCTTCCCTGCCTTTGCCATGCAGTCAGTCCTTGGCTCTCAGAGAAACGGACAGGTGAATCACAGAATGACACTTGGCCAAATCATTGGGGACTCAGAGCCAATGAAAGGTGGGGGTCCAGTGAGCAGAACTGAGCGGGCCATGCTCAGAGCAGATATGTTTGGTAAATATTGTGTTCTGCTCACGCAAAGACTTACTGGGGGCGTTTCCGTTGTGGCTCAGTGGTAACGAACCTGACCAGTATCCAAGAGGATGTGGGTTCAATCCCTGGCCTCGCTCAGTGGGTTAAGGATCTGACATTGCCACAAGCGGCAGCATAGGTCACAGAGGTGGCTCAGATCTGGCGTTGCTGTGGCTATGGCGGACGCCGGTAACTGTAGCTCCGATTCGACCCCTAGCCTGGGAACATCCATATGCCACAAGCGTGGCCCTAAAAAAAAAAAAGGTACAAACTGATCATCAAGAAAGAAAATAAGACAGAGATAATATGTGCTTTCCTACCACCTCCCTCACCCCTTCCATGGTTCCCCAAACAGCTGCTTGGCACACAGCTGTGGCCAGCCCTGTTCAAAGTGCCCAGACTCACTGCTTGCTGGGTCAACGTTCCCAGGAGCTTCCGTAACACACGTTGCAAAAAACACCAAAGTAAAAATGCTTGTTACTAGCTGCTCCAATCACACCTGCCTTATTAAGGATGTGACCCTAAATCCTTTAGGAACAGTCTAGTTCGCAAGTCTTACCATTGGAGGCGAGGGAAAGGTCCATCTTTGGGCCCAAGGCAAGGAGAGTGACCTAATGTAAGCCTGTGCTGGGAGCCTCTAACCCAGTCCCCTCCCTGCCCCGGAGCTGACTGTCCCACAGCCTAGAAGCAGGTGACAGGCATGAGTTGCAGCCTCATCAGAGAGAGGCTCTCCCAGGCAGTAAGCTGGCTGCCCTGCCCACAGCTTTATCAGGCCAGGCGGGGGTCCAGCAGCTTCTCCCCACACAAGTCCAGAGTCTCCTGGGAGGCCCGTGCATCTCAGCAGAAAGCTGTGTCTCTGGGCCTCTTGTGGAAGATGGCTTGTCACCCTGGAGAAGCCGTCCTGTAAATAACCTGAGGCCATTGCCTGGACCCGCATCAGTAAGTCAGGCTGGCAAGGGTGTTTTTCCCCTTTTCCTTATCATTATTCTCCCTTCTGCACATACACCCCCCAGAGCTCTCAGGTGGGATTTCCAGTCATCAGATACCAAATGAGATAAGTTTTAAGGCTCATTTTTGGCTTGTAAATGTCAGCCGAGTCAATCATACACAGAAATTATTTCCAGACCGTGAAAACCAGGCTAGGGCTTGGATTGGCAGGCCTCTCACTGATGGACTCCATCCACAGGCCTGGGAACCCTCTCCTGCCTGATGCTGGGGGACACGACCTTCTCTTCCCCTCTGTGGTCACAAATAGACAGAAGCCTCTGCACCTTACTATCCAGCCTGAGATGGATGCTCTAAGCTCCGGATTTCCGCCCCACCTGCTGGACCACAGGTCCCAGCACGGTGTTTGTGGGAAAGGTCTAGGTCATTCCAAGCACCACGACAAGAAGACTGTAAAGGCGTAATAAATATTTAAAGAGGAAGTGATCTTATCGTCGAAGCCTGAGTGGAGGTGGAAGAAGAGCCTTAGCAAAGTGTCTTCTGCCTGGTGTTGAGGAACCTGTCCAATGCCACCTGGATGCCATCCTCCTGGGGGCTCAGGGCGGTCACAGGTGCTGCATGGGAACAGACAGGACATCAGTATGGGAGCAGAGGACCAGCAGCCTCTCACCTGTCCCCCACCCCGCAGGGGTTTTGGCAGGGAATGAAGCTCCAACAGAAAACTAATTGAGGAGTTCCCGTGGTGGCACATCAGGTTAAGAACCCGACATAGTGTTCTTGAGGACGCAGTTTTGATTGCTGGCCCAACCCAGTGGGCCATGAGCTATGGTGTAGATAGAAGATGTGGCTTGGATCTGGTGTTACTGTGGCTGTGATGTAGGCCAGCAGCTGCAGCTCCATTTTGACCCCTAGCCTGGGAACTTCCATATGCTGCAAGTGCAGCCCTAGAAAGCAAAAAAAAAAAAAAAAAAAAACGAAAACAAAAACAAAAACTAAAACTAATTGAGGGAGGGTGTTCTGAGTTTCCAGGAAATGGCACAGAGCTGGGATTCTTCCAGGTGCCTGGGGGGGAAGTTAGCAAGCTGGGCACCTGAAGGCTCAGGGCTCCATTCTCAAGGAAGTTGGGTGGGGGGACTCTGGGGGCCAGAGTATCCGGTGGCCTGCTAACCCCTCTCCTCCAAGATGCTGCAGAACAACTGTGTCTTCCTAGCACTGCCCTGAGAAGCTAATACCCCTTTGGGGGAGGAAGCAGGAGTTGTTAGAAGCTATCCGGGTTGCATCTTGCTGTGGGTTCCAGATAAACAGCAGCCTCCCATTGGGCCAACAGGGATGGGCCTGTGCTGGCCCGGCCTTGTGTGGGCGCCTCCTCACTCCAGGGTGTGTGACCAACCACCAACCCTTATGCCAGCTGTGCATTTCCTAATTCAGTCACACCTCTGGCCCCTAGAGGCATGTTCCAGTTGGTGGTAGACGCTCATTAGCAAGTCTGGCTCCAGGGAAACTCGACCAGGAAATAACAATCCAGTCCGTTTCCATGTCCCATGCTGAAGCTTCATGTGCTAGAGGAAACTCTGACCTGAGCTGTCGAACCAGTGAACTAAACAGAGCTGGGGGAGTTATTGTCACAGTTCAGTGGTAATGGACCCAACTAGTATCCATGAGGACGCGGGTTCCATCCCTGGCCTTGCTTAGTGGGTTAAGGATCTGGCGTTGCCATGAACTATGGTGTAGGTTGCGGACGTAGCTTGGATCTCATGTTGTTGTGGCTGTGGTGTAGACCGACAGCTGTAGCTCCAATTCGATCCCTAACCTGGGAACCTCCATATGTCACCCGGTATGGCCCTAAAAAAAAGACAGTAAATAACTAGATAGCTAAATAAGGAAGTTCCCATTATGACTCAGCGGAAACAAATCCAACTAAGAACCATGAGGTTGTGGGTTCAATCCCTGACCTCATTCAGTGGGTTAAGGATCTGCCATTGCCGTGAGCTGTGGTGTAGGTCACAGACATGGCTCGAATCCTGAGTTGCTGTGGCTGTGGTGTAAGCCAACAACTACAGCTGTGATTAGACCCCCGGCCTAGGAACCTCCATATGCTGTGGGTGCCACCCTAGAAAAGGCAAAAAAAAACCCCAAAAACAGAAAACAACTAAATAACTAAATAATTAAATAACAGAGCTCAGTGTACCCACTTCACTTCTTCCTGATGGTGAAGATGCGTCCTTGCTGAAATTAATGTTTCATCTGAAATCCTCTGGGTGGAGAAGAATCAAGTTCCCCATGGGTTATCCCCCCACCCCCGAAACTGGTTCTGCTGCTAAACCAAGGAGAGGTGGGGGAGGGGAAGGGGAAGGGGAGGGAACAGACCTAAACATGCATTCAAGGGTCACAAAGGTCAAAGGGAAATTTCAGCCCGTCTGTCTAAAAATCACGTGACTTTTCATTCTTCAACCTCAAAGGTCAAAATTACTTCCCTCAACTTCATCAGTTTCATAAGGAGTGGAAGTAAAACCCTGTGCAAGGCAGAGATTTTATTACAAGGGGGCAGAATAGGACTTGCCCTTGGCGGGAGGGTCTCCACAGGGGATTCAGGATGCTGGGGTAAATTTGAATTTTAGAGAAATGACAACTAACTTTCTTCGTGTTAGCATAACTATACTGCACAGGATATTTGGGACATACTAAAATGCTTCTGAAATTCAAATGTAAGCAGGGGTCCTGGATCATTTTCCTTTTTGAGAAATCAGGCAGCTCTGCCTGGACGATAGTCCACGGTTAGTGACTGGGAGACTGACCTGCCTCTGTGCATCCACCCGTGGCTGGCTGCCCTTGGCCCTTTAACAGGGCGGCACTGTCATCCACTCACCTGAGCAAAGACACGGAGTGGTGCAGGTGGCCACGGACGTGGACGTGTCCAGGATTTGTTTTCAAAGCAGTTCAAAACAGATCAGCCAACGAATACAAGGTGGAAGGCTAGAAGGACCCACTTTAGGAGGGAGGGTGGCCAAAAAGGGTCCGCACTGAATCAATCCACCTACAGACTGACCCCATGGGATCCTGGCTCGGGAGCCCCACCTGTGTCTACAGCCAGCAGCCCACCTCTAGCGCTGGGGCAGAGGGGCTCTTGGAGAGGTTCTTGTCCCCAGGTTCTCGTCCCCAGAGTGTGCCGAACTGGCGAGCTGTGGGACAGGCCCGTCAGGATCCACAGGGGAAGCAGCATCGCATTTTGAGGGGGGGAAGAAAGGAGACAGGAGGAGCTTGGCCCAGGAGAGGACCCTCATCTTCGGTGGGGGGTGGGGGGGCAGTTCTGAGGACCCTGGGGGTGTCCTCCTGGATGTCACCCTTGGGCCAAAGTTTGAGAGCTGAGAAGTTAATGACAGCCACAGGCGTGAATAAACATAAAAAGCTATCTATCCACCCCCACCTCTGCCAAAAAATAAATAAAAATGAAAAGCACCCCCTCAAGATCCTTCTCAGAACAACTCAAAGAGCGTGAGTTCTCCCTAATGTCCCCGGGACGGATTGCCCCACCTCCTGGCAGGTGTGGCATGGTGAGGTCCCCAGGACACTCACTTTGGGGGCAGCTGGGCTGGCAGGAGCCAGGGGCCCCACACAGAGGGGAGCTGCAAAGCTTTCCACTCCCAGCACAGGGGCTGTGGCCCCCAGGGTGGTCGGTGGTGGCCATTGGGCACAGCTGTGCCAGCAGGGCCTGGTGCCAGCAAACGGGGAAGACCCAGGGTGACTGGCGGTTGCTCCTGAGAGCAGAGGCGGCACCTGACAGGCCTGGACTTGGTGCACAGGAGCCAAGCACTCCTGGGAGGGTTCCAGCCCCCTACACAGTGGGCGCTCCGCGGAGGAAGGAACACAAGGCTTTTGTGATTTTCACACAAGTGTAAAAACCCAACCCAAACTGGAGCGGAAACACAGGTTCCTGTTTAAGGCAGGGATTTTGCTCTGTAATTTCTAAACTATGGCTCCAGAAATTGTCAGCACCGCTGGGTTCAGTTCCCACCTGGCACCTTCCTCAGGGGTAAATTGATTTCAGTATCCTTTTTAAAGCCTCATCATGAAGCTTCTATAGCCAAGTATAATTCATCAAGGTTTAGAATTAGCCCAAATTTCTCTAACTCCTTCTTTATTTTTTCACACAAGGCTTCATGATTGTTGGTTTGGAACATTAAGATGCAAATGACAGAGGAAGCCAAGCACATTGAAATGTACAGGATTGGGGTGGCAGGAAGCAGCTCTGGGAAAGAATCATTCCACCCCCTCCCCCTCCCTCTCTTCCTTCTCCCCCTCCCCCTCCTCTGCCTTTTCCTCCACCACCCCCTTCTTCCCTTTTTCCCTCCCCCCTCCCCTCCTCTTCCAGTTTTTTTTTAGGACAGAAAGGGGGCAGGTGTAGAGAAAGTGGGAGATTTTAGTCAGGTTAATTTGACTCACGCTTTGCTGGTTAGACTGAGAGAAAAAAACTTTACGAGCTTTTAAAAACCTAATGTGCAGACACTTTCGGCAAAGCCCCTGACTCAGCAGGGCAAAGCTGGGATGGGAACAGATGGTCTGTTTTCCACCCGGAAACTAAGCTAAGCTTTATCTTTCTCTTCCTCTAGGAGAGTTTGTGTGATCCAGTCCCCTCCTAGCAGGTGGTGCTTCCTCTGAACAGAACCAAAGGTGACAAAGTGGAGGAGTTCCCTGGTGGCTCAGTGGCTTAAGGACCTGCCTTGTCACTGCAGCGGTTGGGTCGCTGCTGTGGTGCAGGTTCAGCCCCTGGCCTAGGAACTCCCACATGCCACCGGCTAGGCTAAAAAAAGGAAAAAAGTAACAAAGGGCATGAGGAGTGATGTTGGGACAGAGGCCTGGCAGTTCCAAATCTGTTCTCCCAGAAGTGTCCCCCCAGCCCCCACCCTGACTGTCCAGTGCTTCTGCCAGGCCCCTGTCTCCTCCTTCCTTGCTTTTCTCAGCTGCCTGCTCCAGATCCCTTTCCCCTCCCCTCCCCCTTTCCCCTCCCCTCATCTTTCCCTCTCCTCCCACCTCCTCCCCCTTCCCCCCTTCCCTTCCCCTTGTCCCCCTCCCCCTTTTCTGGCTATTCCCCCTCCTTTCTGCTTCCCCTTCCTTCTTCCTTCCCCTTCCCTCCCCCTGCTCCTTTTGGTCCATTTCCAGTCTAGTCCATCCATCCATCCCTCCCTCTGGCCCGCAGCCCACCCTCCCAGCCTGATCCTCGCTGCTACAGCCATGCAGGGTTGCGCGCGCGCGCGCGCACACACATACACACACACACACACACACACACCTCTGTGAAATCCACCCACTCTGGGAAGGATGAGCAATGCGTTCCGGGCCTGGGGCCTTTGAGGATGGGCTGTCAGGAAGGGTGAGTACTTCCCCTTGACCCTGAGCCAAGCTTAATTGGAGAGAAGCACTTCTCAGCCTCCAATGGGCTTGCCTGACAAAAGGGCAGCGGAACCCCCGCCCTGCTCGGCCCACCTGCTCATGGAGGAAAAAGAGAGACAGGCCTGCTCTTGCCGGGCGGCCTCTGCTGCCGAAGTTGCTGGAAGTCTTGTCAGCTAGTAGCTAAAAGCAGTTCTGGGTGGAGAGAGGAATACCTGAGGCAGGGGCCTTGAGCCAAGGAGAGGAGACCTCGCTGGGGGCCAGTGAGGGTCAGAGATCCCCAGCCCTAGCCTATCCAGGTCCGGGATCACTGCCTTGACTGTGACCCTGGCCATGGCCGGGTGCCCCTCCTTGGCAGATGGGTGTTGGGTGGGGTTATGAATGCCTCTTGTCTGGGAGGCGCTGGGATGAGGGCAAGGTGTGCTGGAAAGCAGGGCGCTGCCCACTCTTCACCCTCTGCTTCTCCTTCCTTCCTTCCGGGGCTTCTCAGAGAAGTGTCTTCGGTGGACCTATTGACCAAGGTACCCCTAGGATGGGTAAGGCCAGCAGGTCAGTTTTAGGGAGGGGTTTTGCCGACAAGGGGCTTCATACCCTGGGCATCCAGCTGGGATGCTCCCAGAGCAGCCCTGAAAACATCTCTGTGTCTGAGATGCTCTGGAGGAGAAGGCGTCGGTCACCTGGGTTATGTGTCAGGCTGCCGGAGTAACATTTATATTTTATCATGACGTTTTTTAAGATACGAAGCCTAGGGAGGCATGTCCAAGCCGTGTTGGAGAGAGGTGATAAACACAGAAAAATAAACATAACTATATTTCAGTAATGTCAAAAAAAGTCCAGGAAGGGTAATGGAGAGGCCTGGTCGTCTTCTGTCCTATCACAACTCTCCACGCTGTAGATCTGGGAATTTAAAAGGAAAAACTTATCCCCAGAGTTTCTTTTTCTTTCTTCCTTCTTTTCTTTTCTTTCTTCCTTTTTCTTTTTTTTCTTTTCTTTCCCTCCCTTCCTTCCTCTCTCTCTTTCTTTTCTTTTTTCTTTCTTTCTTTTCTTTCTTCCTTTCTTTCTCTCTTTCTTTCTGTCTGTCTGTCTTTCTCTCCCTCTCCCTCCCCCCTTTCTTTCTTTCAGGAAGAAGTCTTTGCAGGCAGCGTCACACAGAGAGAAGGCTTGGTGTACAGCAGCTGTGTGGGTGCCCTCGTGTGAACCCCGCCCCAGGGGTTCCTGCTGCCCGCACAGCTGGAGAGGTTGGTGTTGGCTGGTGGCCTAGGGTGTGAAGGGAGGCTTCACCAGCGAGATCATCACCTCCCCTCCCCCACCTCGTTTGTCCCCAGGGGAAGGGAAGATTGGTTATACTGGCCCCCAAACCCAAATCCACAACCCGTTAACAGATGTTCATTGGAGAACCAGCTTACCAGCAGGAATCGTTCACACCAACTGTCAGCCTTTGTGCCCAAGCTTGTTTATTCCTTTTCCCAGGGATGCAGGGCTGACACAACACCCCGACCCCCCCACCCCAAAGATGGGGAGACTGGGAAGCTGGGAAGAAATGGGCCGAGGAGAGCTATCAGACTCTCTCAGATCAGTGGATGGCGCCACCTCACTTTTTAATGATTCCAGTATACAGAAGAGCTCATCTGACTGGTAATCAAGCGGTGATGTACCTTCCAGGAAAGCTATCTCTAAGTAGACAAAATAGGATGAGGGGTTCTCGTTGTGGCTCAGAGGGCTAAGAATCTGACTAGTATCCATGAGGATGTGGGTTCAATCCTGGGCCTCGCTCAGTGGGTTCAGGATCTGGCATGGCCACAAGCTGCATTGTAGTTCACAGATGCTACTCAGATCTGGCTTTGCTGCAGGTGCAGCCCTAAAAAGACAATAAAGAAAGAGAAAACAGAAAGAGAAAGTAAAAGAGAAGAAAATAGGGTGAGATTTACAAAAGCTGTGCTTACACCTGACCTTTAAGAAGAGAGTTATACTTGAAACAAAGACTTTCTACGATCTATTTTTTCTTCCCCACCATTCTGCTCTTGAAGCAATGCACAAGCAAGATGAAACGGTGTGCTTTGAATAGAAGGTGCAACTCAGAAAAAAAAACAAGAAGTGTATGTGTGTGCGAGGTCTGGGCTTATATATATATGCACACACAAACACATATGCACATCTTTTCAATATGAAAGAGAATGTGTATGGGACTTAAAACATGTAATATAAAAATACTCAGCTAGACAATTGCACCATACAGAGACTCAGAAAGTATGCGTTTGCCTTTTTGATTTGTCACAAACTTCCACTGAAATTCTTTAAACTCCAGCATCTCTGACATATACAATTTGACTCAAAATACCAGTTTGGTGCAGGTTTTTCTGACACAGATTGTGAATTATCCTACGAGATGTTGTATAAGTTCTGCCAGTTTCCCCAGAAACAAATATACATATTTATTGATAATGGTCCTGGGAAACTAAGGTCTCCATAAAACCCAAAATGATTTTTTTCCTGTGTTGCCAGCTTCTGTCCCTCCAGTCTTCAGAGTCTCTTTGTGGTGACTGTAATAAGAAGCTACCTCCACTTCCATCCACTCTTCCTCAGATAACTTGCCCCAGGAGGACCAGGATTTGTAGGGAGCGAGCAGGGTACCACTTTGGTCACTTGGAGATGCAGCCAGTGTGCTGACTCTCTCTCTTCTCCTGGCCTCTCCCTGACACCAAGGGCATCTTCTTTCTCCAGTGGAATGTACAAGCCATCCTGCTTCCACCTCCGGGTGCTGCCCCCAGCCAACTGAGGGCCAGGATGCACCTACTTCTCCTGCAGCCCCACCCCTTCCAGGGTATAACTCACCATGAGAGAGGCAGCTCTTGTCTTGGGAGGCGTCTTGAGCACTCAGTGGCTCCTATCAGCACATGGTGGTGGTAGACACAGCAGAGAAGGGTCAGAGAAATGACCTCTGTGATCTGGACCATTCTCCTGCATAAGGCTCTTCCCTCCTTCCTGAGTTCCAGATCAAAGCCTGCATGATGCCAGCAAGTCTTCAGTAGACATGGGAAGGGTGGATTAGATAGCAAGCCATCAGCAAGGCAGCTGGTGTGGGTAGGAGAAGGCATTATCAAAAATCAGTGCGAGCAGGGAGCTTGTGGTTTTATTTAAGAGTATTTTAATGCTTGAAACTATCAAGTGCGTGTTGCTTGTTTGGGGGTGGTTTGTTATTCTAGGCTATCTTCCTTCTCTTTCAACTGCACCTTTCAGCCCAGTCTCTTTCCAAGAAACAGGAGACTTCCAACCCATCTCTTTAAGGGATCAGCTCTTTCTCGCAGCAATGGAAGGAGTTGGTGCTGATCACCACGTGCTAATCTCCCTATTTCACATCTCCACGCTTCTGGCATTTGACTATATGACATCTAAGTGAAGGGCATGCCTATATTAGAAATTTGGGGTCAGATCATTCTTCCAGGAATGTTTAAGAGGGAAGTTTGGAGTGGGTGTCCTATCTGAAGCTCTCAGAGCTATGAAAGGAGAGCTCTGAGGGACCTTTGAGGTTGCTCAGAACAGCAGCTGTTCTTTGCTGGGTTTAAAAACATGAGCTTTTGGTTCTTGGACTTCCTGTAGATTGTCTGGTTATGAAAGCTCTCCTTTCTCCCAATGTCAACATGAAATACTGTGTCATGTCTTCTGGACATTCTGTCTTGAGGCAGCATGGCTTTGTCATTTTAAGCTGTATTTTGGCACCAGCCTGGCTGTTTTGTTCCTTTGGGGTAGAAGCTAGAAAGTAAGGCTCAGCTCTCTGAAGGATCATTACGATTTGTCCAGGCACATTCAACTACAGGACCATGAGGAAACACTGGAGACTATGTTGAGAGCAAGGCCTATTATCTTGCTGTTGGACTGGACACATGGCCTGGACATAATGCACCCCTTCTGGGGGTCTCAGTTCTGAGTCATCCACCAGAGTGTTTTATATTCGAAGGCTGCAAGAATCCTTGACTGAGGGACACGACTCCTCCCACTGCCTTCGCTGCTAACCTGCTCAGGACCTAAGTCCTGAGGACACACCTGGCAAACTGAGGTCAGACCGCTTCACCAGTGATGATGTGCAGAGGGTCAAAAAGGACCAGGTGCTCCATAGAGAAAGTAGACCTGAGAAGCTGTGACTACACAGAATTTTTTTCTTTTTTTTACAAAATCATCTTTTTAGCTTGAATGTTTATGGTCAATCCTTGTTTCCTCCAACACTGACTTTAGCCAAAGAGAAAAAAGTATCAGTAAGACATTCTGATTTTCTTTCTCCTGGGCTGAGCTGTCTTAGCCAGTCCTAATTGCTGGCTATGAAGGGCCAGAAATAAGGAGGCTGGCCAGACTCTGCCTGAGTCTCAGCAATTCCCAAGGGGGAGGGGAGAGACAGGGAGGAACCAAGGACGGGCCAGGTTCTAACGGTCTCGTTGCCTGCGGGTTCAGACTTTATCCCTCAAAGCCACTTGTCCCAAGGTACTTCTCTTCAGTTACTGATGGTGGGCTGTAATGACGGCAGAGCTCTGCTGTTCCCTGGCTGCTGACACCACTGATGTTCATTGGAGGGTAAAAGGGGCCACGACAGATGGGAAGGGCAGAGACAGATGGGAGGGACCAAGGCGCAGGTGGGAAGGGCCAGGACAGATAGGAGGGTCCAGGACAGGTGGGAGGGGCAGGTGGGAGGGGCCAAGACAGTTGGGATGGTCCAGGACAAAGGAGGGGGGCCAGGACAGGTAGGAGGGGCCAAGGGAAGTGGGAGGGGGCAGGACAGGTGGGAGGAGCCAAAGGGCAGGTGCGGTAGTGCCCAGGCCGCTGGAATCCAAGTAGCTGCGGCTTTGGCTCCTCTTTGATAACCCCTGGAACGTCTTTGGAATAGAAAACAACACTGAGAACTTCTAGCTGAGTTAGAAGCACCCGGTCAGGGTATGTGGGCAGAGGGAAATACCTGCGTCTTTGGGGGTCTTGGGAAGGGTCTGGCCCAGCGAGGCGGTGCTGGGGTCGATGTGTATAATTCATCCCAAGTCTCAGTCAGCTGAGCACACTCCTGGGTGAGCATACTGGAGATAGTTAATAACCAGCGAAATCCCGGCGGATGACACCATCTGCAGCCAAGCTGATGAATTAAAATCCAAGTGACAGTGGCAGGAGCTGGAGAGAACTCTGCAAATGAGGCTGACAGGACAGCACACTGAGGGAATAGACTCTCCTTTTATAGCTGCACCACCCTCAGAGGTCCTGGGTCCAAGCCCGCAGGCTGCCGCCGGCTGGAGAAGCAAGGGCAGTGCCCTGAAAGCTGCAGTCAGGGGTCTTCTCAGGACACGGCTGGAAGGAAGGCGAGAACCACTGGATCTGAATAGTCCGGAGTAGGGCGAGTCCTGCTTTTGCCTTGGAGGAGCTCCGTGACTTTGACATGCCTACTTGACCTCTCCGGGCCTTGTGTTTGTTTGTTTGTTTGTTTATTTGTCTTTTCTAGGGCCGCACCCGCGGCATATGGAGGTTTCCAGGCTAGAGGTCTAATTGGAGCTGTAGCCACCGGCCTACACCACAGCCACAGCAACTCGGGGTCTGAGCCGCATCTACGACCTACACCACTGCTCACAGCAACGCCGGATCCTTAACCCACTGAGCGAGGCCAGGGATCAAACCCACAACCTCATGGTGCCTAGTTGGATTCGTTAACCCCTGAGCCACAACGGGAACTCCCCCCTTGTGTTTATTATTTCCAAAATTAATAACTGCCAGACAGGTCTGTTGGGGGATTAAAATGAGGTAAATTGCGTGAAATAAATCAGAGCTATATCAGTTGCAAAAAAACAGGACTCCCACTTTAGGCAAAATGGGGAATTTGGCACAAGGACCTCACACTAGTTAACGGAAGGGAGGTCAGCCCTGCCCAGGAGTTCCCAGAACCAGGGGCTGAAATGCTGCCCAAACTTTTTCTTCATTTCTTACCTCTCCGCTTGGATGCTTCTTCTCTTTCTCTAGGAGACTGATTTCCTGCACGTGTCAGAACCAGAAGCCAATGGCAGCCCCCAACTTTCATATCCACTGCTTCACCACCGGAGAGAAGTCAAGTTTTGCTCCCTAAATTACAGGGAAGGCCTTTGACTGGCTCATCTGAGGTCAGGTGACCCACCTTCACCCAATCAACTATGGCCAGGGGGGCGTGGTCTGTGAGACGTGGGCCGGCCTTCCCAGAACAACGTAGTGGAGATGTTGAACAAGGATATCCTGGAATAGTGAGTGATTCCAGGGCCAATAGATGTCCACCCAAGGCTTTGTGAGTCGTCAGGGCCATGTCCCATGTGAAGTCTTGGCAGTGACTACTGGGCAGATACCCTCAGTGCTGAGAAGGTTTTAGCCCATTGTGTGCACATGTGCAGACAAGCATCAGTCTCCACTTCCTCCTCCTAAGAAAGATATCTATTCCCTGCTTGTGTGGATGTCTACCTTGAAGCAATAGTTTTATACTTTCTGAGCTATAGTTTGGCACCAGCTAACTGCTAATACCGCTAGGAAAGAACAGAGAAGAAATCTATAGTCTGAAGGTCTATCAGCCTTTGGACAGACACATTGAGCTGAACAACAATCAGAAAAGGCTAGAGGTTTGTGCTGAAATGAGAAGAAAATGAATTTGTTGATTTACCATACCCTGTGGCCAGGGAAGATGAAGTGAGTCATGAGTCTGAGTTATTTAGCGCTGGAAACTTTACTGCCCTGGTTTATCATCGTCCTGTTGCTCCCCTTCCAAGAGCTGTGTCTACCATGAAATGAAGGCACTGCTTTGTAAGTGGAGAAGTTTGTGAGGGGGCCATGCCCGGAGTGGGGGGGAATTGTGGGAGAAGAGTAACTTCTAACTATAATTAAGGCTCAGGGAGCTCCCCTCCTCTCCTCCCACAGTGTGTCCTGCATTTCTCAGCACAGTTTAACTCCTCACCTGACAGCATCTGAGTTTCTCTGAGGTTTCAGCTTGTAAATTGGCTTCTAGGTTGGCCGCCCCTGGAGACTAGCATGGGTAAGAGTTACCTGGCTACACTGACTTTTACCTTTGTTTCCTCGGGCTTGTGCATGGCTTCCCCTAGCCATGTAGCCCTCATATTAAATAATAGGGGAAGGAGTTCCCATTGTGGTGCATCAGGTTAGGAACCTGACTAATGGAGTTCCCGTTGTGGCCCAGCAGAAATGAATCTGACTAGCATCCATGAGGACGCAGGTTCGATCCCTGGCCTCGCTCAGTGGGTTAAGCATCTGGCGTTGCCATGAGCTGTGGTGTAGGTTGCAGACTCGGCTCGGATCTGGCGTAGGCCAGCAGCTACAGCTCTGATTCAACCCCTATCCTAGGAACCTCCACATGCCTCGGATGTGGCCCTAAAAATAAAAAAAAGCAAAAATAAAAAAATAAAAAAAAGAACCTGTCTAGTATCCATGAGGATGTTGGTTCAATCCCTGGTGCTGTTCAGTGGCTTAAGGATCGGGCATTGCCATGAGCTGTGGTGTAGGCTGAAGATGTGTCTCAGAAGGAGGATTCTGTCTGTGGAGGAATTTAATAGAGCTCAGCTGCATAAAACCTCGGTCATTATTTGCAATGAGCAGCTCCCTCATTTTAGGGTCTCTTTTATGAAGGCACTAATCCCATTCATGAGAGCCCCACTGTCATGACTTAAAAACCTCTCAAACTCTCTACCTCCTAACATCTTCACAAGGGGCATTAGGATTTCAACATATCAATTTTGCAAAGACACAAACACTGAGACCATTACACTGCCTTAAAAAATGTAAATGTATCTAAAAGAGGATCATTGAGTTAATCTCAAAATCAGAGGCATCTGGGTTAAAATATACATTGCAAGTGGGGTTTAAGTACATTTTACTTTATATTTATTTATTTATTTAATTTTTGTTTTTCAGGCCCACACCTGAGGCATGTGGAAGTTCCCAGGCGAGGGGTCGAATCCGAGCTACAGCTGCTAGCCTACACCACAGCCACAACAAAGCAGGATCTAAGCCATGTCTATAAACTACAGCAGAGCTTATGGCAATACTGGATCCCCGACCCACTGAGTGAGGCCAGGGATGGAACCCGCATCTTCATGGATACTAGTCAGATTCGTTTCCACTGAGCCACAATGGGAACTCCCAAGTACATGTTATTTTTAAGACTCAAATAGATGTTGTGAAATTTGGAAGACATGTGATGATTAGAACAAGAATCAGGCCTGGCTGTGTGGGGCCTTTCTCGACAGGGAAAACGATGGCAGACTGAATGAGAACCAGGCAGCCAGAAAGCATTCATGTGTCCGTCACTTCAGAGCTTCATGGTTAATTCTGCTTCCCAGCATCAAGATCCACTGTCAACATTGCAAGGCTTGGAGCAGATGGAGGGTCATATACCACAGGCCAAACTATTTACAAGAGTTAAACTAAAAACTGGTAAGTAACAGAAGTTCTCCCCTTCTATTTTGACCATTATTTTTTCAAAATTGCTTGGAGTTAGGCTATAAGAAAACATGGATATGACCTTAGACCCAGCAATGGTTTCTTGATGGCGACACCAAAGGCAGGAAGAAAGGCACAAATAGATACATTTTACATCACCATAAAAATGAAATGCAGAGTTCCCTTCATGGCTCCGTGGTTAACAAACCCGACTAGGATCCATGAGGATGCAGATTCGACCCCTGGCCTCGCTCAGTGGGTTAAGGGTACAGCCTTGCCATGAGCTATGTTGTAGGTTGCAGACGTGGCTCAGATCCAGCGTTGCTGTGGCTGTGGTGTAGGCTGGAAGCTTTAGCTCTGATTTGACCCCTAGCCTGGGAACTTCCATATGCCACAGGTGCAGCCCTAAAAAAAAAAGAAAAAAAAATTAAATGTTTTCTTGCTTTGAAAGACACCATCAAAAAAGTGAAAAGACAACTCACAGAACAGGAGAATGTATTTTCAACTTATTTTTAAAAATCTTACAACTCAGCAGTGAACAGACAACCCATTTTTTAAATGAATGAAAAGTTGGAGCTATTTGTACAAAGAACACATACAAATGGTCAAAAAACACATTAAAGGAGGCCTCAACATCATTTGCCATGAAGGAAATACAAGCAAAACCATGATGAGGTACCATTTCATGTCCACTAGCATGGTTCTAGTCCAAATAAGAGATAATAACAAGTGTTAATGAAATGTAGAAAAATTGGAATCCTCATATATTACTGGTGGGAATGGAAAATGGTTCAGCCACTTTGGAAGAACAGTCCGGAAGTTCTTCAAAAGTAAAGCTTAGACTTATCATATGACTCAGCAATTCCATTCCTTAGGTATATGCCCAAGAGAATTGAAAACACAAGTCTACACAAAAACTCATGTTCCTAGTAGCACTATTCATATTAACCAAAACATGGAAATAACCAAATGCCCATCAACTGATGAATGGGTGAACAAAATGTGGTACAGTGGAATGTTATTCAGACTTTATTGAATTACTGATGTATATTCCAACACGGATAAACCTTAAAAATATTATACTAAGCGAAAGAAGCCAGTCACCAAAACCCCCACATATTTCATGTGTATAAAATGTCCAAGAACAGGCAAATCCATAGAGACAGAAAGATTGGTGGTTACCGGGAATGTGATGAAATGTCTGGAATTAGGTTGTAAAACTTCATGAATTTAGTGAAACCTATGGAATTTTACACTTTGAAAGGGTGAATTTTCCTGCTCAGGAAAATTCATAGCATTGAGAACTATGTCTAGATACTCATGTTGCAACAGAACAAAGGGTGGGGAAAAAAAATGTATACATGTAAGGATAACTTGATCCCCTTGCTGTACAGTGGGAAAAAATAAATAATAAAAAAAGAAAGGGTGAATTTTAAAGTATGTGAATTAAATCTCAATTTAATGCCATTTGCAGCAACATGGCCAGACCTAGAGATTATCATACTGAGGGAAGCATGTCATACAGAGAAAGACAAATACCATATGATATCACTTGGATGTGGAATCTAAAGACATGATTCAGATGACCTTATGTACAAAACAGAAACAGACACAGAGACTTTGAAAACAAACTTATGGTTACAAAAAGGGACAGGTGGTCAGGGGAGGGATGGACTCGGGGTTTGGGACTGGCATATGTATACTGAATGGATGGTCGACAAGGACCTGCTGTAGAGCACAGGGAACTCTATCCAATATTCTTTGATAACCTATATGGGAAAAGAATCTGAAAGAGAATGGATGTGAGTCACTTTGTTGTACAGCAGAAAAGATCACAACCTTGTAAATCCACTCTACCTCACCAAAACTTTAAAAAATGAAAAAAAAAAGTCTTGACTTAAAAAATGACCTGAAAAGTTGAGTTCTAATTTAGAATTTGCATTACCAATCCCCTCCCCTCCCTTCCTCCCTGCATCCCGCTTCTCTTCCCATGGTTGGCCCCTCCTGCATCACCAGCGCCCTCACAGGTGCCTATGTGACCAGCCTGCCCATGTGTCCTGGCTCTGTCCATACCCCAAGAGCACCCACTACTCAGACCTGGAGGTTCTGCACTGGCAGCAGAACCTGCCCCAGGAGAATGGTCCTGGACAGGAGTGTAGGCAGGCCCTAAAATAGGGCTCAGTGACATTGGAGCAGGGGATTCTGGTATTTAAGTACCTGGAGTGTGATAAGTGATTGAGGGGTCCAAGGAGGCAGTTCTCTTGGCACTGAAGACCTCGATGAGGCTCAGATCTGGTGTTGCTGGGGCTGTGGTGTAGGCCTGCAGCTCTAGCTCCAATTGACCCCTAGCCTGGGAATCTCCATATGCCGCAGGTGTGGCCCTAAAAAGCAAAAAAAAAAAAAAAAAAAAAGGCAATCCTTTCTTTAATTTAGTGCAAGTTACTAGTCTAAGGCTCTGGCTCTGGTTCTAAAGTATCTACTTTTGGAGTTACCATTGTGACCCAGCAGTAATGAACCAGGCTAGTATCCCTGAGGAGGCGGGTTCAATCCCTGGCCCTGCTCAGTGGGTTAGGGATCCGGCATTGCCGTGAGCTGTGGTGTAGGTCACAGACGCCACTCAGATCTGGCGTTGCTGTGGCTGTAGTGTAGGCTCTAGCTGCAGCTCCGATTCGACCCCTGGCCTGGCAACCTCCATATTCCATGCCTGTGGCCTTAAAAAGCAAAACAATACAAATAAATAAACAAGTAAATAATAAAAAAATAAAGTGTCCACTTTGAAGAATGGCTGCCAAATAAAAAGTGATGAGTCTGTAATCAATCACTCAAGGAGTTTCTGAAGAGCCTTGGGTATGAGGTGGGGTTGCTCTACTATGTTCTTGGCTCACAGAAGCTTACTTCGCAAAGTATTCTGCTTCCCTCTACCTTGTCTATGTCCACCCCACTCCCAGCCCAGAGATGGCTGTGTTCTAGCTCACCTCCAGGCTGCTTACCAAAACCTTGTACCCACCACGTACTCACTGCCTCCCCAGCACGCGCACACACACACACATACACAGCAATAGGGAGGGAGCAGATCCTGGGTTTTCCGGTCATGGTCCCTTGCAAAGGGCAGAAACAGACGGATGTGAAACAGACACTAACCCACCCTCAGCTTTCCCACCAAATATCAGAACAAGGTGTCCGTCCCTCCACTTCCGATCTGTTTCTCTTGCTCTATTTGTGTCTTTGTGTCGATTTGGGACAATGACACGAGGTGTGTGTGGTGGTGGTGGGTGGGCACACTACAGGAATTCAGGTGGTTCGACATTTTGCTTTTCTTCCCAAACGACTTCCCATTCAAATTCTGGACCAAGGGCTATTTTGGGAGCACTCAGCCTGAAACAGGAATGCGGTGCCAGGGGAACAGAAAATAAAGAAGGACCACGTAGGTAAAAATAAGGCTGCTGTGATTCATTGGGCTTCGTTATGCTTTTCTCTCCTCTTCCAGGAGTCTTCTGACTTTTTCTCACCTCTCTCAGAGAGTTTTTCTTACTCCTAGGATTTCGGTTGCTTTTACCTTTCCAAAGTTTGTTTTATAATAAATAACGTGTTCTCCCATGGCCTGCTCTCAATGAGCTCATGATGATTCACTCCACATAATTTCTTCAGCACCTGCCATGGGCCAGGTACCAAGGAGGAAAGGAAGGTGAGCCAGCAACTGGCCCAAGGCCAAGGAGCTCACCCACCCCCTGGTGGGAGACAGACATCTTAGATCTGCCCTGAATCCATGACAGACTGGAGGCCCCCTACTCCACAAAGATGGACAAAAGCACAGCCCAGGTTTGGGGACAAGTTGGGTGAGGCTTCTGGAGAACCCCGTGGAGCTAGGTAGGGGTGAGAGATCCTATCCTAGGAGGGGACTCTTGGTCGAGCACCTAATGAAGACCATTGGAGAGGCAGTTCTGTGTCATTTGGAGCTAGGCCACCTGGGTTTGAATCCTACCATTCGTATATGCCAGGTGGGTGACCTGGGTTAATTTATGCAACCCTTCCAAACCTCAGCTTTCTCCCCAACAAAATGAGAATGACAATAGAGCCTATCTCACAGCATAACTGTGACAATTATTTGAATTGCTATATGTCAAGTGCTTAACAAAATTAGCCGCAATAGTATCAATAACAAAGTGCTCTTATAACAATAATAATGGCAACTCAGGCCCAATCCAGTGACCCAGGCAGGAGGGCCAGAGGAGGCCATGGGCTGCTCTTAGAAGCCTGGAGCTGGCAGCAGGTGTGGGGAAGTTGGAGGGAGTTGCCAGCTGGTCTGTGCTCTGAGGGCCCCGGGCAAGTGCATGGTTGATGTCCCAGGGGCAGTGGGGGCGGGTGGTGGTGGTGGTGAAGCATTTAGTCTTTTTTTTTTTTTTTGTCTTTTCTAGGGCTGCTTCCCTTGGCATATGGAGGTTCCCAGGGTAGGGGTCGAATCAGAGCCGTAGCCACTGGCCTACACCACAGCCACAGCAATGCGGGATCCAAGCCATGTCTGCAACCTACACCACAGCTCACAGCAACACCGCATCCTTAACCCATGGAGCAAGACCAGGGATGGAACCCGAAACCTCATGGTTCCTGGTCAGATTCATTAACCAATGTGCCACGACAGGAACTCCTGAAGCATTTAGTCTTATAGCCAACAAACATCTGACGAAGTCCCTCCTGTTGTGAAACTCATACCCCGGAGAAGACAGAAACTGCAGAAGTGAGGTCACCCCTGACAAGAATCTCCCAGTGAAAATTCACAGAATGTTACATTCGCGACCCTTCCAGCCGGAGAGTTATAGACTTGGCCTCTGGAGTTAGCTTGCCTGGGATCCAGAACAGCTCTGCCATTTTCCTGTTGTGTGGCCTTGGGCCAGGTCTTCAGCCTCTCTGCCTTCATCCCCTCCTCTGCTAACTGGGGTGATCAGCAACCACCTTGTTTTTAGAAGGAGTAAATCTGAGGGAAAAGTGCTTTGTGTAGATCATGTTATTATTATTATTATTAAAACTAATTAAACAAATTCCAGCCATGGGTATCCGCTTCATTCCTTCAATCAATTATGCCTTTTTTTCCCATTGACTATTTATTGGAAAATACTTATTATAGTAGCCCTACTATACTGTTCTAGGGTCTAATCAACTAGAAGATTGTTATTAAAACAGTCAAAGCCTTCATGGAACGTGCGAGCCAGTGGGATAGATGCAAATGCCATATAATGGCAGGTGATAATAATAAGCTATAAAAGTAAAATAAAATAATAATAATAAGCTGTAAGAGTAAAGCCAGGAGAGGCAGTGGAGAGGGACAGGGTGACAGCCTCCTCTATAAATAACAGGCCAGCCGAGCCCTGATGAATCGAGAAGGTGAGCTGGGCTGGCCTCTGGGGGAAAAGCCCTCTGCAGAGGGACCAGCCAAGAAGCGTGGGCTGGAGTGAAGCGAGAAGGGTGGGAAAGGCAGTCGGGGCATATCCGTCCGCGTTTCCTCTTGAGATGGTTGGAAGTCATTGGAGGGTTTCGAGCAGGGGTGGCCTGAGCTCACTTTGCAAGGCCACTTGGGGTGCTGTGGGGGAAGCCGACCACTGAGAGCAGAAGCAGAGCAAGGAGACCAGTTGGTCACATACGGGGGGGCCTAGTGATAATGGTGGTCATGGTGGAGGTGGGGAGATGTGGTCAATTTCAGAATTCATTTAGCTTGTGGAGCCAACAGGAAATGTCCAGAGATGGAAGCGGAAAAGAAGCATCACGGGAAGCATGGTGCTGAAATTTACCAGGCAAATAGGATTTTCGAGCGTGAAAGGAGATGCTTAAAGACGGTCCAGGTGAACTGGCATATACAGGTGCTTTCATCTGGGATTTTTTGCCCACCTGGATGATGCTCCAGCAGCTCACCGTGACGAAGGACATGGGACAAAGAGCAGGTGGGTGGGGCCTGGGGAGCTGGGAATCAAAGAGTTCTGTCCAGGGCAGGCAAAGCTTCAGAGGCTTCCAAGTGGCTTGGGGGTGGGCCAGGTGGATGAATGATGAGGCGGAGTCACGCATATGCAGTCATGGCCCTGCTGAGAGCCCACGTGTAGGTGGAGAAGACGGGGCCTCCCACTCAGGTCATGACGGGGAGAGGAATCCGGGAAAACGGTCCTGAGAAGGAACAGTCAGTGACCAGGGGAGAAAGCAGGAAGGGCAAATGTTGCAGAAACCTGGAGAAAACATTTCAGAGGAGGGGTGATGAAATTTGTCAGAAGGGACTGATTGAGGAAGAGGAGGACGAAGGGGCGAGCCCAGGATGTGGCTGCGTGCAGCTTGGTAGTAACACTGACACTTATTCCAGGGCACTGGTTCGACAAAACCCCATAAGAGCAGGTGCCAAAGAGAGTGGGAGGTGAGAACACCAGGACTGTGAATGCAGGCTTTTTCAAGGCATTTCAACGGGGGCAGTAGTTGGAAAGGAGTACTTTTTTTTTTTTTTTTTACTTTAATTCTTTTTGGCCGTACCCATGGCATAAAGAAATTCCTGGGTCAGCAATTGAACTGGCGCCACAGCAGTAAACCAGAGCCACAGCAGTGATAATATGCGAAACCACAACAGGAGCAGGTCCTTAACTTACTGAGCCACCAGGGGACTGTCTGGAATGTGTGTGTGCGTGTGTGTGTGTGTGTGTGTGTGTGTGTTTAGGGCCACACCTGAAGGATATGGAAGTTTCCAGAGTAGGGGTTGAATAGAAGCTGTGGCTGCTGGCCTACACCACAGCCACAGCAACACTGGGTCCAATCCATGTCTGCAACCTACATCAGAGCTCACAGCAGTGCTAGATCCTTAACCTTAACCCTCACAGCACTGAGCAAGGCCAGGGATTGATCCTACATCCTCATGGAGACAACATCAGGTCCTTACCCACCGAGCCACAGTGGGAACTCCCAGGAGTGTGTTTTAAAACTGGGAGAAATGATAGTGTTTATTATGCTGATGGGAATGAACAGTCCATGGGGGAGCTTCTTGAGGTGGGAGAGAGGAAGGCTGATCACACAAGGGCTAGGTGAGAGGGGGCAAGTCCAGGGCATGTGTCCAGGGTCTGGCTTTCAAGAGGGGCAGAGGTGGTCCGTACCTTGGGACAGCAGTGCACATGGCGGAGGTGTGGCCAGAGGCATCAAGGGAGCAGATGGGACTGTACAGGGTCACCAACCCTCCCAGAGCTTCTGCTTCCACAGCGACATAGGAAGCAGGTGGTTGGCTGAGACCAAAGAGGGAGAGAGGTTTTGAAGGACTGAAAGGGGAGGAGATCAGAGATGAAGGAGTGGGTGGACAGGGGGCTCTTGATTGGCTGCTGAGCCATCCTGAGGAAGCGCTGAGCGTTCAGGTCATCAGCAGGTTGACACCAGCTCCCCAGGGGGCCCTACCATGCTGGGCATAGTCAACAGCTCAGGCGCAGACACAGACTCCACCTGAATAGAACCAGTCGTCCTGAGGGGCTCGACAGCAGAGCCAAGGGTGCTGAGGACGTCATCAAAGTGACGGGCTTGCGGCTGCGAGAAAAGAAAGTGAGAATGTGAAGGCAGTAGAAGCGATAGATGACAGTCCTTGGGGAAGAGCGAAGGGTGGGCTTCGGGGTAGGAGAGGGAGTGCGCTGGAAAGAGGGGGTGGAGTCAGAAACCCCAATGCTTGAAACTTGCATTTTGGTGTCTCTGGGGTTGATGGCAGTGGAGGGGGTGGCTGGGGCGGGCTGGGGTGTGGACAAGGTCATTGGCAGGGACAAGACGGCAGATGATGTGTGTGTGTGGCACCGACATCGCCAGGGCTGATGACAGGGGTGTTGTTGAGGGAGAATCAGAGACACGCTCGTATTTTTGGTCCTCTGGAGAGAAGGCCAGGTGGCTGTAACGGGAAGATCGGGGAGTTCCCATTGTGGCTCAGCTTGTTAAGGACCCAATGAAGTCTTCCTGAGGAAGCAAGTTTGATCCCTGGCCTGGCTCCGCGGGTTAAAGATCCGGCATTGCTATGAGCTGTGGTGTAGACCGGCAGCTGCAGCTCTGGCCCAGGAACTTCCATATGCTACAGGTGCAGCCCTGAAAAAGGGGGGAAAAAAAGATGAGGGGATATCCCACAGGAAACTCAAGTTGGAAAGGGGCGCTGATGACTGGCTGTAATTTCCAGACCGCTGGGTCAGAGAGGGTCAGAATCCCCCAGGGCCTGAGTCAGATTTGGGGGTAATGACCCAGCTGTGTTGGGACATTGCTTCTGAAGGGGTGGCCAGAGAGGTTCAGGTTCTTACATCAGCTGTGGCAGAGAGAGCTGAAGGCCAGCTGGAGTAGCACTGTGGTCCTTCAGGGCGGATGGAGCATCAGCTCTATTTTCTCCTCCTCCTTGGCCCTGGTCTTTCAGCAGAGGTGAGGAAGAGATACTGAGACAGGAGAGCTGCAGAGCAGATGGGGGCGCAGAGACCTGACCAGGAACCTCCCCAGGGCAGGTGTGGGACCATCTTATCAGGACATCTGGAGCTCCAGAGTCAGTGCAGACTTGCCAGGGAGCAGGGAGGGCAAAGACCCAGAGTGGGGAACACCTGTGCGTAGGGCGGCCAGAAGACCCAAGGATACCCTGTCTAGGGAACCCCAGACCACTGTAGTGCCAGAGCTTCTCTGTTATGACCACAAGAGCTGGGGGCATCGCCTGCCCCCTACAGTCTGTGTTACAGGAGCAGTCCCGGCTTTCTGCTTCTCTGTCTCATCTGCACAGCAGCTCCCTGTCTGCTTGCATGTTAGAGACGGCAATGAATTAAGAACAAAAGATTAATGATGCTGGCCTGGTGTATTCATATGCTCAACCTCCATGGTGACCCAGCAGGTAGTAAATCAGCCAAAAACTATATTTAATAATTCCTAGTAAAACCCAATTTACTCACCTGCCAAGCATGGAGAAGTGGATTGCTTTGTTAAAGGGATCTCATTCATTGCAGACCACAGTAACTGCCCTGGATGGAAGAAACACATTTTCCTCTTTGGGATAAGGAGGGTGCTTTGAAAATGGGCCATAAAATAGCCTAGAAGCAACATGCCTGCAGTGAATAATAGCGCTAGATCACTTTATTTGTCATATATTCCAAATCTATCTACTTAGTAACTGACATCATTCTTGATTTTTTTTTTTTTGGGGGGGGGGGGGCCATGCCTGTGGATGTGGAAGTTTCTGAGTCAGGGATCAAACTCATGCCACAGTAGTGACCCACGTCACAATGGTAACAGCACCAGATCCTTAACCCAGTAAACAACCTAGGAACTCCCATTCCTGAATTTTTAACAAGAGTCCTTATAGGACAGAGGGAGGAAGCAAATAACCGTAGACTTGTAAAGAAAGACTTGAAGAACAGTGCCCTTCCTTCCTGGATGTTTAAAAAAAAGGTCATTTGGGAGTTCCTGCTGTGGTGCAATGGGATTGGCAGCATCTCTGCAGCCCTAGGATGTAGGTTCAATCTCCTGCTCCAGTGCAGCGGGTTCAAGGATATAGCATTGCCAAAGCTGCAGCACAGGTCACAACTGAAGCTCGGCTCTGATCCCTGGCCCTGGAACACCATATGCCGCAGGGTGGCCAAAAAAGAAAAAAAAAATGTCATTTAGCCTTAGCCTTGGAGGAAGATATGAGCTGTCTGGACCACGTCTTACTGAACGCTAATTGTACTATTAGGTTTCCTGGGGACCTGCTTACGTCATGACCTGTTAGCTCAGTGATTGGATTGATCTGATTGTAATGATGAGGAAGCTTTCATTTCCACCTCCTTGATTTCAGCTCTTTATTGTCTGCTTAGCATTTTCTCCATCTTTCCCTTCTTTCATCAACAAGCTGCTTGTTCCTGAGAAATTCCACGCCCTCCAGCTGCTTTCTAGATGCAAGTGCACTTTGACACAAGACATGTGAACCAGGAGGGCCAAGCACTGGAGAGGGCAAGTGATGCTGTTTCCTGGATAATTCAGTGCCTACTTCGCTGCCTCTTGCGTCTTTTTCTTTGATGGATAAGCATCGATTGTTTCAAGGGGATGGGATGCTTTCTGCTTCTGGTCAGAGCAGCAGCGCTGGTATAACTTAAAAGAAAGTTCCTGTATCTCCTGGGTGACCAAGACCTGGAAGACATGCCCAGGGAAGACTCCTAGGATCCAGGACAGCAGGAGGGGCAAGGGACTCAGTCCACAGCCATGACCATGTAAGTGTCCCAGGATTCAGACCTTTCCCTCTAAAAACCCTCAACCATGGCGAGACTGGGCTTGAGCTCACGTCTGCAAATAGGCCACACTCACAATCAGCTCACTAATTAGAAGTCTAGGCTTTCGTTGGGTGTGGACTAGCCTTGTTTCCCTGGCTGGACTATGTCTCTTCAGAAATCTTTCACAGTCATAAACAAGAGGATGTGGGTCATCCAGGCTCCCTTTGAATGGTGGGAGCCAAGGTTCACCCAATATTTTAACCAATAGAAGCTCTTTGCCTCCCTTCTCAAATTAGCCTGGGAGGATACGTTCTCACAGAGCAGAATTTGGAGAATGTCTTCATTTTTTTAAAGTGGTATATTACCTTTTTGCTAATACTATAAAAAAAAAATCAACATGTACATTTGCTCATAACTCCAGGCTGGTTTCGGTGTTTCCTCTAGTTCACAATTAAACACTAGCACTGCATGTATGTAACTGTACTCCAGGCACCATCAAAAGTAGGTACTTATTTTACCTTCACACCAACACTGCAGGATGGCAACTATCATCTGCCTCTTACAGATGAGGAAAGAGGCACAGAGATGGTAATGTCCTACCCTGTGTTGCACAGCTGGGGAGGGCTGGACCCTGACCCACCTGGCAGTCAAGTCTCAGAGCTGGTAGCTCTTAACTGCTTTGCCATTTGTCCTTCGGGCTGACAGCATGCCTCTTTTTCCTTTTTGCTTTTTAGGGCCATACCTGCGGCATATGGCAGTTGCCAGGCCAGGGATCAAATAGGAGCTGCAGCTGCCAGCCTATGCCACAGCCACGGCCTTTGTTTTCTCTGTAAAATGAGGGAGTTTTAGTAAATCAATTTTACCCTCCTTTCTTTTTTTTTTTTTTTTTGGTCTTTTTGTCCTTTCTAGGGCCTCACCCACAGCATATGGAGGTTCCCAGGCTAGGGGTCTAATCAGAGCTGTAGCCACCGGCCTACGCTAGAGCCACAGCAACACGGCATCTTAGCCGCGTCTGCAACCTCCACCACAGCTCACGGCAACGCCGGATCCTTAACCCACTGAGCAAGGCCAGGAATCGAACCTGCAACCTCATGGTTCCTAGTCAGATTCATTAACCACTGAGCCACGAAGGGAACTCCCACTCCTTTTTTTAATAGCTGGGACACTTCCATCCAAAAAAAACATATGCCCCTCATAGCATATTTGTTTCGCAAAGCACGACAACTTAGACCCATTCACAGCGGCCATCTGGGCTTCGTGGAGAGAACTCTATGATAAGAGAGAAATGGGTGATGGATTAGCAATGTCTGCCAGGGGTGTAGAGAGCAGACAGGGTTCCCAATGAATAGCATCCTGTCTGGAAGACAAATACGGTATGCAGGTAACAGGGAACATTTCAGGCTCCGTCTGTCTGACTCCAGATTATACTCTTGAGTGAACCATTTTGCTATATTATCTTAGAATTCTTCTTGGCATCTCTTCATCTCTATAATTCTAAGTCTTGGAGGTAAAATACTAAAAATCTATACTAATAAATGAGATTTTTGAGAAGAGCTTGCTGGTTAGTGACTAAAGGAAAATGTTTTTCTTTTTCAGCCATCTCTGGGGCACCTGGAATTCCCAGGCCAGGGATCGAGTCCAAGCCCACCGTGACTTAGACCACAGCTGCACAGCAATGCTGGATCCTTAACCCACTGCACCATAGCAGGAACTTGGTTTATGACTAAAATGATCCCAACCAAACCCAGCACAGAATGTGAGACTAACATCCTCTGCATTGGAACATTAGGCCCAGCCACTACAATATCATTATATTTTTTCTTTTTTTTTTTTTTCTTTTTTTTCTTTTTTTTTTTTTGCCTAAAGCCTCACTTTAATTGAGAGACGGGAAATAAATTAGGCTTTCAGGAAGCAGGGGTTAGTACCAGATCATCATATTTGGCTGTGGAATGTTTAGTCTCCTCTTGCAGGCACCTGCTTCGTGTAATTGGCTGTCTGGTGGGATGTTTTAATAGCCTTTTTCTAAGGGATGAATAATGTCCACTGTATCGCTCCAGGAGCAAAAAAAGGCCACAGCTGGGCAAGACGCTTAGCAACTGTTACTGTGTTGAAGAGATTTGCCACATTCAGCAATTTGAGGCCGTAGAAATCCATCACTGTGTTCACAAGATGCCTCAGTACCAACTAGGATGGGGACTCCCCTTTGGTAGGAAAAGAAAAAAATCCTGGGGAGCCACCTGCCTGAACACTCAACAAGCCTCCAAGCCTCGGTACCCTCAGAACAAGGTACAAGCTCCTTGCCCCAGATAGAATGTTTGTTTAAAAGACTTGCAGGAGTTCCCATCGCGGCGCAGTGGTTAGCGAATCCAACTAGGAACCATGAGGTTGCAGGTTCGGTCCCTGCCCTTGCTCAGTGGGTTAAGGATCCGGCGTTGCTGGGAGCTGTGGTGTAGGTCGCATACAAGGCTCGGATCCCGAGTTGCTGTGGCTCTGGCGTAGGCCAGTGGCTACAGCTCTGATTAGATCCCTAGCCTGGGAACCTCCATATGCCGAGGGAGGGGCCCTAGAAAAGGCCAAAAGACCATAAATAAATAAATAAATAAAAGGGTTTGCAAACAAAAGGAGGGGGTAACAGCAGCAAGCCTCAGTGGCTTCAAATTATACTGCAACAGAGAAGACGAGAAAGAAGAGACCTCGGGTGAAGAACAGACACAAATGCATAGTTTATAGGTATATTCGAAACTTCATTTTAGAGACTGCTTCTCCTTTATCAAGTTACTTTCAGTGTTGATCCTAAAAAGATGACTCTAAGCCGATGAAAGGACTCACCTCAGGTTTGCTGGACTGGACGAAGGTAATGATCTTATGAGAGTAGGTGGGACTGTAAGACATCAAACTGTTAAAAAAAAAAAAAAAAGATCTAACATCGGCGGTGTCCTTCATTCATGTGTAATGCAGGATCTCGGGCAAAGCATTCCAGCAAAACCATGATGCAGGGAACTCACTGGCTTAGGGGGTTAAGAACCCGACATGGTGTCTTGTGAGGAGACGGGTTTGATCCCTGGCCTCACTCAGTGGGTTAAGGATCCAGCACTGCCATATGAGGCTCAGAGCCCACATTGCTGTGGCTATGGAGTAGGCTGGTAGTCCAGGAACTTAAGGCAGGTACAGCCTTAAAAAAAAAACCCAAAAAAAACCAAAACCATGATGCTTGTTCTTATCCTTATATTGAGAGGGATGCAATGGGAAGTAAAGATGAGTTAAATGACTTAAGTCAGTGTTTTCAAGTATTTAGATAATTACAAAAAAGGCCACAAATATATTATGACCTGGAAGACAGACTCAAAAGAGGTCTTGCCTTGTAAACAGATGCCACTATTTTTTTCAAGCACACATAAATGCCATTGTTGTTAGGCAGAGAAGAAATTCATCATGTGGAGTTCCCTGGTGGTTCAGCAGGTTAAGGATCCAGTGTTGTCACTTCAGTGGCTTGGGTTCCTGCTTTGTTGTGGGTTCAGTCCCTGGCCCCGGAAACTTCCACACGCCGTGGATGTGACCAAAAAAATAAAAGAAAGGAAGTCATGGAGTTCCTGTTGTGGCTCAGTGGTAATGAACCTGACTAGGATCCATGAGGTTGCAGGTTCGATCCCTGGCCTTGCTCAGTGGGTTAAGAATCTGGAGATGCTGTGAGCTATGGTGTAGGTCACAGACATGGCTTGGATCTGGCATTTCTGTGGCTGTGCCATAGGCTGGCAGCTGCAGCTCTGATTCAAGCCCTAGCCTGGGAGTCTCCATATGCCACTGGTGCAGCCCTATAAAGAAAAAAAAAAAGAAGAAGAAAAAAGAAAGAAATCCATCTTGCTTCTCAGCTGTGCATCTCCATTCAGATGTGTTTGTACCTTTCATCCAATGTATACTCTCTCATCCATTCATTCAGCACGTGGAAAGACGCCCAACAGCCTTACTTGGGTCAAAATCACAGTGAAATGCTGTGTTGCAACCACGAGAATGGTCATCATAAAAAGACAACAGCAAGGGCTGGCCAGGTGTAGAGGAATTGGGGCCCTCATACGCTACTGGTAAAATAAGGCAGTCCCGGGAGAAACAGTCTGGCAGTGCCTCAGAAAGGTTAAACATAGTTACCATATGACCCATCAATTTCGCTCATAGTAACATACTCCAGGAAAATGAAAATACATGTCTGCTTGTACACAAATGTTCCTGGAAGCAGTATTCATAACAGTCAAACTGGGAAATAACCCCAGTGGTCCATCAACTGATGAATGGATCAATCAAACGTGGTATATTCATAGGATGCAATGTTATTTGGTGATAAAAAGAAAGGAAATGTAAAAAGAAAAAGAAATGAAGTGCCAATACACGCTGTGTATGATATGGATACACCTTGAAAACGTACTAAGTGAAAGAAGCCAGACATAAAAGGCAACCTATTGTTTGATTCTGTTTATATGAAATGCCTAGAATAGGCAATCCTTAGAGACAGAAAGCAGGATAATTGCCGCCAAGGACTCAGGGAGAAATGGAGAGTGACTGCTATGGATGTGAGATTTGGGGGGGGGGGGCGATGAAAATATTCTAAAATGAGTTGTGCTGCGGGGAACTGTCTTCAGTATCCTGTGATTAACAATCACGGAAAAGAATGTGAAAAAGAATGTGTGTATGTGTGTAATTGAGTCATTTTTCTGTACAGCAGAAATTAACACAACATTGCGCATCAACTCTACTGCCATGAAAATTTTAAAAGAATTTAAAATTAATGGGGCTGACAATTGCACACTTATGGATATACTAAAAATCATTAAATTGTACACTTTAAATGGGTGAATTATATATCAATAAAGTTATAGTATAAGAAAAAGAAATAACGCAGAAAAAAAACCCCAGAATATTAAGAGTCAAGACTAGAGCGATAGAACAAAAAAAATCCATGGATTAAAAAACTGAGGCAAGAAACATACCATTAATTTAATACGTGATAAAATTTGCACTCCAAATCAGTAGTGAAATAATGAAATTATGTCATTAATTAGTTCAGTAAATTATGGCAAAGAAGCTCGCTAGTCATCTACAAAAGAAGAACAAAGTTAGGTACTAAGCTCTAAGCTCACGGCACATATAAAAACAAATTCCAAATGGGCTAAGAAATAAATGGACAAAAATAATATACAACTGTTTAAAAATTAGGCAGGTAATCTTGTCGGGTAGAAGGTCTTTCTAAAAGAGAAATAGAACCTAAGTATTCAAAAAAAAAAAAGGGGGGCAGACAAGTCTGATGACCTGAGAATCAAAATACTTTATGACCAAAATAATAAAAAGTTTAAAAATAAGCAAGACTATAAGAATATTGCTACAGACAAATGTCCAAGGACAGAGAAGTCTTATAAGTCAATAAGTAAAAGAAAAATAAAAAACTTTAGAAAAGATGGGAGCAGGTAATTAACTAATGGATAAAGAAATTCATGTGGCCAATAAACACTTGAAAAGGTACCCATGGACGTTCACTATAAACAACAAAATTTCTTTTTTTAATCTATATGATTGGCAAGAATTAAAGACTGGAAATACCTAATGTTGGTGGGAAAAGATATTCGTTCTCATAGGAGATAAACTGGTCTACCTTTGGGAGATCAAAATTTGGCCACGTCTGTATAATTTTGTATTTATGCCCTCTTTGTGGTTCTAATTTAAGAACCTAGCCTTAAAAGAATACTTGCGCAGGTACCCAAAATGATAAGTAAAGATAATTACAACAAGGTTCATAATATTAAACACTGGAAATAAATTACAGGGACTATTGCCGGGGTTATCACATAAACGAGGGTACATGCCTGCCATGCAACAGTATGCCCTTGTTAACATGGTGCATACTGAATGGAAAGACCCTCAAGACACATTCTTAAGGAATGAAATGCACATCTCAAAACATTAACCATGTATAAAAAATAAACACAAACTTTTTTATAAAAATAGTTATTTTTATAAAATAAAGTTTATTAAAAATATCTGTGTAAACATAGAAACTGATTAGCGATGCTAACGTGGTTACTATGGGGCACGTGATATAAGGGGAGGATCCTCTTACTCTATACTTGTGTGTTAGTTTTCAAGGAATACATATTTATGTATCATTTAATTCATCTAAATTGAGATTTAAAATAATAAGGGATGCTGGCTGGATTAATTCTCAGTTTCTTTCCAGCTCTCCCCCTCTCTGTTGCTCCACATGGGCATCTATGACTGCCTCCTCGATCTGCCTTCATCTCTGCAGAGGCAGACAGGAGAACCCTGCCAGCCCCAGAATTTTGTAGCTGGAGCCACCTCTGTGCTGATCCGACACACAGGTGTTTAGCCCTCTTGCTTGAACCAGTGCCTCCCAGAGGAAACATATCCGGTGGTAGGTCAGTTTGGGAGACAGTAAGCTTATCTTGGTAACAAAATCAAGCTGTCTGATGGCATAAATCAGAAGCTAGCCCACAGTGGGGTGCCCGTGACTTTCCCCAGCTGGATCAGCTGTGCAAACCAGACCCAGGGGCAAAGCTGCCAAAGAGGAAACAGTGGGTAGGGGGTTTGGGGGTGCTCGGTGGGCATCCCCACCTGTCCTTTGGTCCTTTGCTGTTTAGGAGGACACATGGATGCACTAGCAGGAGAAGGGAGAGAAGCCATCCCATCCAAGAGTGTCAGCTGTGTCTAAGCGAGAGCCTTGGGTGGTGTCACCAGAATCTAGGTGAGATGCAGAGACACTGGACTCATGAGGTGCACAGACTATCTTGGTTAGGAAACTGGATGCAAAGAACAGAAAACCTCCCAAGCTATCATGGAGCACTTCCAAGTATAAAATGTAAAGTTATATCTGGGCCACAGGGAAGACAGAACTGAAGCAAGAAAGAAGTTAGGAACTACTTCACTGTCCCCACCCCTTCGTCTCCCCTCCCCATCACACACACACACACACACACACACACACACACACACACACACCTGTTATTGCATCTACATCATCCTTCCTTCCTCCCGCCTTCTCTCCGTCCATCTGTCTGTCCATCTTTCTCTGTCTCTCACCCAGTTGGCTTCCTCTGCTTTAAAAAGTCCAAAATAACTATTCAAGGAGTTCCCTGGTGGCTCAGCAGATTAAGGATGTGGTGTTGTCACCGCTGTGGCTCAGGTCACAGCTGTGCCTGGCAGGGGTTCAATCCTAGGCCCAGGAACTTCCACATGCCTTGCATACCACCATTTATCTGGACCTACTGTAGAGCATGGGGAACTATATTCAATATCCTGTAATAAACTCTAAGGAGGAAGAATTTGAAATAGAATATATATGTGTATAACTGAATCACTTTGCTATATACCTAAAACATTGTAAATCAACCGTGCCTCAATTTAAGAAACAAAGAAAAAGAAAGAACTGCATTCATCATCCACAGGATGAAAGTGTCATGGCAGAAAGCCCAGGAGCTGGGAGATGGTAGGAGAGGAGGACAGCCCGGTGTGGGTGATCAGACCCTCTTTTCCTCGGGAGCAGCACTGAGGCTGAGGACAGCAGCTTGAAGGATAAGTCACAGTGGAAGCAGAGGCCTCCCAGGACAGGGAGAAGCATGGGCAGGGCCCAGAGGCAGCAGGCATTTGACCAGCTTGAGGCCTGAGGAGGCCAGTCTGGCTGGAGGTTGGTGAGTAACAGGCAGGGGCAAGAGAGGAGGCAGCCAGCAAAGCCCGGAGGTCACAGCCAGCGGAATGGGGAGAGCCTCTGCCAGACTCTAAGCAGACAAGTGGGATGGCCGTATTTTTAAATTTTTATTTTATCTTATTTTATTTTATTTACTTTTGGCCATGCCCATGACATGCAGAAGTTCCCAGGTCAGGGATCAAACCCCCGCCACAGCTGCGGCAACACGGGGTCCTTAACCTGCTGAGCCACCAGGGAACTCTCTTGTATGTTTATCTTTAAAAGCTCCCTCTGTCTGTTGCGCAGGTAAATCAGAGTGGAGGCAGAGTGGATGGGAGGGCAAGTCAGAGGGACTGCGGGTCTCCGAAATAGAGATGGTGGCTGTTTGGATGGGGTGGGGAGTAGGGGGGAGTGTAGTGGGGGGGCAGGCAGGGCAGAAGAGTTGGAAAAAAGTTAGTCAGTAGATTTGAAGTGTATTTTGAGGGCAGGGGATTTTGTGATGATTTGGAAGGGGAGGGAGAAAGGTGAGTCGTGCTTACTGAGACAGAGAACAGTAGTGGTGTCAGGAATTCAGGATGGGACCCAGGAGGGAAGAGATGCTCAGGAAACATCCAAATATAGATGCCAGGGTACTAAATGGAGAAAATGCCCAAGCCGAAGTCTGGAGCTGTTCTAACTAGAATTCTGTGGGCAGCCTTAGCAGAATCGCTCGGAAGCAAACTGTTTCATGAAGACCCTCATAGACAGGAGTTTCCATGTGGCTCAGCAGGTTAAGACCCCATCTAATATCCATGAGGGTGAGGGTTTGATCCCTGGCCTTACTCGGTGGGTTAAGGATCCAGCGTTGCCCCAAGCGACGGTGTAGGTCACAGATGTGGCTCAGATCTAGCATTGCTGTGGCTGTGGGGTGGTCAGCAGCTGCAGCTCCGATTCAACCTCTAGCCTGGGAACGTCCGCATAGATCCTCATAGCAAATATAATTCTTCACCCTGCTGTAAATGTGGAGCCGTGACAATCAAAATGCAACCAGTTGCTTTGTAAATAAAGCATCTTGAATAAATAAGTTTCTCTTTGGCCATTTTGGAAACCGAGAGAGTCTCACAATTCAGTCATCACGTTACCACGACGCTACAGTCTCATCACACTTTCCTCCTTTCTCACCCCTTTGCTTGCTGTAATTCGACCACAAGAATGAGTTCTGGGGCTCTGGGGCCTATGGGGGTGTGGGTGGTTTCCTGTGGTGGCATCAGCAGGATGATTTCTAATTAGGACCCAGGGTAGGAATCGTGAGGCATCAGGCCTTGCTCTGATAATTAACAGTGACACCTTCAAAAAAGAGCTGATCAAACCCCATCTGCTCAGAGCCACAGCCCGGGATGAGGGGTGGTCCCCTAAGGCGCACGCCTGCAGTTGAGCCCAAAGGCCTCCACCCTGGGCAGAGAGGACTTGGGTGAGAGGCAGGCTCTGGGTTCCAGACTATTTGCCTGGCACCACAGTTCTCCTCTCACTTCATCCAAGCCCACAAAGGAAGGGCGGTCAATGGCAGCCCATCACGACGGTCCCAGAGCTGCCCTGAGCGGATGCAGTTCCCACTCGGGTGGGTCCAGGATTTGGGGGTTACTGTGGCCAAAGGGGATCCCCAGGCAGGGGACTCAGACTTGCAGACCTGCTCAGGTGCCTATTTCCCTCGTGATGCTAACTGGGCCTAGCCTCCAAGCTAAGATGAGCTGTCACACCCTCTCCTGTCCCACTGCTCCGCTGGCCCCACTCACCCTGTTAATTGAGTTGGTCAGAAGGTCCCCGCTGCAAAGAAACCTCCACTTATCTGCACCCACCCTGGCTGCCCTGTTGTGAGACAAGCAGCTTCTCAGTGGCTGCGTCTTGCTTTGTGCACACTCAGGCTCTGGCTAAGGGACCTGGAGCTCTGGGCCTGATGGGTGGGGGAAGGGGTGGGGGGTGCACCAAAGCCCAGCTTCACAAGGGCCCATGGACTTGGAAGGAGGCTCCCAAGGCACCTGCCAGCAAAGGGAGGGGGGAGGGTGGAAGCAAGTACACCCACAGCTGGAGGTGGAGGGGTGCAGTCTTTCAGGGTAGAGGGCGCCATTCCCCCCCAGACCTCCGGCAAGGGCTGCCTGTCCCCTGCTCCTGCACCACTGCACCCCTATGACAGCAGCACAGAGACAAGGCAGCTTCTGTTTTGAGGTTGCATTTTGGATGCCCTTGCTCAACAGCCTTGCGGGAGTTGCCAGGCAGCTGGGGAGAACCTTGTCTCTGACTCTGGGATTGACCTTGACTCCATGACCAGAAGACAAAGGGCCAGCCACTGAGACAGGGACAGGGAAAGCCCAGTCCGCTCCCAACCTGCCTGGCTTGCGGGTCCTCACTGCTCTTCTCTGGAACCACCATACAGCTGACATCACATGTCTGAGGTTTTCCCCACCAGGCAGACTTTCCTGCACTTGAAAAAGTTACCCAGGGCAGCTAATGGTTCTGGAGGCTGGTCACAGGCTGGCCTCTTAACAAGCACATCTATTTCTGGTATGTGGTGGGGTCAGCAGGAACCATGCTGGCTTTTGTTAATCAGCTCAGAATAGGGCGTAAAGACTGCACCCAGGCAGAGTGCACGCAGTCTGAGGGGGCAGACGGCAGCGCAGATTCATCTCTTCAAAGTGGCCTTGGATTTGCAGAATCGACCACCATCCTCAGTGTGGCCTTAGACCTTGTTGCCTTAGAGTCCGAGAACCATTTGGACGGGGGATGTTGACTCACCCGACCCAAGCTCTCTAGAAAATTCAGTATACAACCAGACTGCCAGTTTTTAATTTTAGGATGAGAATGTTAACCGGCAGGTAGACCAGATGTTCACACTGGCCTGACTGCTAACACTTTCTCTCCCTGCAGGCAAGTTATATGGGAAGCGGAATGTGAAAACAATATTTGGCAAGAATAGAGCTTGGGCAGGAAGCATGTGTGTGTATGTGTGTGTGTGTGTGTGTGTGTGTGTTTAAGGGTACTCAGAGTTTGTTTTAAACAGGTGTGATGGGACACACAGACCTAGAAATGACTGTCATGAAGGAAGAAGTCATAAAAGCTATGAGTATAAAGCTCACAGATCCCTAGAAATTGGAGGCACAGCATGGCAGGTAGGGCCACATGGGGAAGAACCAGGGTTGGTCAGGAGGGACAGGGAGCAGGAAAAACATGGACAAGAGCCTTAATTGTGATTTCCATGGGAAGGGACAGGTGAGGCAGGGTCAGCAGCCTTGGATGAGCTAGGTTGAAACACTTCATCAGGTTCTGGGGTATAGGTGCTATCTGCGGTTTTCTGGTACTGATCATGGGTGACTAGGGCAGAGGGATAGTGGCCCTGAGAGTGAAAGCCCGATGAAGGAGGAGGCTGGAGAGCTGGCTCTGTGATGGTTGGCTGGTATTTGAAAAGCACTCTTGCAGGTGCATTGTTTGTTTTCATTAGAAATAGGTTAACCTGGGGAAAGGCTGTTCATCCAGGGTCACCAGGGCCCCAGGATATCAAAGCTAAGGATACAGAATAAAAAGACATGATTAGGGAGTTCCCATTGTGGCTCAATGGGTTATGAACCCCACTAGTATCCATGAGGATATAGGTTCAATCCCCGGCCCTTTTCAGTGGGCTAAGGATCTGGCATTGTGGGGAGCTGTGGTGTAGGTCGAAGACGAGGCTTGGCTCCCATGTTGCTATAGACGTGGTGTAGGCTGACAGCTGCAGTTCTGATTCGACCCCTAGACTGGGAACTTCCATGTGCCACAGCTGTGGCTCTAAAAATAAATAAATAAATAAAAAGATATGACTAACACAGCATATAATTTACATGTGTGTATATATATGAATGATTTGAATATTTAAAAGAGTGATCCACTTATTCCAACATTGTCAAACGCCTACTATGAACGAGTTGCATATATCACCCCTAACCTGTTAGAGCTCACAGTTCAGCATCAGTCTCCGAAAGTCCAGGGAGTCTATATTCAAAATAAAGATACACCTAGTTGAGACTCGCCCTTGGCCAGTAGAACACCCTTCTCAATAGTGCTCAGATGGGCACTGCCAACGTTAGGCTCTACGACTTTCCATTTTCTGACTTTCTATGTCTGTCCCAACCCTGTGATGAAGGACATGGTCTTTGTTTCGGCACACTGATACATCTTGGTGACCTTCCAAGTTCTTGTGCGTGACTTTCCATAGCCCAGTTCTGTGCTGACTTCATGATTTGAAAGGCATTTTTCCAAGAACCATCTTCAGGCTGATTTCACACATTCCAAGAAGGACAACTCTGGGGACGGATTGCAACATGTGATTTCTTAGGGAAACGTGTCCCATAACAATTCCCTTTGTCCTGGGGAATATTCCTCATCACACTCCTGAAGGGTGGCTCTCAGAGGGGAGAGGAGAGAAAGGTTGAACTAAAACTCCCTTCATAGCCTGTGGACTCAGAACATCCTGGGGAAGCTGTGTCTTCAAGGACAAGCAGACATGTTTGGGGCACACACAGTCCCAAAACCCCAAGGAGAAGGTCACCATGAAGCACAGTGAGTTATTTTAGCAATTTCTGTCCCACCTTCAGGTCCAGTTCTACCACATGGTTTTCAGGTCAGTATTTTGCAACTCCAAACAAAATTCTCAGTAGAAACAAATTTTATAAAAGTCATGCTACATGATGGCTCCTCCACACCTACTTCCTTTCCCTGGAAGATCCAGCTCTGATGATGAGCAGTTTATGCAGGGATCACACAATTTTCACCTGAAAGATAAAAACACGTGCAGAGCAGGGCATCCAGGCAAGTGAAGCCAGCAGCACGGAGCCTCCAAGACCGCGCCGGGAAGGGCTCCTCGCCATGCAAGAAGAGGTCGAAATTGGCCACTCTGTGCAAAAAAGAGGTGTGAGGGTGCAAAAGCGGACGTCTTTTGCAGAACCAGCCCTCGTGGGCAAGTCTTGCCTTCATCATTCCATCTCCCACATTCCCTGTCAGCCCCCACGTTTTTCCTTCCTGGGCTCACACTGCCTGCTTGAATGTCAGCTACGGAACCAGTCAGGATGAGTTTGGGGTCTGTCTACATGACAGAAAAACCTAAAGAAGCTTCAACAACTCTCTCGTGAAGAAGAAATTCTGGTGGTGGCAGTGCAGACCATGGAGGGCCCCATCAAGCCCCCCCGGTACCCAGATTTCTTCCAGTTCCTTGCTCTTCCATCCCGAGTGTGTGCTCTGGGTGTGTGGGGGGGGGGGGCATCTTCTCCCGCACTGTCACTCTTTCTACTTGCATCCCATTGGCCAGAATGTAGTCACGTGGCCACAACTAACTCCAAGAGAAATGGGGAGATAGGCTCATGTCTGGGCACATTGTCACCCACAGGCACTCAGGGCTTTTTTCCTAAGGAGGAAGGGGAAAAGTGTTGATGTGGCACCTAGCAATTTCTGCCACAGCGGACAGTGACAAGGAGCCCATCAATGAACCTCACTGGCTGCAGCCATGATAATAATAATAACACTTGCTGTTACTAACTTCAAGTTCCACCTGCCTGATCCATGAAAAGCCAGTGAAATAACCTCTGGGGCAAGGAATAGCTTCTTTATTCAGAAAGGCAGCAGACCAAAAGATGATGGATGAGTGTCCCAAAGAACCATTTTATGTGACTGTAGATTTCAGGCTTCCTTATACCAAAAGTCGAGAGCGTGTCGGTTGTTGCAAACTTTTGGCTGCAGGACTCCTTTGTTCTTGCAGCTTTCCACGTAGGTCAGGTCCCAATGGTCCTGTAAATTTCCAACAAGACAAATGTTATTCTCTGTTCTCCAACTTTAATCTCTGTGTGAATGGAAAAGTATTTTACCCTTAAAAGTCAAAGCCTTGAGAATGGGCTCTCCTGTATATTTCAGGCGATAGGCAACATTCTTAACTTGTAGCAAAAGCAATAGAATACAAGGTTAAAGTAAAAGAAACATCCAATTGGAATGAGGTGTGTTCTTCCCTATGACACTGTGCAGAGCCCCAGGCTAAGTATTTAAAACACACTCTCTCTTAATTCTCATTGTGACCCTGTGAATTATATGATTATTATCCCAGTTTAGTGATGTGGAAACTGAGGCACAGAGAACACATCGGGAGAGGGCAGAGCTGGGATGTAAAGGCTGCAGATTTATCCTTTTTGCCCTGAGACCAGCAAAGGTCTGAAAATGTAGAGGGGCCATCTGTGCAGGACTTGGGGCTGTCCCCGCCCCTGGCCACAGATGTGTAAACTTCCCATGGCTGAGTTCACATATCTCCTTGTTAACCCTGAGGATGGGAGCTTGTCCTCCTGCCAGAGCAGGCCTGAGTGGAGAATTTGACTTTCTTCATGTCCCATAGCTGCAATTTTGCTCTCATTAGCTCACAGAGTGCCCCTGTCAATCCTGCTTTCTTTTAATGTCAGCTATTGCTGATTTCATTCATGTCATTCTGGTGCCGGCCATAGAAAAGGCCGCCAGCAGCAGCAGCACCTGCCAAGTTAGGAAGGTGCTGCTTTGCCAGCAAATGTCAGAGGTCAGAACTGAATACTGTAGACAGGAAATGGAGCTGCAGTGGAGACCAGGAGGGCAGGGGAGGGAATGCCACGTCCACACCGGTAGGGCCCTGGGAATGGTAGAGTCCTGGTAGATGGAGGAGCCCTTATGCAGATGGCGGGGCCCTTGTGTGGATGGTGGATGCCTGGTCGATTGCGGGAATCTTATGTAGATGGTGGAGCCCTTACGTAGATGGTGCAACCCTTATGCAGATAGCAGGACCCTTACACAGATGGAAGAGCCCTAATGTAGATGGCGGGGCTCTGGTAGATGGTGGGGGCCTTGGTAGATGGTGTTGATGCCAGTCTAATCTGGCACCAACCTCTGCAGGGGCACCATGACTATCTCCACCTTGGATCAGAAGGACATCATCACTTCCTCAAGGCCACTTGAAATAAAACACAGAAGAGCTGATTCTTCCTATGCCCCAGCATATCCAAGATGAGGAGGTAAGATGGGGAGAGAAGATACAGGCCAGGCTGGGGATCACAGAGGAGCAAATAGGGTAAAGTCAGAACCAACAGCCAAGGTCACAATCCAAAGCTAGAGGCCAAGGGCTGAGTTGGGAACGGTCATCGGAGCATGAGAATGAACACTGGGACCCTGTGGCAAGGCTGATCCTGGGATCGCAGGCCACTTGCCTCTGGGCAGAGGCTGGTGTCTGGGAGGCAGACAGACCTGCCCGCCATGTATAATGCAGTTTGGGAGCAGGATGAGTGGGTCCCAAATTCCAGTCTCAGTGCTACTGACCTGGGTGTGGGCCTTTCCCAGAAGGATATGTTTCTGAATTCATACAAAGATGCCTCAGAGGCCAGCTACAGCCTTGGAAGAAGGTGTGTCCACCAGAGGATGCTGCTTTCCCCAAAGCCTCACTCTGCTGCTGGTTTCCACCCCAAGACTCACATGGAATCTCCTGGGCAGGTATGTGTCAGAAACTGCAGAGCGAGAAGGGGCCTGTGTTGGGCAAGGGTCCCTCTCTAAATGCCACTGCCTGAAAGGGCCCTCCTTGAGGGCTCAGACCCCAAGTTATACCCCTACCACTGGGCCCCCAGCCTTTCCCCTGCCCTCTTGTGCAAAAGCCTCCAGTAACTGGTTCATAACCCTTACCTCCCCAGAACACTCACATGGGGTTGCCTCTGTATCTTTCAAAATATCCAGCCCAGTCCTAGGCAGGAGCTAGGAGAGGAGTATTGAGAATTCCCACTGCCCTTTCTCTGTGACCTTTGGCTTCTCCAGGCCTCCACCGATCTTCCCGCCCAGATGGAAAAAGACTGCATCAACTTTCCTGCCCCCCTCGGGAGTTTCCGTCATGGCTCAGTGGTTAACGAATCCAGCTAGGAACATGAGTCTGAGGGTTCGATCCCTGCCCTCACTCAGTGGGTTAAGGATCTAGTGTTGCCGTGAGCTGTGGTGTAGGTTGCAGATGTGGCTCGGATCTCACGTTGCTGTAGCTGTGGCATAGGCCAGCGGCTACAGCTCTGATTAGACCCCTACCCTGGGAACCTCCATATGCCATGGGTGTGGCCCTAAAAAGACAAAAAGACAAAAAAACCCATGAACCTTTGCTGCCCCCCCCCCCACAAAGATAACATGATCGTAAGGACCGTAATTATACATACAAGCCCGCTGGGGAATTTTACTCATTGAGAGCCTACTATTGACCAGACATCTTAAAGACATTGTATTTTTTTTGGCCATGCCCATGGCATGAAGAAGTTCCCAGGCCAAGGATGGAACTGATGTCACAGCCGTAACCAGAGCCACAGCAGTGACAATGCTGGATCCTTAACCTGCTGAGCCACCAAGGAACTCTAAGACATTGTATCATTTAATCTCACCACAGGACCATGCATTTTGTGTCACTCTACTCACTATGCCAATGAGGGACCAACAGCTCAGAGAAGGTAAGTGATTTGCCTAAAGACACACAGCAGAACTGGAATGCAAATAGTTTCTATTCCAAATCCAAACAGTTTTCCTTTTTTTCCTTTTCCTATATAGAACCGTCATCTCAGTTGCCAATATACTTTTAATTGAACATTCGGCATTATGTCCTACCCTGGGGGTCCAATGACAAATAAGATATGATCTTTGCCCTTAAAATAATTTTGCTTATGGATTAGAGCAAAGAAAGATCATCTGAGTGGAAATGATACAACTTTATGAGTGTTAGCAAATCCATGATCAAGCCCAATGGCCTCTGGAAGTTCTCTCTTTGCTAGCGCTTCACAGTCCATGATTACAAACAGCAGACTTCCCCAGACCCACTGGTGGCAGGAGAATGGCAGGAGGGTGGCAGGAGGGTGGGCCCTCCCCTCCAAGGACATGGCCAGTGCTCACAGGCTGGGATCTGCAGACAGGAGCTCAGTTGGAAGCAAGAGGGCTTGCTCAGCTGCCTTGGAGCTGCCTGGGGCCAGGCTCTGTGCAGAGCTGAGGGATGGAGGAAAGATGGTGCCCATGCTCCATCCTCTTCCCACCCCAGCCTGTGCCCGAAACCTGGGCAAGTCCTGGGCGATAGCGTTGCTGGAGCTCTTCCTATAGACATTTCCCAGCGCTCCAAACTTCACTCAGGGAACTAACTTCACAGGTCAAATAGCAACGGGGCTGCTTTGTGTAGTGGGGCGGGCAACGGAGAAAGAGATGGGATCCAGGATTCTAACTCACAAAGTACCCTGGAAGGAGCTATTGGCCAGCTGGCAAGTGGTGCCATGGAGCCATGACTCCAGTTGCTAGGTTGCAGCACAGGCGGCTGGCCCTCCCCTCCAAACCCCCGCCCCACACTGTGTTCTCAACCTGGAGGTCCGTGGAGATCTTGACAGCTAGGAGCCAGCTCACCAGCCTGGGAGTGAGCTCAGGGAGGGGCTGGTGGCAGAGTGTGTGTGTCCAGGAGGGTGTGGGTGGGTCCGAGGCTCCAACACAGCCTCGATCCTGTGGGTGGAGGGTGTAGACTCTTGGTGACCCTGCTTTTAAAGTTTGTTCCCCTGCTCAGATGTGACCACATGCATCGGCCCAAGGGGCTAGCTGTGTGCTTTTCTATCTTCTGGCAAATGAACAAGACCTTAAAAGGGAATGACTTTGCAGGGAAGGAGAAACGCTTGGGTGCAGCCTTGGGTCAGGCTGGGACGAGCTTGCCATTGACCAGAGACAGGAGTTCAGGGTATGAAACTTTGCACCTTTTTAAATATCTTCGAATGAGGGAAGATGCGGGACCAAATGGCAGCATGATTTGGAGAGGAGTTTGAAAGAGAAAGCAGACATAGAGGGATGCATGCAGAGGTGAGACCCATGGCAGACCCTGGGTGCCTGAACTCTGCAGGCAACCCAGCTTCACAGGGTGCAAGGGGGACTCACTAACTGTGCAGCTGACAATCATTTTTTTCCTGGACACTGGGGGATGCAAGAGGGTTACCCTCATTCAGGACGGTGTGTGGGAACCACCCTGCTCCTCACACCCCCTGCAGCTGCACCCAAGCTGGTGCATGCGTGAGCACACACACACTCACACGCACACACGTGTATGTGTGCATGCGTGCACACACAGTCCCCATTGGGTCTAGGGGTCTGTAAGCTGTACATCAGGACTCTCCAACAGCCAGCTATGCAATTTAACTCCCTAGCACACACATTAGAAAATTAAAAGGAACAAATAAAATTCATTTAAAGAACATATTTCATTAACTAAATAACGTGATCATTTTACCAAGCTATCAAAATAAAACTGATTAACAATATGACACATAGTGTTGGGGGGGAGAGGCTGGGAGACGGTGACAGCAGGGGCCCCTGTGCTCACCCTGAGGTACGGAGTGTGTCTTGTTCTGGGAACAACACCGGAGCCTTAACCCACTAGGCCACCAGGGTGTCCAAAAAACAAACAAAAAACCAAAAACTATGGAAAACTATACAAAAACTACAAGGCCAGAAGGAAATGTTGGTGAACCTCTTTGCAATCCTGCTTGGGAAAAACTCTGTTGAACAAAATACAAAAAAGAAAGGCCAGAAGTCAAAAATCCGATCTTTCCATTAATTAGAAAGTCAGGATTTCTTTTCCATAACTGGCATCTGAGACAGAGTGAGCAGATGGGTGAAAATATTATCTGGGATAAGCTGTAGATCCATTTTCTATAACTGAGAAATGTTGGTATTTAGAATAGGTAAAGAACGGTGGCAAATCAGCCAGGGAAGAAGATACACAGGAGCGAAAACTAGGCAATGTATCTGAGTAGGCACATCACGGGTGGGGGCCGGGGGAAGGGGGGGGCTGGGCTAATGGATGTAGGATGAGGCTCTCAGCCCCGCCAGCTCTCAGAGCCAGACAAACACAAATTGCAGAGAAATACAACCCCCACCCCCCACACCGATTGGCTAGAACTCAAAAACTGGGTAATAGCCGTTGGTGATGAGGATGTGGGGGGATGGGGTCCTCATGCGTGGCTTGCTGGAGTGGGGCCCCGTGTGGCCAGTGAGAGGGCAGCCAGGCAGTGAGTACCTGGTGGAGCTGGAGAGGAGATAACCGCACTACACATCATGTATGAACCTGTACCAGAAGGAGTGTGCACTTTTGTGTCCAAGGGGCTGGGTCTGAGACTGGTCTTCATGGTGCCACTTGCAAGAGTCAAGGGCTGGGTGGCCTTAGTGTCCATCACGAGGAGAAGGGATGGTCAGACGGGGTACTGTTGGCACAAGAGATTCCCTGCAGCAACCAGAGGGCATAAACCAGGTCTGCAGAGACAAGGCTCAGGCTTCAAAAACACACCGTGAGTGCAGATTGAAGAAAAGGGGTCAGATACGAGCTGTAGTTGCAACCTCTGCTGAAGCTATGGCAATGCCAGATCCTTAGTCCCCCATGCTGGGCTGGGGATTGAACCTGCATCCCAGAGCTCCAGAGATGCACTGATTCCTTTGTATCACAGCAGGAATACGCCATAGATTGATTGATTGATTGATTGATTGATTTAGAGAGCCATAGCTGTGGCATATGGAGGTTCCCAGGCTAAGGGTCGAATCAGAGCTGCAGCTGCCGGCCTACACCACAGCCACAGCATGCGGGATCTGAGCCTCACCTGAGACCTACACCGCAGGTTGTTGCAACGCTGGATGCTTAACCCACTGCGTGGGGCTGGGGATTGAACTTGCATCCCAGAGCTCCAGAGATGCACTGATCCCAGTGGGAACTCTCCGTAGTTTTAAATCTCTTTTTCTAGCTCTCTAGCTTTACCTACTATATTTAGTTATTTCATGAATCTGGAGTTCTTAACATTTGAATCATGTAATGTCTGGAATCGGCCTCCTACAATTTTGCAACTTTACGCAAGGATAGAAAAAGTGTGCACAAGCTCTAAGGAACCAAGGGTGCTGGGTCCAGGGTGATGAACTGGGTTGAACGCCAGGCACCCAGGAGCTGAAACTGCCTGGAACGTGGCAATTAGACAAGCCGGTGGCTTCCCGACATGAGCCAAGGACTTCTGGAGAGACCACCTTTTATCCTAAACTGCATTGGTACCCAGTTCTTTGTCTCTGGCTTATATTCTGTCATCCTCTGATGCACCGATCATTTACTGCAGGCCCAGGGGTGCCAGGCCTGTCTGTCCGATCTCCACATGCAGACACACAGACACCCACTATCCCTGAGCCCCTGAGGGCTGACCTGTCCCTGGCACAGGCTGGATTGTCACTTTCCATTCCTTATCCTCCTGTTTTTTTTTTTGTTTTTTGTTTTTTTTGTCTTTTGTCTTTTTAGGGCCATCGCACCTGAGGCACATGGAAGTTCCCAGGCTAGGGGTCCAATTGGAGCTGCAGTTGCCAGCCTACACCACAGCCACAGCAACGTGGGATCCAAGCTGCATCTGCAACCTATACCACAGCTCACAGCAACACCAGATCCTTAACCCACTGAGTGGGGCCAGAGATCGAACCTGAAACCTCATGGTCCCTAGTTGGATTCATTTCCGCTGCACCACGACGAGAACTCCATCCTCCTGGTTTTGAGGACACAGCCATTGGGATCTGCTTGTCTGCAGTGGCTCTAGACGCTGCATTCAGTCATTTTCACTTTAGCCCCACAAAAGATAACTGGCAGGAAATCATTGCATAATTAATGGTGACACAACCACAGGGGCTTCTGAGGGTCCCGGGGAGGGGGAGGCCATGCCCTTTCTGTGGCCTTTCTGAGTGAGACACCCATCTTCTCGCTCCTTTCCATCAACATCCACTGGCACCTAATACCAGGTGACAGTGAGCCACGGAACCAGAGGGTGTTTGAGTAAGAAACTCATGTGCCAGCTGGAGAGATTGGCACAGGAAAATACAAACTGCTAAGTGGGATGGCCAAGCCTGTGCACAGTCAGTGTGTATCTGCTGAGCCTCTGGCGTATGCCAGGCAGGCTTTCAGATGCCTGGACAGAGCCCAGTGCAGGACGGGGCAGGCATGCCCCCTCTAGAAGGGTCTATCATGATATTAACAGCTTGCTTTTATCAAGTAGTTACTTGCATGTCATGCTTTTCCTTTTTTTTCTTTCTTTCTTCCTTTTTATTTAGCCTGCACCTCACCCGAGCCACAGCAGTGACAACGTGGGATCCTTAATCTACCGAACCACCAGGGAACTCCCAAGCTTTAGATGAATGAAGTCACAAGGGTCCTAAAAAGTTTTTTTTTTGTCTTTTTAGGGGTGCACCCACGGCACATGGGAGTTCTCAGGCTAGGGCTCAAATCGGAGCCGTAGCTGCCAGCCTATGCCACAGCCACAGCAACGTGGAATCTGAGCTGCATCTGTGACCTACATCACAGCTCATGGCAATGCCGGATCCTTAACCCACTGAGCGAGGCCAGGGGTCAAACCTATGTCCTCATGGATACTAGTTGGGTTCGTTAACCACTGAGCCACAACAGAAATTCCCCCAGATGCTTTTCTAAGTGCTTCTCTTGTATGTTCTCTTTCTGTTATCATCCTTCTTTCATACACGGGGAAACTGAGGCACTGTGATGCTAAGTAGCTAACCCACGGTCACATGGCTCATAGGCATTTGAATTCTGGATTTGAATCTAGTTAAGCTGGTGCCAGAAGCCCTGACTTATACTCTGCCCAGTGGGGAACACAGGCTGTTTTCTAGAATTCAAGTGTCCTCCTGGCCGCAGTGCCAAAGTAAGGAGCACCCAGGACACATTTTAGCACGTGTCACACAGGAAGGAGTGGGCATCCCATCATCTCAGTTTCCAGCCCAACAAATGTGAACGAGGCACCTAGCCGGTATCGGGTGAAAGGGATAAAAATGTGTAGCCGAGTGGACAGTAAGCACTTAATCAGGGTTTGTTGAATGAATGATTAAGGGAGTCACTGAATGAATGAGAGACAGGGTCTCTTTTTCTGGTAGTCCAGCTAGGTGAGTGCTCCATCTGTTTGATGGTTGAAAGGCAGTGAGGGCTCGAAGAAGGGCCTGTAGCTGGTGATGTCTGGAGAATAATGTGTTAGGGGAACCCACGCACGAAGTCGTTCCCAGCATGGCTTTGAAGGCAGAGCATGACATTATCAGTTGAAGAAGATGAGCTGAGGCGGATGAATGAACTAGATGTCAGATGGCCCGGTGGGTTCAGGAAGCCAGTGGGTATGTGAGGAGGAAGGTGGGCCCAGAGGTGCTGGCTGGAGCCATAAGGGCAGGGAGGCTGGGTTTGGTTCTGAAGCCTTTCTCTGGGGATGGGCAAGGCAGGAAGTACAATTCACAGCACCCTGCAGCCTGCAGCGTGGTGCTGGGGGCCACACGGGGATGGGGGGGCAGGGGCAGAGCCTGAGGGGCCACTCAGGAGTTGGGGACCAGACTCCAGGCAGGCAGTGGCAATAGTGATGCCTGGAAGAGAGAATGGAAACGTGACACATTTTCTGGGTTGGGACGTTTGAGCCACCACCACCAGCACCATCGCAGCGCCTCTTGGTGATGGATGAGATGTAGCCAGCAAGGAGGCTCTGTGACCAGGGCTGACTCCCAGACTCCTGGCCTGGGTGCTCGGTGGATGGTGTCATCCTCTGAGATGGAGACAGGGATGCAGGGCGGTCACTGCTGGGGAGGCAGGGAAGGATGGTGTTTCGTCTCCTGCCCGCTATTGACTTTCTCCTCCCTTGCAAGACAGTCCTCTGAATCAAGCCAGGGTACTCAACCCATGTGCTTTGGAGGAAGACAACCCAGGCCCAAGTTCCCAGGGGCTTTGAAGGTCTTCCTTCAACCCTGCCTGTTGGGATGAGCTGAAATGAGATGTGGTCCAAGCCACCCAACTGAAGCAAACTCTTGGAAACTTGCTTGATCCTTGGGGCAGACATGTGTCCTCTCTCACTCTGGAGGTGAGGAAGAGAGCAGGCCACCCTGGGAGAGGTGGGACAGTCACTGTGTCAGAACAAGAGTCAGCCTTATGATGAGGCAGACCTGCTGAGCGGGACAGAGACCCAGACAGGAGCCAGCGCCTGGAGATGCGACTGTGCCATCAGATGAAAGCCATCCAGAAGCCTGTCCTACAGCGATTCCCTGTTCTGGGAGCCAAAGATCCCCTTAGGGTTCAAGTCCATTTGAATTGGGTTTCCACTAATTAGAACTGAAAGCATCCTAATTGACACAGAAGAACAGACTTCTGGCTTGGGGAGGGAATTGACCTTGAGACAGAGGTTGTGCTCCAGGTGAGTAGAGCCAGCGAGCTCTCTGCCAGCAGAGGGTGGTCTGTAGAAGTGGCTTCCACGCCACTGGGGGCTGCAGGAGGATGCTCCTGGAAGGCTGGCCAGAGGAGCCCACAGGGAAGGTAGTGGGGAAGCAGTGGTCAGAGAAACAGCAGGGCCAAGAGTCCTAAAAAGATCTGGAAATCCTGTAAGGCTCATAACCTTCCATACGTCAGCAGCCTGAATGTAGAAATTCTATCATGAAAGGTGACTCTGCTTATAAAACTGAGATGTCTGTTTGTTTTGGTCGCTGGCAGCCATCCGGAGAGCCTTCAAGGTTGGGGGGAGAGGGGCGAGGTGGGGATGGGGGTACCCTTAAAAGAGGTGGTTGGAGTCTGAGACAGAGGCGCTGGCCTTGATGGAGAGGAGGGACCGCCCATCTGCCTTGGTGGGAGGAGAAAGAGGAGGGGAAGGCTGGAGGGTGTGGCCAGAAGGGGCGGGGCATAGGAGCTTTCAAGGGGGAGAAGGTAGCTGCTGTGGAGAGGAAATGAAGCTCGCAGGAGGCAAAGGGCAAAACCAGCCTCCTTGCGTGTGCCCCCCCCCACTTCAGATGCCCACTCACCTTCCTCCTACCCCCGACCTTGCTCCTGGCTCCGGCTCTCTGCTTCCCACTTCCCACCCCTCATGCAAGCAGGAAAAACGCATTTATCTATTTATTATTATTAATTTTTTTTTTTGCTTTTAGGGCTGCACCCACGGCATATGGAGGTTTCCCAGGCTAGGGGTTGAACCGGAGCTGTAGCTGCCCGCCTACGCCTACATCATAGCAATGCAGGATCTGAGCCACGTCTGTGACCTACACCATAGCTCACAACAACGCCGGGTCCTTAACCCCTGAGCAAGGCCAGGGATCGAACCTGCATCCTCATGGATGCTAGTCAGATTTGTTAACCACTGAGCCACGACGGGAACTCCAGGAAAAACACAATTTAATGTAGTTTGAAATTGAGTGAGTAGGAAGGGAAACCCCTGGCGATGCTGCTTGTACTTCCGAGAGTACTTTGTGTAACGTGTCAGCCTCTCTGATGGACCATTCTTTGTGGCCCAGGTGTCCAGCCTCCAGAGGACAGGCTGAAGACAGGATGCAGCAGCCCACGCAGCCGGATCTCTAGAAAGGTCATTGGTCAAGGCTTGACCTGCTCCAGACCACACTCCCGCCCTCCTTCCGAAGTCTGGAGCGTCAGCCTCAAAGCCAAGTGTGTTCAGTGCCCAGGCTAGCTGATGTGTTCCATCCCAGAACACAGAGCAGGGGAGCAGGACCAGGAGCCCAGCCCCAGGAAGGGAACTCTGTCTGGTTCCACTATCCAGACACCCCTCCTGGGGCTCACCCGAGTGGGCGCACCTCCTGAGCTGGCCATGCCGGCTCCCTCTAGCGAAAGCAAACCAAGGAAGATGCTTGGAAATGTCCCTGCAGAGGAACTGGCTGACTTACAGAGAGGGCTGTGCGCTGGCCTGGCTGGCCCAGGCCCCGAACAGCTTGGAGGGAATTTGGGGGCCTCATGTGGAGCAGTACAAACAGGAAACGGCCGGCTGGTCCTTCCTGGGTCTCTCTGGAAGGATGTGGGAGCCTGGGAAAACCTGGGGCACAGCCCCCAGAATGGCTTCTGTTTTGCCAAGTTTTTAGCAATTTAAAACTTGGAGCAGGGGTTGGGAAATACTTTCACAGCAGGTGTTTACTTTGGCGAGGGTGACTCACTGGCACCCCTTGAAATGAGTTGGCGCCTGGCTGGGAAAAGGCATTGTTAGGTCTCTTTGCAGCTCGGTTCGGGGTTCAGGGGGCCCTCGCTGGCTCTGCCTGGCACGGTTAGCGGGAAGCCCAGAGCTGAGAGCCGGGAGCCAGGTCTCCACCCAAGTCCTGGGTTTTCCATGGGGAGAGGGATGATCCCAAGGGAGTCGGGCTAGGAAGGGGCTGTGGGCATTCAGAGTCGGTGCTCGGGGGGGTGGCCAGGTGGGCCCCACCTGCCAGGAGCAGTGATGTGGCTCTCTGGCAGGGGGCCCTTGGGCTGCCTTGGGGCTCCCAGACCAACAGCATGTCCAGCCTGCCTTCCAGAGGCCTACAGGATTTCAGCTGCTGATGACCATTGAGTCCCCAGGGCACACCACACACACACACACACACACACACACACACACACACACACGATTTACAACTTTCTGCCGTCACCTACATAGATGTGTGTGGGTCTGCATTGCTAGTTCGTATCTTGGTGCCCTCTGGCAGAGAAAGAAAATGACTTGATAACAACTATACTTGAATTTTAAAAATATGTGTGAATATATATATATATGTATATATTCCTGTTGGACAGCACTAGTATTTATGATGTATTTTCTTTCTTTTCTAAAAATTACTGCTGTGTGATTGAGTTTTATCTCACTAAGTATCGCTCACGCTCTCAATGCTGCCTTAAGCTTGTCAGTGATATTTTGGTAAATTCCTCTGCTCATTGCCAACCACCTGGATCCAGAGAATAGAAAGGATCTAGAACAGTTGAATTACATCATAAGATCATCTTAGGAATTCTCAACTTTTATGACCTCAACAAGATGTTAATTCCTTTTTTTTTTTTTTTTGGTGGTGGTGGGGGAGCTGCCCCCACAGCATGCAGAATTTCCCATTGCACCACAGCTGTGACAATACAGATCCCCTGCTGCACCCCTAGGGAATTCCAAAAGAAGTTAATTCTAGCCCTTTCAATGTCCTTGCTTATTTCCTTTGACAAATAATAAATTGTCAAAATTGGGGGGGGGGAGATGACTTGATGTTAACACCCATATATTTTTGACTAGAGCAGAATTGATTTACAATGTTCTACCAATTTCTGATGGATAGCAAAGTGACTCAGTCATACAGATATATATATTCTTTTTTAAATTTTAGTATTTTTCATCATGGTCTATCCCAAGAGATCAGATATAATTCCCTGTGCTGTACAGTAGAACCTCATTGCTGATCTATTCTAAATGTAATTGTTTGCATCCACTAACCCCAAACTCTCCGTCCATCCCACTCCCTCCCTCTCCCCCTTGGCAAACCACAAGTCTGTTCTCTATTTCGCTTGTTTGATTTCTGGCACCCGAGGTGTCAGATGTTTTCCTGTCATGCCTGGAAAGAGGGCCTGTCATTGTACTTCTCTCAGCAACAGGTGGGAGAGGAAATGAAGGCCAGATGCGTGGAGGGGTGAGGACCGGCCAGGGGGTATTCCTGGGACCATCCGTGCCTGCAGCCTTCCTCTCAGCAGCCCCCTCCCCTGTCCCTCGCAAAGCACTCGGTGGCCCTTGGGTCCTTACAGAACCCACGGTGAATCTTGAGTCCACTGCTGATAAAGTCATTTCTCTCGTAGCACTGCCCCTTAGAGACTCCTTCAGGTTGTGTGCCCAAGGCCCACCCCAGTGATTGCCCCTCAGCAGGTACTGGAAATAGCCTGGGGATGGGGGTGGGGTGGGTGGGGGCAGCAGTGGGAGAAAGAGGAACATGGGAGAGAGAGGGCCTGGTCATGAGGTGGCTTATGAATTACGTCTCAATTCCAAAGATGAGCCATGCATGTCACTTAGGAGACAAAGCTCCTGTGAATACTAACACTGTCCTTGGGAATATTGTCTAGATATGATCTCAATGCTAGATTCTGCTGAGAAAACTATCCAGCTATGAGTTTTTCCTTCCAGGGTTTTCTGATAACTGACACATTCTAGGCCTACCTGTCATCCTAAAAAATCCTAGGCCGTGGAGTTCCCATTGTTGCTCAGTGGGTTATGAACGCAACATAATTTCCATGAGGACGCAAGTTCGATCCCTGGCCTCACTCAGGGTTAAGGATCCAGGGTCACCATGAGCTGTAGTGTAGGTCAAAGAAATGACCTGGAGCCTGTGTTGCTGTGGCTGTGGCAACGGCTGGGAGCTGCAGCTCCAATTTGACCCCTGGCCTGGGAACTTCCATAGGCCGCAAGTATGGCCTTAAAAACAAAAACAAAACAAAACAAAACAAAATCCTAGGCTGTGGCCACCTGGAAGAGCCAGAAAAATGGGCAGAGAGCATCTTGGACAAGGACCCACTGAGAGTCTCAACCTTCTTTCTTCCCAGGCCAGGCTCTGCCCTTTCCCCTGACCTCCGTGGGTGAGTGGCAGCAGGGTACGCCACCATCTGTGGGGTGATATGGCCCTTCCAGGCAAGTATTTAAGAGAATTCACTTCTTAGCTTCAGAACTGATTCATGCCCTAAGCACTGGGTTCAGCCAAGAGCGTGGAAACCGCCGTTCTCTTCCCGTCAAGGCTGGTGAGCCACTGAAAGGAAGCTGCCTTTGGGGGGCTGCATGTGAACCCTCTGCCCTCTGCTTGCCGAGCAGTCAAGGGCACTGAGGGATGTTCCCCAGCTCCCTCTCTGCCAGCGAGGTCTGGCAGAGGCTGCAGAAGTTCTGTGAAGACAAAGACTGCTTGATTAGCCCTTTGATATCTGCCAGTGGCACTAGTTAACCGTGACCTCTCCAGGTAAAGGGGCCTATGAGTCAACGCCAAGGTCCGGCGACTCTGAATGGAAGTAGGGGGCCCAGACTCAGTGTCCTCCACGAGGAGCTTCCATCTGGGCTCTGTCGGCTTGTATGCAGGGCTGAGGTGGCTCCTTCTCCTTTCTGAAGAACAGGAAACAGGGCAACTAGCGCCTCTGAAAAGGTGATGGGGGCTGATGGAACGTCTGGAATCTGACCTTTTCTCTGTCTGTGCCCTGATCTGGCTCAAGGGCTCTTTGGCCAAGGGCGGAAATCACTGTGGGAACCAAGCCGCAAGCAGGTTCTATAGGGTCCAGTTTGGGATTTAAGGCAGTGTGGAAAAATTAGGGTTTCCCCCTAATTCCTCAACTCTAAGGTAACCAGCGTTGCTTCCTTGTGTTTACTTCTCAGCCCTAATTGTCCTAACTTGACTGAGATTGATGGAAGCACAGAGCTTACAAACAGAGCACTTCTTTTGATAAAGCTGAAGGCTCACCATATTGCAGACTGCGTTATGAAGCTGACCTTGCCTAGGTTCCCAGCCCTCAGCCCAGCCATCCAGCCTGGAGCTCTCTTTTCTATGAAGGGGAGGGAAGGGGTTGGTCCTTTCCAACTTTTTTTTTTTTTTTGCTTTTTTGCTTTTTAGGGTCGCATTCGTGGCATATGGGGACTCCCAGGCTAGGGGTCGAATCGGAGCTGCAGCTGCCAGCCTTCGCCACAGCAACACTGGATCTGAGCCACACCTGTGACCTACACCACAGCTCACGGTAGCGCCAGATCCTTAACTCACTGAGCAAGGCCAGGGATCGAACCTACAACCTCATGATTCCTACTCAGATTCGTTTCTGCTGCACCACAATGGGAACTCCCTGGACCTTTCCAACTTTGCTGCTCTTCTCCTTTCCGGTCAGTGCCAGGGCCTTCTTCGAACGGCCTTTGTTTTTTCTTCCTTTGAAGCACCAAAGGCTTCTGAATCCTCAAGGGCCCCTGAAGCTATTCATCTTTAATCCTTTCCCTGCTGCCTCTTTAGCTCATCCAAGCTCCCAGTCCCACCAGATGCTCCAACTACAGAGCTAACTGTTAACATTCAGGGCCTGGAGCAAACATTTCAGAATCATTCTTCCTCTCCTCTGCATTAATTACCAAATTAATCACTCTTTGGAGAGTAGGCTTCTTTCCCCTGTCGCTTCTCCCGCGGGTCCTCCAGAGCACAGCTTCTTGGAGTGGCATCTGTCTGAATACATGGCAATTGATCCAAGTCTGTGGTGGTTTCCATTTTTCTGCAGTGGTTCCCACAAGTCTAGATTTTATGTGAGGATGAGTTTTCTGGTTTCTCTGTGCTTCTGCATCCCAAGTACCCACACGCTAATTCGTTCGGCATCCCGCCTCTAATCTTTGCGAAAAGTTTACCCGTTTTTTTTTTTTTTTTTCCCTTTTGCTTTTTAGGGCTGCACCTGTGGCATACAGGAGTTTCCAGACTAGGTGTTGAACTGGAGCTGCAGCTGCAGACTTAAGCCACAGCCACGGCAACTCAGGATCTGAGCCGTGTCTGTGAGCTACACCCCAGCTCATGGCAACGCCAGATCCTCGCCGGAGCGAGGTCAGGGATGGAACCTGTATCCTCGTGGATACTAGTCGGATTGTTTCTGCTGTGCCCCAATGGGAACTCCCAACTCCAAATTGACCATTTCCCCTGTTCTCAAGCGTTGCCTTAAGCACTCTGATCTTTTGTGCAACCATTGCCATCTTCCCTGCCCAGAGCTGTCTCCGTCTTCCCAAACTGAAACTCCAGGCCCAGGAACAACTCCCCATCCTCCTTCCCCATCTGTGGCCCCCATCATTCTTTCTGTATCCATAAATCTGACACCTCTAGAGATCTCCTGTAAGTGCAATCATACAGTAGATGTCCTTTTTCTGGCTGGCTTATTTCACTTGGTGTCATGTCTCAGGTTTACCTATGTTGTACCCTGTGCCAGAATTTCATCCTTTTTGTAGGCGGAATACAATCGCTTAGTACGTATAAGCCACATTGTTTATCCGTCATCCACTGACCAGCACTTGCTTCTCCCTTTCAGCTCCCACGGATCACAGTGCCGTGAACATGGGTGTGCATATATCTGAGTCCTTGCTTTCAATGTTGGGGTGTAATGACAAGAGGTGGAATTGCTGGATCACATAATTCTGTATTTAATTTTTTGAGGAACCGTTATAGTTTTCCACAGTGGCTAAACCTGTCTGCATTCCCATCACCCGTGCACATGAGTTCCAGTTTCTCTAATCCTCACTGACATTTGTCCCACCCCTACCATTTCATTTATGATACAACTCATCACAAGGTAAAATCTGGGAGAGGACAAGGCCATGCACAATGAAGTCTCAGAGAAGAATAAAGGCAAGTTTATTGCAGGAGGACTGGCTGTGTCAACTTTTCCATGCAAGATATTGAAAATGGTCATAGGTATTGGCAAATATTTTTATAAATACCACGCCTACGTGTAAGTTACATGTTCACATCTGTTATTGATATGGTAGAACTAAGTTCATTTACCCAAATTGTTCTTTGCTCAAGTGAAGGTAGGAGCTTTAGGATTCTTGCAGGCGTTTTTCTGCACATGGAAATATTAATGGATACTGTATATTAATGGATACTATTTATTTATTTGTTTGTTTGTTTGTTTTTAGGGCCGCACCTGTGGCATACGAGGTTCCCAGGCTAGGGGTTGAGTCAGAGCTGCAGCCACAGGCCTACACCACAGCCACAGCAACACAGGATCTAAGCTGCATCTGCGTCACTTAAGAGGCTCCTCTTTTCATTTTATTTTATTTTTTTTGTCTGCACCTGTGGCATTTAGAAATGCCCAGGCCAGGGAATGAAATTGTGCCACAGCAGAGACCCAAGCCACAGCAGTGACAGTGCTGGGTCCTTAATCTGCTGCGCCACCAGGGAAGCTCCAAGAGGCTCCTGCCTTAAAAGACTAGTACAAGAACCTGTGAAATTAAGAAGAAACACTCAAGTTCAGATTTCATCTCAATGATGGCATTTGTACAAGCAGTGCGTTGCCCATGCTTGGTCTAATACCTAGGTCACTGTCATGCCTCCCTCTACTCGCTCAGCAACAGCAATGAAATGGTTTTAGGTTGACGTTGGGCGAGCAATGGCCTTTAGAGGGTTTGAGGGCAGCAGTAAAAAAAAAATCAAGTAGGAGCTGAGGGGGTTAAGCCGCTGACTCCTGTGCCCCCTCCTCCCCTGAACAGTGCTGTTTTGAGTTCTTGAGAGCTTAATTGGCAGGGGTATAGAAGGCCCAGTCTTGGAATGCTCTATTCACGGAAGCGGGCGCTGTGGGGTTTAGCCTGCTGTTTGGCAAGCCCTCAGCCCAGATGGGGTTCAGTAATGACTTCTACAAGGTGTTTAATCCGATCCTAGAAGAGTCTGTGACTGCCATGTCTAATTATTCCGACTTAATGGACAGCATTCAGCTGGCTCCCGCTTGGTTTGCGATCAATGATTGCGGTCATGGGAAGAGGAGCGAGGACACAGACACCCAGGCCCTGCTGATGGCTCTACACAGTGACAGAGCAGCGCTGCCAGGGTGTGACATCTCCAGCTGCAGATGGGTATTCAGAGCTGTACTCACAGAGCCAGCACCGATTTAGTCGAGGCAGATGATTTACCGAAATGTTATCCCTCCAAAGCCCCCTCCCCATCTGCACACGGCCTTCCTCCTGATTCCATTGCATAGGGAAAGGCTGGGGAGCAGGGATGCTACAACAAAATGTCTACCTCACTGCCTGAGAAGAGCCTGATGGATGGGTACTGATGGCCAGGACCTTGGTCATCTAACCCTTAATTGTGTTTTTAATAATACAGCCTTAGGAGTTCCCTGGTGGCTCAGCAGACTAAGGACCTGGCATTGTCACTGCAGTGGCTCAGGTTGCTGCTGTGGTGGGGGTTCCATCCCTGGCCTGGGAAACCCCAAAACCAAACAACAACACCCCCCCCCCCACACACACACACAAGCCTTAGCAGCCAAAGGATATTTGTATGTCAAGGGGACAGATTATTTTTTATTTGCTCTTCTGAAAAACCAAGCTACTCTGCAAATTTTATGCAGGTCTCTGAAATTTGGGATGGAAAACAGGGTGGTATGTTTCAGAATATGCAGATGCTAAGAGTTGAATCAAGATCTTGAGTGTAGGGAGTTCCTGTTGTGGTGCAGTGGAAATGAATCTGACTGGGATCCATGAGGATGTAGGTTCGATCCCTGGCCTCGCTCATTGGGTCGGGGATCTGGTGTTGCCATGAGCTGTGGTGTAAGTCGAGGACACAGCTTGGATCCCATGTTGCTGGGTCGTAGGCCAGCAGCTGAAGCTCTGATTCAACCCCTCGCCTGGGAACTTCCATACGCCGCAGGTGCGGCCTTAAAAAGCAAATTAAAAAAAAAAAAAGATTTTGAGTGTAAGGATTTAATGGAGCAGTGAATTTTCTAATATTAAGATGAACTGGATAGGGCTTAAAGGACTTTTTTTTTAAGTAACTTAAAAGCCCCCGAATCTCATATTAAAACCCAAGAATGTCATCTTTGGAAGTGATGCTCATTTAAAACATAAAAAAAAATTTTTATTATAGTTGATTTATAATGTTCTGTCAATTTCTGCTGTACACATTTAAACCTTTTATAAAATTCAAGAGGAGACTTTCTTTAGGCTTAAGCTTCTGCCTAATTCCTGCTATAGAAAGTCAGGAAGTTTGGTCTTTGGGTTAACTTGAAGGTCAAAGTTCAGAAATCTAATGCACTCCTTGGGTTTTGGCAGGTTTCTTACCATTTTCCCTTCTGAGGAGCATAAACAAAGGCATTTCCCTCCCACCCGCCTCTAACTAGGTGTTGAATTAAACCCAGTCAACTCTACTTTCTTTTCTCCTAGTGAATAATACATCTGACCTGCATCCCCTCGAGCTAGGGAAATGGTTTTAAATTTGTAAACACCAAATCCACAAACGTTCAGGTGAATTGGGACTTACTGTGTCTCACTAACCCATCATACAAAGGAGCAAAGTATCTATAAAAATCTTTATGGCTTCCTCCTGCACCCCCCCTCCCCGTCGCCAACCCTCAACTTGGAAATTCTGAAGAACAAATACTAGCTTGATTTCCGATGATGAGATTCCTTAATCACCTCCAGAGGATGGGACTGAGGTGGTGGGCCTTTGCCTCTGAGAAAGGCTCACATGAATAGCTCATGCTGATCCTGGCAGAGGGGTGGCTTGGCCATCGATGACGCTTGGTCCGGGGACTCATCTTCCTTGTTGAAAACTAGGGACAACGCTTCAAGAGGTCACAGTCATGGCTTCTCTGCACCTGGAGAGTTCGTGGGCTGGTCAGTCTAAATTTCATGTTGGGGAGTTCCTATGTAGCTCAGCAGTAACAAACTCAGCTAGGCTCCATAAGGACTTGAGCTTGATCCCTGGCCTCGCTCAGTGGGTTAAGGATCCGGCATTGCCGTGAGCTGTGGTGTGGGTTGCAGATGCGGCTCGGATCCCGCGTTGCTGTGGCTGTGGGGCAGGCCAGCAGCTACGGCTCCGATTCAACCCCTAGCCTGGGAACCTCTATATGCCGTGGATGTGGCCCTAAAAAGACAAAAATAAATAAATGAATACATTAATTAATTAAATTTCCTGTTGCTTCTCTCTTTCAACTACAGTCCAGGCTTCCCAGGCCAATATTTTATACAAGGAGCAAGAGACGTTACCATCCACATGCTCACGTTAGTGTAACTGGGTCACCATGGTGTACAGTAGAAAAAAACATATATATAAATAAATGATAAAGAAAAATATCCACATGCTCCACCACTGACCTCAGTTACACTCCTTTATGAAGAAATCCACCCAGAGCATGATTCCTACCATTTTTAAGAGATAGCTCTTTGATCTCTGGCTCTGCAGACACGAAGCTATGGTTGACGGCTTCTTGAGTTTGATGGAGACTCCGATTAATGATGCGCCATCAAATTCTGCATTTTAATGGATTCACAGGACAGCAGACTCCTGGCCTTTCAAGATAACCGTGGTATCAGCAAAGGCAGGCTGTATTGTTACACCCCTCCTCCCCCACCCGAGGTGACTTATGTTTGTAATGATAAACCTGCTCCCTGAGACCGAGACTGGCAGGATAAAGCCGCTAAAATACCAATTCACTTTAATCATCACATCTGAGAACGGCCTTCATACATAATAGATCACTGCACATGGTTAGGAAGCAAAACTGCCTATTACTTATTCTAAAATAAAAAAGATTTTCAGTAGATATATTCTAATATTCAATTAGTTGGTACCCAGTTAAGTCCTTACAGAAAGTCAATGTGTGGAGCTGCCAAGAGGTATGTTTTATAATTAACAGTGACCACGAGGATGCCAAGTTGCTCAGCACTACATGCACCTCGGGAGCAGGACAGGGATCTTCTGCAGCGAGGCAGCTGACTGGAAGCATCTGTTTGAGAAAAGTTGAACAGGACCAAAGTCACGTGGCCATGCTCCCTGGCAGGGCACTCTGGAGGCGGACTTGAGCCATGATCCATTCTTTGCTGGTATTACCTGGAAAGTATTCTTTCTGGTCTCATCTGCAGGTGTGGCTGAGGAAGACAGGATGGCTCTCCATTCAGCTAGGGTTGGGTCACTTTCCTCTAAGCAACGTCAACCTTTGCACCTGCTTGGTTGACCACTAAGGCAAAGACATCCACCCTGACCCAGCAATGCAGAGTGCTACGCAGGCCCAGCCAGAAGACACAACTAACGGTTCTTTTTTTTTTTTTTTTGGTCATTTTAGGGTTGCACACATGGCACATGGAGGTTTCCCAGGCTAGGGGTCTAATTGGAGCTGTAGCCACTGGCCTACACCACAGCCACAGCAATGCCAGATCCGAGCCACATCTGCAACCTACACCATGGCTCACGGCAACACCTGATCCTTAACCCACTGAGTGAAGCCAGGGATCAAACCTGTGTCCTCATGGATACTCGTCAGATTCCTTTCTGCTGAGCCACAATGGGAACTTCTGTTCTTAAGCTTTCACTAAAGGCAAGAAATGTTGAAGACCAGCTGTCTGGCAAACATGAAGTTCAGCGATTCCACTGAAGTTTAGGGCTTACCCCCAAATCAAACTTTGCCCTCCTGCCTCCCCCCACCCCCAACTGGCAAAGACCTCTCCAGGTGTGACCCAGATCCTTGAACCTGTCTCTTCTCCTCCAGAGCTGCTGCTCACCTGCACGGGCTTTGTTCTCTACTCTTTCCTTTGGCCCAGGGGTTGGTCCCTGATGCTAGTGGGTGGCCTGCAAGCTAAGAATGGCTCTTCCATCTTTAAAGGGCAGTAAAGTAGGACTGAGTAGGCAACAGACAGTATGGGAAGCCCATGTGAGGAATCCCTTTGAGGAGTTCCCATTGTGGCTGAACAGGATAAGGATCCAATGCTGTCTCTGTGAGGATGTGGGTTCAACCCCCGGCCTCGCTCAGTGGGTTAAGGATCTGGCATTGCCACAAGCTACGGTGTAGGTTGCGGATGTGGCTCAAATCTGGTGTTGCCAAGGGTGTGGTGTAGGCCACAGCTGCAGCTCCAATTCGACCCCCAGCCCAGACTAGGAGTTGAACCTGAGCCACAGCAGTGACAATGCTAAGTCCTCGACAAATAGGCCACCAGGGAAGTCCCAGAAGGTGGAGAACTTTGGACCTTAATTACTGTGGTTCCCTTCCTACTATGGCCCTGTTCTGTGTCTTCTTTTTGTCTTACATTTCATTCAAATTTCTGGTTTCCTCATTCCTGCTGATATTTTCCCCCAATTCCTATGAATTGTGTTTATTTTATTGTAAGCAAGACCAAATCCTTTGTTGAATAAGACAAAAATAAAAAAAGGAAAGGCAACCTTGGGTAAATTACTTGACTTTAGCCTCAGTTTACGGAGCTGTCAAATGGGAATCCCAGACCCCGCCTAGTAAGGGTACCATTAGACTTCAAAGAGATGGAAGAAGAGTGCAGAGAGCAGTGTCTGGCACACAGCCTCCATTAATCAATACTAGTAACTTTAAACCAGGCTGGGATTTTGTAAGAAGGCTAAGTGGTACTCGAGAGCGGTTCAGGTCCTAAATGACCCAAAGTGAATTCTCAGACGGCTCAGATGGTTGACATATTAGCATCCAAGTCTACATTCACCTGACGACACCGTTCCTTGAGTGGACTCTTTTACACATTTATTAAAAAAGCAAAATGTACGTTCATCTCAAATAGAACAGTTAAAAATGGTAAAGCAATACAAACAACTTGTTACTAGCAGCATCCAGTTGTTAGACGGTCCTGCCCCGCTCATCACTCTGCTCCGGCAAGCTCACTCCTTTTCCGAGCCTGCTGCTACCTACACACCGCCCTCTGTCATAGTGCAGGTGCAGCCAAAGTTTATAAAATTAACAATGGAAGGTTAAATAAGCTTAAATAAGGGTGTTAAATACAAGACACTTCATCAGAGCTTCTGTACAAAGATAAACAAATTTGGCATTGTACAAGGGGCTCCGCTGGCTCACGGCACATGGGAGAGCTCTAGGGATTAGCGGGTTGACTCTGAGCATTAACTCTACAAAAGTGAACTAAGAGTTGAAGTGACTACTCAGTGAGCCATTTACAAGGCATACATATCTTTTTTTTTTTCAATCAGAACACTGTTAATATTCAGGCACCGTTTGCTCCTGCAAATAAATATGTCTCTAAAGGAACTGCATTTGAAAGCGTGTTCAACACATCAGTGCTTTTCCTGTCTCCTGCAAGGAGGGCTTTTCTGACGATTTCCTCTGCCTCTTTCTTATTGCTATGATAATGTGGCTGTGGAAATAAAACTACTGTACATCCAAAAAAATAGAGCACCTTTAACATTAAAGTATACGTCTGATTATTTGTTCTCATGTTTATTTTACAATTCTAAAGCCCAAACTATGGTGAATTGCTTTTAACCTCTCTACTGGGTCACCTGATCTACAGGAGATGAAACACAACCATCTTTCCTCGGGAGGTAAGCCCACGCCAGAGCTCCGTTTCAGAAGAGTCTGAAAGGTCCACGCGGACACCAGAGTTTACATTCATCTCGACACCAGCGTTACATTCATCTTCACGGGCGTGGCTCTCTGCGGTCACACGTGGCTCCCTGTCCTACGGGGGACGTGGTGCTAGACAGAGCGGGGCAGCAGACACGTAGCGACGATGGGCCGGAAGCACAGCGAAAAACCACATGTTGGCGACTGTGAAGGGACTCCAGGCTTCCCTCAGGGCCCCTGGCTGGGTGGCGGCCTGCTTACGGCTTCTTGTCGATGGTGTTGAAGAACCACTCGGTGAACTTGCGCAGCTGGGCTGCAGCCGTCTGGGACTCCTCCTGCAGCCGCAGGTTGTCCTGACGCAGGTGCTGCACCTCGGCCTGCAGCACGGCCTTGTCCTGCTTCTCCTGGCGGGGGGTGGGGGTGGGGTGGGGTGGGGTAGGGGGGTGGGGTGGCGTGGAGACAAAGGATCATTGGCGGGCCAGACACAGTCTCTCCTCCTAGTGGCAGTCTGAGACCCTCTACCTTTATTTTTATTTATTTGCTTATTCCTTTTTTTTCTTTCTTTCTTTTTGCTTTTTAGAGCCGCACCTGCGGCATATGGAGGTTCCCAAGCTAGAGGTCGAATCAGAGCTACAGCTGCCAGCCTACGCCACAGCCACAGCAACGCGGGATCCGAGCCGCATCTGTGACCTACACCACAGCTCACGGCAGTATTGGATCCTTAACCCACTGAGCGAGGCCAGGGATTGAACCCACAACCTCAGATTCGTTTCCGCTGAGCCACGGCAGGAGACCCATGCTTACTTGTTTCTTAAAGGTGTATGATTTCCTCAGAGCTGACTTTCCTGCTCCTGGTTACTGCCAAATACAGCTGGGATGGAGACGAATAACTCAGCATATGCCTTCCTTCCTTCCCTATTCTTTGTTCCCAGGCTTAGGGGTCAAGTGAGGCCAGGGATTGAATTCGAGTCCTCATAGGTACTCGTCAGGTTCGTTACTGCTGAGCCACAACGGTAGGACACTACTACATTCTTTACTCTCACCGTTATTTCCTTCCCAACTGGATCATTCCCACCAGCATTCATGCCAGCTGTAATTTCTCCCTTCCTCCACCAACAAAACCCTCCCCACAGTACCCCACCCCACGCTCATGCTCTGACTTCTGCACTCTATTCCATTTCCCTGGAGCGCCAAGTGGCTACCACCTAGCCTGCTGCTGATCCAACGAGGACCCAGCAAACATCTTGGGAATGAATCATTTCACGTCTTTGAGGACCCACCATGGACAGTGGGAGGACAGCAGCTTGCGAGGAGGACAGCGGCTTGGGGAGATCAGGCCTCCCTGCTGCAAAGGACTCCTCTTAGCTTGTCTCATAAATAGCTCGTACAATTGATAACTCCTGGAGCTGAAAAATGCTCGCCTGTTGTGTTTCTACCTCATTCTGAAGATGGGCCACCCAAGACCTTATCTTCCTCCTGTCAGAGCTACTGGACCTTGTGTCCCCTCCAATGAAAGGCAGTAGCCGTGGACGAGAAGATGGAATTAGACTTCAGGAGTCTCTGCTTCCACGTACTGTCGTGTTTTGATCAGGGCAGCTACTTTCCCCAAATCTCTTCATTTTTTATTTCTGGTAGTTAAAAGGGGTTGACTGTGTAAGAGTTCTGAGCACGGACTTGTGAGTCTATTAAGCGTGCAAAAAGCCGGATGTCTACGAAATACTTTGCTCTACCTTCCGAAGGTCTGTCTGCAGCTGTCGAAGAATCAGCTCCAGCTGGTTGACTTTCCCAGTCAAGGTGGACGGAGACTGCACCCTAGGAAGGAGAGAAAGACTTAGAAAGACTCAGGAGACCGAAGTCAAGACACAGCATTCAGGATTTTCACTGGGAATGTTTTCATGTAAAAAGTTCTCTCCTGTGCTTGGAGCCCAGCAAGGAAATGAATCAGATTATGTCAGAAGCTAACAGTGAACACATTGCTGCTTTGGTGGAAAATCCCTCCTGGGTCACTTTTGATTGAAAAGGGGGTTCAGAATCCTTACAAGCATATACCCTGCTGAGAAAGACAAAGGTAGGTGATCTAAATACATGGCGGCAGCTGAGATGAGCCAGAGCAGAATGAAAGTCTTGAGAAATAAATATAGACTCAACTTCCCTAATTTGCTTTCTTGGTCAAGTAGCAAGAAGCTTGTTACTGAGATGACTGTGCAAGTTACTGATAACTCCAGTTGACAGAAAAGTGGAATTAAGGATGGATGGCGCTGGAAAAGCACGCACACTCTGTGGGCCATGAGCACATGGAGAACAGAGGAGAGAGGGGGCTTGCTCTGGACACAACCTCGGTGGGAGGCGTGAGGCTGGGTGGAGGCAGGGCTGGGAGAAGCCTGACCTTGGCAGGTGAGCAGAGCAGCCTCGCACATGGAAGGTGACTGCAGCTGCAGTGATCGGGCGGCAGACACTGGCCTGGGGCTACATGGTCCCACTGGGTCAGTAAGCCTCAGCACAAGGGCTGGGCTATGTGTCTCATGGAGCAGAGCAGTTATGCTGCCTAACTCTGCCTGCTCTGGCAGGGCGGGAAGCCAGTCAGCCTCCTTAGTCCCTTTGCTCAAGGGCCAGGCGAAGGCAGGTGAAGAGGTTTCTTGGCTGGCCGGGGGTGAACTGGATCCCGGTTGGTGGCTGGCGCACCAGCACACGGGAGGGAGACGGTCACTTACCCAGTGGCGTCCATGAAATCTTTGCCACTGCCAGGGTCAACGCACAAAGGCAGGTCCTGGGCCCCTTCCAGGTCCTGCCCATGCTGCATATCTGCCAGAGGACAGAAGGATGCCACTCTCTGGTCTGAAAAGTGGAGACACAGAAAGAAGGTTTAGCAGTGACTGCAAGGCACGATTTCTTTGTGGAAATGAAGAGTTACTGCCTAAAATCATCCCCTTCCCCCCCATCAGTTACTGCCCTGTTTTAAACAAAACAAAGAAAAACAAACTCAGGCAAGCTGCTGACAATGAGGAAGCATGCAGATTGGCTGTCCTTCTGGGCTGTATGGCAAATGCACATCACAGCCACAGGGACAATGAGCAGATGCGGGTTTTGCTTGAGCCAATCTGCTTTCTTCTGTTGCATCCCCGGAAACACCAGAGCTGCCGGCTGCATGTGCAACAAGAGCATCAGATGACAACTTGGCTGATGAGCAGAACCATGGGGGGGGGGGGGGGCTCTTCTCAAGCTGCCCCCAGTCCCAGAGAGCAGCCTTGAGACACAATGGCCTGACACGTCACCCTGGGCACCCCCAGCCCTCCGTGCTTCCATGACCATGCAGACGTGCAGACAATGACACAGAAAGACAAGGTCACGGAGCATCCAGAGCCCAAGGTTGGCCCTAGACAATCACCTAGATAGGACGCGTGGTGACAGAGCAGCCCCAGTTCTTCATCTGAGTCAAGACCTGAAATAAGATTTAGAATTTACCCATGAACAGTATTATCTCTGCAGGTGAGGGCTTGGATGAGGGGGTCCTATGAAATACAGCTGTGTGTGCATATCTGCAAGGGTGTAAGTGTGTGCACATGCCTGCATGTGTGTATACATGTCTGTGTGTGTGTGCACATGTCTGCATATGTGTACCTGTTGTGCTAAACCAGGACCTGTCCTGAGGGCCAGTGCCACGCAATGCCAGACAATATGCTTAGATCACACTTTTCATGTGTCATGGTCCTGGCTGGACACACTACCATCATGGACAACAAAGATCAGAGGCATGCCACACAGATGCCAACCCAGCAGGAATAGGTGACCATTGAGGGTCTGTGCAAATGACTTGCTCCCTGAATGCAAAGATGGCAGTGGTGAGAGATTAGGTCCATATTCTCCCTAAAACCCTTAAAGGAAGATCTGAGGGTCCCAGTGATTACAGCAGCGGCAGCAATGACCAGCATGACCACCCACTCCAGCACAGGGCCATTTCCATTCTTGGCGTCAGTGACTCACATCCAGTGTGTCTAGAGCTAGGCAAGAAAGGGAACAGAATATTCTTTGGAATGGCCATCAGAATAGCCAGCTCTGGGTGAGGAACGCTGGCACAAGAATACTGGCCCGGAAGTGCGGAGTGGCATGCAGAGAAAGTTGTTCTTTTGAGCAAGGTAGAGGTGAGAACCAGACACATCTAATCATCACTCTCCCCGACCCTGGCGTCTGCACACATGCGCATCCATAGCTGGTTCCTAGGGATTCAGCAGGTGCGATAGTGCTGCAGTGGCTTTTTCTCAGGATTTGATTAATGGCTGAGAAATTAAACTAGGGTCCATGTCGGGGGTGCTCTGTTCTTAATTCATCCCCCTCTGTCTCCCTCTGGCTGCTGGATGCCTCTCCTAATGAGGCCACCTGCTTGTCTGGTTTAGGGAGGGTCATGCACATTCTGTTCATTAGAGAAGGTGGCGGAGGTGGAGGAGGGGAGCCCTGGAAGGGACTGGGCTGCCGGGTTGTGGGCTCTGTCCATGATGGAGGCACCCAGAGGCCACCCTCCTGGAGCTGAGCTGAGTGCCCTGCCGGATCAATCACACAGCACTCTCCAGCCAGGCAGCCCTTTCTTCTTATATCATGATATCTCCACACTGTTGACAGGTGCGCAGATGTCCTTCAACCAACATTCCCATAAAGCTCGAAGGCATCCTTCCCCACACACTGTACCTTCTACAAATTGACAGTACACCTTCTGTAATGATACATTCCTGAGAGATTACCACGTTCCCAGTCTGGAACAGACTAGTAGGATATTTGCATCGGATGAAATAATTTGTTTTTTTATTTCGTTGGTTTTTTTTTTTTTGTCTTTTGTCCTTTTTTTTAGGGTTGCACTGTGGCATATGGAGGTTCCCAGGCTAGGGGTCTAATCGGAGCTGTTGCTGCCAGCCACAGCCACAGCCACACCAGATCTGAGCCGCGTCTGCGACCTACACCACAGCTCACAGCAATGCTGGATCCTTAACCCACTGAGCGAGGCCAGGGATCGAACCCACAACCTCATGGTTCCTAGTGGGATTCATTTCTGCTGTGCCACGATGGGTATGCCATAATTTGTAATATGAGATAATTCAGGTCCTGCCTGCTTTTAGGAGATGATGAGCAGAGGTGGGGCAGTTGTGGCAGGGCATACGGGCTGAGGGTGAGCAGCTCTGGGGTGGGGTGGGAGGGTTTGGGCTGTGATTGTGTCTACGACAACCCTGACACAGGCCTGGGTCAGGGAACACTTCCCACTCAGAAACATCAACAGCAGACACAGTTTTATTCCACCATGAGTTTAACTATTGACCAAAAGGCGTGTCAAAAGCAAATAAAGAGCTCATTTTTCTTACTTTTAAAGAGAGTTCCATTGACTCACCCATATTTTATGCAACCCAGTGACAGTTTCCATCCTTTTTAATATACGTGGTGCTGCAGTCAAGTCTACATATCTCAATGAAAATGTCTTAGCTTGCTTCATCTATTTTTACCTTAATTGATAAAACATCCACATATTTGAAGAAAGAGAACTTGCTACTGGCAGCCATTCAAACATTCCTTGGGGAGAAGCAAGGTCCTACTGGTCAGGAGGCAAGAAGCCAAAAATAGGGTTTTGCCAGCAATGTAATTTCACAAAGAGGATTTCACTTTGAATCTGAAAAGCCTGGGAGGTTTCAGTGCAAACAGAATGCTACTTGACTAAGTCCAGACACTAAAGGACTTTGTAAAAGAGCTAATCTTAGCGGCAGTTTGCAATGGAAGCTTTTTTCCTCCACAGCTTATTTTTGCAATGATAAATATTCGGTCACCAAGTAATTACTGACATTGAACCAAATGGCGCAGAAAACAAAACTGTAAGAAAAGAGGTGCAGGATATGAACTTCATGTAAATGGTTAGTGTGGCCAAGATCCAACCACCTACACTACGTGTTTGTTTTTTTCCTTTCTGTGCTTTCCTGTGCAAGCAGAGCTGTCTAGGAGGGGACATGAGGAACAGCTTATACACGATGTAATCCATCCTTTTAAATAATCTTTAAAAACTATTTCCATGTTTCTTATTTTAGTGCATTTATCACTAAACAAGAGGATGAACTGTCCATATGCTTTTTTATCTAGAGCTGAGGGGGCACAGCAGTTGCCTGCTAAGAAGCCCCAAGGCTCCAGGCAAACTGCTCAGAGCACAGACAGAGACCCAGGAGTCCAGGCTTGCATCCTGCATCCTGGCCAGGCCAGGATGGGTGCTCTGATCAACTAGTCATGTCTGCTGAGGGCATGGAACAGGAGAATAGACCTGTGTCAGATATAAGCCACAAAGGACAAGTAAGGATGGGGCCAGGTTAAATTAAATGTATTTCCACCAACAAAGCTGTACTAATATGTCCGTGTTACAACTACAACTAACAGAAGAGCTGGAGCTCTACAGCTACAAGGAGGAAATCAAAGGTTCTGATTCTGACAATTATGCTTATCAAGATAAGCATACGTCTAGGGCAGGGGTGGGATGGGGAGGTTACACCGCATTTAAACATAAAATACCTTGGTTTAGGCCTTTGGCAGCCCACTGATGAACACGGGAAGATAATGGTCTAGAATCTGATTAAGATTCAACTATTGTTGTTGGCCTGAAAGAATTTTCTTACTTTTGAGAGAATTTAAGTCAATTTACTATAGTAAAGTAACTGTGCACTTTTCTTTTAAGTAGTTGTCATTTTTCCTACTTTTTTTTAAACTGTGTCCTTAGGAGTTTTATAGTGTCACATTTTGTTTATTCTGTTTGTCTGCTTGTATCCGCACAGTGACCAAATATCAGTAACTTTAACAACCTCAACTTTAAGCTGCAGCTTCAGAACTCAAAAAGTTCTCACCATAAAAATGTATGCTTGTACAGCAGAAATTATAAGATTGTAAACCAACTATATTTCAATAAAACTTTAAAAATGAAAAAACAGGGAGTTCCCTTTGTGGCTCAGTGGTTAACAAACCCGACTAGGGTCCATTAGGACACAGGTCCCATCCCTGGCCTTGTTCAGTGGGTCAGGGATCTGGTGTTGCCGTGAGCTGTGGTATGGGTTGTGGACAAGGCTCAGATCCTGCATTGCTGTGATTGTGGTGTAGGCTGGCAGCTGTAGATCCAATTTGACCCCTAGCCTGGGAACTTCCATGTACTGTGGGTGTGGCCCTAAAAAGCAAAAAAAAAAAAAAAAAAAGAAGATAAAAGCATATATACATATATATGAGACATGTATTTAACATGTCCATATGTAACATGTAATATGTGATGGAGCATGATAAGCACACATGGATGTTTATATATATATAAATAAATATCTCTGTATATGCTTATCGTGTTCCATGTAAGAAATCAAGGGTGTATGGAACCTAATGAATGTGTAAACTTCCATTCTTTTGGAAAACATACTTAGGTGGAACATTTCATTCCCATAGCGGTGGCGGATAAATGAGTTGATTCTGCATGTGTCAGGGGCACACATGCCCATTTGTCTGCAGGAAGATGGCCATGTTCCCACCTGTGGGAAAGAGCTGAAATCTGGAGGGGAGGAAGGCCTGCATGGAGTGTGGCCTGTTATGCTGTGGGGACACCAGGGGCTTCGTCACCAGTTTATACCATTGCCTTTGATGCCTGTTTTAAGACTACATCATCCATTCGGCCACAATGGCTGGCTTCTGATATTTTGATAAATGAGAACTATGTTAAATTCTAGAACTTTGAAAGAGACTTGGAGTTCCCTGGTGGATCAGTGGGTTAAGGATCCAGTGTTGTCACTGCAGCAGCTTGGGTCACTGCTGTGGCATGGGTTTGATCCCTGGCCTGGGAACTTCCCCATGCTACAGGTGTAGCCAAACAGAAAAAAAAAAAAAAAAAAGAAAAAATCCTAGAACTTTTAAAGGGACTCCACTTCCCTTCCTCTGCTTCACTGTGTGACCCACAGCCAGCTCTGCTAATTGGGTTTGCTTGCTCGACTGTATCGGGGCAGGGAGGGGATCCCTGTTATCTGGCCCCTCTATTCATTATTTTATTCTGTGTCATAAAGGAAGTGCATAGCACTACAAGGGTGACAAGCAATGGCCTCACTGGGTACCATCAATAAATATGATGTAGGAGTCTTGATGGGCAGAAGAGCAACCAGGACAGGACAATGGGCCAGAACTGACCTGACTGTCACAGGAGAGGGGAGTGGGAGGCGTGGACCCTGGTGAGATGGACACTCTGCACGTGCAGCACCTTCTCTCTCACAGGCCTGGGAAGGAGTTCTCCATTTTCAGACAGTGGTTTTGGGAGTAGAGTTTCCTTATTCTATGAAAAATTAATTCTTAATAATGCTGCATGGCATTTTTCTATTGGAAGCTTTTTTTATGCTTTTGAATCACCGTCAGTAAGCAAGTTCTCAGGAATGAGATTTCTGGTCAAAGGGTGGGTACATTTTCTGTCTCTAGTACACATTGTCTGATTGCTTGAACACAAAGATGGATCCTTTTATAATCTTTATGATGAAACCAGCTGTGAGTGCTCATCACCTCCCAGAGCCATGGCCTTGTTGTTCACAATCAAAAGGTGGGAGCTGGAACCTCATTACTGTTTAAATTTACCTGCGTGGCTGAACATTTTTCAAGTCCTTATTTATCGTGTGGTCCTTCTTTTGGACTCTGCACCATCTGCCTTGACCACGTGTTTATGAGGTATTTGGGACTTTTTGCTGGTCATGTGCCTTCATTCACTTAAGATGCCGTGGTTTTAGCCATCACATTTTTTATACATCTTTCCCCATATTCCCCCGTTTCCTTTTTTATTTTAATGTTGTTCTCTTTCAGGTTCATAAAGGATCTATTTAAGTACTTTTTCTGGGCCATGCCCAGGGCATGCAGAATCTCCTAGGACAGGGATCGAGTCCGAGCCACAGCAGTGACAACACTGGATCCCCATCTAAGTACTTTCATTTGGTCACATTACACTCTGTATGTTCTCGCACTACTCCATAATTAATGCAGTGCCACGCTTCCAAAACACTAATCTTTCTTTCTTTCTTTTTTTTTAGAATCGACTTTTCCAATTCCTAAATCCAAATGGCGTATATAAGTTTCTTTCTCATTTAACTCTTAGAGATACTCAAATTTAGGTCTAGGTTCTTTTTTTTTTTTTTTTTTTCCTTAAAAAGGACTCATTTCTATTTTCTGCATCATTATCATTCTGTTTTAATTATTGTTATTGATTTATAATAAACCTTTTGTTGAACGCTGTTCATCTACTTTCCTGATGGATGCAAATTGACTAAGGAAGGGCTCTCATCTTTCCCATGCACTTTCTATCCATACCGATCCTTACATATATTAGGACTTTTCAGTTATCGAAGTGTCCAGTGCTTTCTCTCATTATAATTTAATGATGAATTTATAATTTGATCTTGCTGATGGACCTTTATTACTGCTAATAGGTGTCCTTTATTCCTGCTAAATGGCAGGCACTCTGCAGATGGCGACTGTGTGCCCACGCCACCCCTCATGCCAAGAAGCAGAGCCTACTTCCATCCTGGAATCCAGGCTGGCCTTGGGACTTCCTCTGCTCAATAGAATGTGGTGCATATACTGTTCGGGGTCTTGAAAAACCACATATTGTCTGCTTTTGCTCTCCTGACCCTTTAAACCACATGGAAAGAAGTACAATTACCCTGCTGGAGATAAAGGTCCAGCCAGACCCCACCTGTCCCAAGTACAGATACATATAAGAGTGGAGTTACCTTTTTTTTTTTTTTTCTTTCTTTCTTTTTAGGACCACAATTGTGGCATATGGAAGTTCCCAGGCTAGGGGTCGAATTGGAGCTACAGCTGCTGGCCTACGCCACAGGCACAGCCATAGCCACAGCCACACCAGATCTGGACTGCATCTGCAACCTACACCACAGCTCACAGCATTACCGGATCCTTAACCCACTGAATGGGGCCAGGGATCAAACCCGCATCCTCATGGATACTAGTAGGTTTGCTTCTGCTGAGCCACAATAGGAACTCCAAGAGTGATGTTACCTTAATGCTCCCATTCCAGTTGAGCTCCAGCTGAATACAGCTGAATACAGCTGTATAAGTGACCTCAGCTGAAACCATAAGAAGCAGAATAACCACTTAGCTGAGCCTAGCCAACCGATGGAATAATGAGACACAATAAACCTCTGTTGTCCTCAGCCATAAATTCTGGGGTGGTTTGTTATATAGAAATAGATAACTGAAAAAAATTAACAATGCTTTGAAATGAGGCTTATAAAAATATAAAATATAGTTTAAAATATCTGAGCTACTTTCTTTTATAATCTCTAATAATGTCTTTTGATTTTTTAAATATTTCCTAGATATAGAATCATATGTATAAATATTTCTTTACTTCCAAAATTTATTCCTTTATTCTTTGCATTGCTTGTTTTAATTTATTTTAAAATTTTTATTGAAGGATAGTTGACTTATTATTGCGTTAATTTCTGCTGCACAACAAAGGGATTCAGTTATACATATATATAGTATAGATTCTTTTCAAAAATATTCTTTTCCATTATAGTTTATGACGCATTGCTTGTTTAAGGATTCCAGTACAAAATTAAAGGACATGGTCTCAAAGGATACCCTTGTTTAGTCTCTGGACTTAAGGGATCTACTTAAAAACGATTTTTTTCAGTAAGTATTATATAGCTATTTGGAACAAAGCAGACATTCTTTGTTGGGCTTTCAAGGTCTCTCTCAAAGCTTAATTTTTTATTAGAAATATGTCTTAAAATTCTGTTACAACATATACCCTTTTTGGGAACTTGACATGACAACTTTTAATTACTTCATCTACTATAATTTATTATAAACAAAAGTTTTTCTTATATGAAACCAGCTAACTTCTTACCAATAAGTATCTTCTAAATTTACTACTGAGTTTCACCTAAGCTTTCTCACATCAATATTGACTAAGGCTTCTTGTAATTTTCTTTTTTGTGTGTGCTATCAGGAAAGAATCCTATTATGCAATAAGGCTGCTAATACATTTCAAGAAAAATGTATATAAGAGCATCATCATTCTTGGAATTTTTTTTTTAATCTGATTTTTTTTTTTTTTTAGGTCCACACCCACAGCATATGGAAGTTCCCAGGCTAGGGGCCTGTAGCCACCGGCCTATGCCAGAGCCACAGCAACTCGGGATCGGAGCCGCGTCTGCAACCTATACCACAGCTCATAGCAATGCCGGATCCTTAATCCACTGCGAAAGGCCAGGGATTGAACCTGCAACCTCATGGTTCCTAGTTGGATTCGTTAACCACCATGCCATGATGGAAACTCCCAGTCCTGGAATTTTTGAAAACAATTACCTGTAAACATTAGTTTCAGGTGATACTTGGAATTTGGAGATATTCTTGCATAATTTTTTCAATGCCCTCTACTTACTGTTTCTCATGCTCCTCCTCCCACTTTCTGGCAAGAAATAGCCAATTATTCATTTATTTCCTATATAAGAATAAATCTAATAAATCGGCATTCCTCAATAATTTTTTACCCTCTATGTATTTAATAATATTAATCTCTTTTGCCATTTCTAATTTTGCTCATTTGTGCTTTTCATCTTTTGATCAAATTTATATCAGTTTACCAGTATTGTGAGAAAACTGATCATGGATTTTATTTATAAATTGCACTGACATTTCAATTGCCAGACTTTCACGAGAAAATCATTTGATTTTTGCCTTGTCTTTTTTTGTTTCCTTTCACAGCTTGTGTAGAATTTTTTCAAAGTACAGTTTATTAGCTAATTTTCATACCCCGCCCCTCCCCCCGCCCCCCGCAAGCAGTACATTTTTGTTTAAGGACCAATCCTGGCTGCAGCCCAAAGACTTTAACAGGCAGCTTCTCTTTCATCTTCACTTACTAAAAAAGAAAAAAATGCTCTTATCTGATTCCTTAATTCTTCCTAGCACAATCATCAGTAGAGTAACATTTAGAATTTGCCAAATGGTGAGAGTGTCTTCATTTGTGTTTCGCTCCTATGTTTCTGGCTTAATTCTCTTTTCACGCCTTGTCGCTCAGAAGTCTGGTGGAAATGCTCCTTCTCTTGCAGGGGACACAGGGAACACCTGTGAATAGGATGCCTGGAGAACCTGCACCCAACCATACTTGCACATGACCTTCCGTGGACCCATAGAGTTTAAACAAATTTAAGCAACCATGATTGAGGCAGATCAGTCTGGTGCCTCTGCTCTCTTCTTGAATAGCAGAGTAAAACTAAATCCTTAAATCCATGGGTCCAGTGTCAATTTTAGCTCTTAGACAAAAGGGAATACGTCACATTCGAGAGTGTGGGACATTAACAAAGCAGACCAGCGGGGAAGGGCACGTCTGCTAGGGATGAAGGCTACTGCTGGATTATACGAGGGTCACGGCACCTCAACCCCATAAGCAGATGCACCCCCCCTTTTTTTTTCTGCTTTTTAGGGCTGAACCCGAGGCATAGGATAGGAGGTTCCTGGGCTAGGTAGGGGTCGAATCAGAGCTGCAGCTGCCGGCCTACACCACAGCCACAGCAACACTAGATCAATCTGCATCTGCAACCTACACCACAGCTCACAGCAACGCCAGATCCTTAACTCCCTGAGCGGGGCCAGAGATCGAAGCCACATTTTCATGGATACTAGTTGGGTCCTTAACCTGCTAAGCCACAGCGGGAACTCCCAGATGCATTCCATTTTTAAAGCCTGCTCATGCCCAAGTATGGTTGCTGCCTTCTTCCAGAGGAGTCTGAGCTCAATAAGGCATCTTGAACTGCCTCGATTAGTCTGTAACAATTATGACAGGAACGTTGGTGGGGGGAGGGGGGGGTTGGACCATCTTTTCTTCATGATGTTGAGTTTAGCTCGTAAATGGCTTTGAGAACTGGTACAAAAAATGTCTAGTCACGGGAGGGGTAACGGGGTCATCTGGGTGAAGATGTTTCCTTTTGAAGAGCTAAGAGGATGGATCACACCCAATCACCACTGTGCCAACTGGAGTCAGAGTGGACCTGATGCTGAGACAAAGATTCTGATTAGCCCAAGGTCTGAGTTGCAAGTTCTTGAATTTTCCTGAGCTGTCTATTGTCACCAGGTGATGTGCTACCCTATGGAGTAGTGCCCCACACAGCCTCAACTCTGTCCATATTTTCTAAAAAAATGTTGTGTGGACAATTCAGGAAGGTCAGGGAACCAAAGTCGTCTCCCTTGGCAGACAGAATCCCACATTCTTTGGGTTGAACTTGGGTACCGCTGCCCTTGAAGCGCTGGCTGGCTGGGATGTCTCTGCTTTTCTCTCCTTTATCTGCAGGTGCCAACCCCCAGCTCGCCTCCAACTTCAGCTGAGAAAGGCTCTGAGAGCGGAGGGCAGGCCTGGGAGAAGCCTTCCTGGTTCTCTGGCAAAGGTCTTCACTTTCTAGGCGAGCAGGCTGAAGCCCAACCCAAGTGTTCATCTCAGGAGCCTGCTGTCCAGCCTTCAGGCAGGCACAGAGTGTTCACTCCAGTGACTGGTCCAAAGGCCCGCAGCCCAGCTGCTGGGCTGCGACCACAACCAGAATCCCTAGGTGGACAGTTCTGTCACTGCTATGTGCGCCAGTCTGCCTTTTCAACCTCCCACCCCGACCCAAGCTCCCCGAAAAAGATCTACTTCATAGCAATTTTATTCTGAAGGGGGTGGAAGGGAACTAGGCAAAGAGGGAGACTGAGATAAAGTGATACATACTGTTTTAAATTAAAAAAAGGAACACAAAATGCAAAAGGACCTTAGAGGTTAAATACTATGCCGTGAGCAGGGACAGCTCAGGGCTGCACAGGACCCTGTGTATTTCATACCCATGGACACCTTTGCACCAACTCTCCTCATTGGTTAGCTTGCCGTGCACTTGATAAATAAAGATAAACTTAAAAAGCAGCCTTCCCTTGAGAAACTCGTCACGGAATAAGAAGTGACAGAGATGTGAATAATGCAGGATTCAGTGGGGCCAGTACTATGCAAATATTGATGCAGTGGGGGAACAGAGGAGACAGAATAGATGCTTTTACATTCTCCAAGGGCCGTAAGGCAACGTGTGGGCAGAACATGCCAGAGAAAACGCTGCTCCCCCTGCCTGGGCTGCTCTGGACAGAGGGAGTCTGCGTTTCTGCCCTTTGGTGCAAGTTCCATGGAGTCAGGGTTGGGAGCCCAGGAAATAACCAGGCCATAGGCCTGGGGCTTTTAGGGTCCACTCGACCACCTTCTGGCAGACTGTTTACCAAGCAGACGGGCCCTCTCATGTTTCCACCCGGAACTAGTACTTTGTCAGGACACTTGCACTCTGTCGATTAAGGGAGCAGGACGCGCCCCTGCCTTCTGCAGCAGGTTCTTCTAGACAACCTCCTCCTCCTGCCTCTCGGAGCTAAAGGTCCTTGTACCTGAATTAACTTGAGAGGAGCTTTCAACTCACCCCTCCCCCTAAGGTGCTCAGGACCAGAGGCGCAGATACCAGGTGACAAGGGACCCTGTCTAGGGGGACAGCAGACCTTCATCCTCTGCAGCAGCCAACTTCAGAGCGCGCCTGGTCTCCTGGGGAAAAGAATCTGAATTCCCTTCCTGAAGCCTGCATGGCACAGAGAACCGGAACCTACACCTAGAGCAGGTGAGTGGAGAGGGGAGGGCGGCAGTGAACAGCTTCCCCCAGATGCTGCCATCTGGACGCACAGGGGATTTTCAAACAGGGGCCCCAGGTGGCCTGGCCATCTGTGGGTCCTGCCAGCCACCCAGGAGCAGAGGCTGCAGCCGTGGAAGGAGTGTAGCAGCAAATGGCAGAAAATCCTCATCTGGGTCATGGGGACCCACATGTGAAGTCCTGAGGGTGCCGGGGGGTGGGGTGGGGGCAAGCCTCTCCCTTTTTTATGCCTACTTTTATCTGTGGACAAAAGGAGCTTACTACGGAGCAGATTCACCTCCTAATTCATGGAAACATTCACCAGAAACGGTGGAAGGCAGCCAGAGGGCCCCTGAGGTCAGCCAGCTGGACACCATTCCCAAACATGTTAGAAGAGGAAGCCAGAGCCCGGACTAGAACCCCATGCCAGAGCCTGCACGGACCCAAGCCACCAGGCGTCCAAGCCTGCACTTGTCCTGCCAAACCCAGTGGCTTGGGCCTCTGAAGAGCTGTCCCCCATGTCTGACCTCATCACGCTAGGAGGAAAGATACCACCTGTGTCCTGGATGGTCCCCTCTCCATTCCAGGTAGGAACAGAGGTGGAGGACAAGTGACTCTTGCAGGGTCACAGCTGGTGCCTGACTTCTGCCCGGTGCTCCCTCCCATGGCTGGAGGCCCAGGTCTCCCTAAGGAAACGCCCCAAGGCAACCCAACCCACCCCCTGGTTTTTCTCCTCAAAGATGCATAGAGGATCTAAACGCCCTCGCCCTGGAGGCTGCGGTTTTTACCTTCAAATGCCCGGGCAGCATCCACGAGGTGGGTCCAATCTAACCCCGTGGCAGTGTCTGGGAGGGGCATCAGGCCAGGATCTGCACACTTGGACTTGTCTGATAGGGACCCATCGGAGAACCAGAACTCATCTAGACAGAAACAAAACCAGTGCAACAGTCAGATGGTAGTGCTGGTACTGGCCAGGCACTCAGAGGGGCCCCGGGTGCTTCTTGTGACAGACCTCCTGCCCCATAAAGGCAGAGACATCCTGCAGCAGTGACCCTACAGACACATGGTGGGGGAGAAGGGGTTCTGGGAAAGAGCCATGGCCTTTGCATGTATAAGAAAAGCGGGGGTGAGGAGTTTCCATCATGGCTCAATGGTAACGAACCCGGCGAGCATCCATGGGGATGTGGGTTCGATCCCAGACCCTGCTCAGTGGGTTAAGAATCTGGCATTGCTGTGGCTGTGGTGTAGGCCGGCAACTGCAGCACTGATTAGACCCCTAGCCTGGGAACTTCCATATACCACAGGCATGGTCCTAACACAAACAAAAAAAAAAAAAAAGAGAGAGAGGGAAAGAAAGGAAGGAAGGAAGAAAAGAGGTGAGCTTCCCTTGGGCAGGTGTGTCCTGAGGCTGACCAACCCCAGGACCACAAGCCTGCTTCCCTCCGGGTGACCTGCCCTATGTGCTGGGTGGGTCAACTTCTCTCTTCTGATGGTTTAAAAAGCTTCCTGAAAAACACAGTTATCTAAGCTGAGCACTAAGATGCCAGGAATATCAGTTTATTACAAAAATGCAGAAAGATTACCTTTGTTTCTTTAGGAGCAGACAGGAATGAGAGGGAACAGTATTTTTCACCCTAGGCACAAAAACGGTGGTTGGCTCACTCTTTTGACTTTACTGGGACGGCTTGATCGCAGGCTAAACCAGAACCCTCTCCCCCTCCCACACTGCGTGTTTCCTAGTCTCGTATTGTCTGTGCAAACAGACCTCCGCCTTTCTTCTTCTCTTAATGTCTCATTACAGGGCTCGAATCGTTCATGCCACTAACCGTACTGGTGGCATCTATGGACGAATTTTCAAAAGGCTTCAACTGGACTTTCTCTAACATGCCTTTTCTGAACCTGCCCAGGGTGCAGCATGCAGCTGCTTGCCGACACATCTGACTAATTAGACCAATCAAAATAATGACCACCTGGCTGTGCGAGCCTGCACTGAAGTCAAGGAAAGGATGCAATTAACCAAGGGCACCTGTAATTGGGGGTGGCTGTGAAACGCTGGCATCTGGACTAGGACGTGTGATTCGAGACACGAAACCTCTCTCTCTCTCTCCTGGCACCTTCCACACGCAGCTCCTAGCCCGCCTCTGACAGCTGCACCTGTCATACCCCGTTTTTCATACCACCCCATTTAGATGTGGGACCACCACCCTGCCATTTTGAAGGGCACCCAGTAGTGGGTATTTTATCAACACTTTTCCTGCCACCCTCTGTCTCCACATGCTTGTCTCCGTTGAACTAACAGCCCTTCCAGAATGTTCTGTGTGTGATGTTCTCTGTCCTTGTCTCCTCCTCTCTTGATGGCCCCTTCTGAACCCAGGGAGGCACTGCAGGGCAGAGGCTGGGCTGGCTCCGCCCACATCCTATCTTCACCCAGAAGCTGAAGGTTCAAACCCCCAGGCAGAAAAGCCAGGAAGCCCAAGGACCTTCAGCCCCTTACCTATCACTTTCTCTTGTCTCTCAAACACTTGGGCTGCTTTGCTCAAAGCAGGTTTTCTGCATCGAGTGTAAAGAAATTATTTAACTGGCTGGGAATGACTTTTGCCAATGATGTCCCTGCAACTGCATTCATCAGGAACAGGGGTACGCCTCACAGTGCTGGGAAGGGAGTCCCGGGCCGGCTGTGAGCAAAGAAATAATACTTCACCGGAGCTTTGGGCATCTGAGAGCCTACAGTCAAACCTGAGGCACATTCTATTTGAAGCCCACATTCTCCCCAGTGCCCCAGACAATGCCCTGGCTGGCTTTAACCGGGGTCAGGCAGAGAGGAGATGACAGAGGACAAAAGGGGACAATGCATTGAGAAAAGAGTGCTGGGCTTAAGTCCCGTGTCCCCTGCTCGTGTCCCTCCCACAGCTGTGGACTCAAAGAGCATATTCTCCAAACACCCAATGGGGTGCCGATAAGGGAAACTGGACCATCTCGGGTTAAAGATGAGAGCTCTGACTGTGTGCAGCACAAATCTGAAGCTTGGGGGCTGGGGAGCTGCCGCCCAGCGTGAGTGAGGCAGCGGGAGGGTGGGTCCAGCGACCCACACAGCTCAGTGGGCACTCTTGCTCACCACCCGGCACTCAACGCACGCGAGACCACGCACCAGGCAGCACTGAGGACTCTGGGAAGGTGTCAGGGTGTAAGTGTCACTGGCAGAGGCAAGTGCAGGACATGCTTTTCAGCCCTCCAACTTTTATGGAGAACCAGGAGGCCAGAGGCAGGAACGTGGTGGGTCATACTCCTTCTTTAATAGAAACGATGACCCCACTTCCCCTAGAGTCAATGGGACTTCTGTGTTTATTTGATGCTCTGGAATTGGCAAAGATGATGAGTAGCCTGGAGAAGATTCCCTTCCTGAAGAGTCTATCTGGGAGTTTCTATTGTGGCTCCATGGTAACGAACCTGACTCGTATCCATGAGGATGTGGGTTCGATCCCTGGCCTCACTCAGTGGGTTAAGGATCCGGCATTGCCATGAGCTGTGGTGTAGGTCACAAACACAGCTTGGATCTGGTGTGGCTGTGGCCAGCAGCTGTAGCTCCAATTCGACCCTAGCCTGGGAAGAGCCTTCCATACACCGTGGGTGCGACCCCAAAAGGACAAAAAACGAAAAAAAAAAAAAAAGAGTCTATGTGGAGGTATATATACCCACACAACTGTCCCTGGTGTGCTGGTTAAATGCCTGCTGTTTGCCTGGTGGTGAGGCAGAGCCGTGGGTCAACCAGACGAAGCCCATCCTCTCATGAAGCTTAGAAGGGACACAGAAAGAGAGAGGAAACAAATAAATGAGAACATATAAGCAGACACAGGTCTTTCAAAAATAAAACCAGGAGATGTGGCCGAGGAGCCTGATGGCATCTTTGGGGAAGGCCTGGCTGGGAGGTGACTCTTGCCAGGACACAACCGAGAAGCAGCTGCTTGAGGAAGAGAGCAGTTCCGGGAGAAAAGCTGTGAGTGAACATGGAGTGAAGCCCAAAGGCATCGTCTTTCAGTGAAACAGGGGAGCCTCATGTCAAGGACTGTCACCTTCAATGGACTAAGGCACGTCCGTTCCTGTCTGAATTACCAAAAGGAAAAGCTCCCCTGGCCCCTGCCCCCGCCCATGCTTGGAAAATCATATAACTGGGGGACAAAAAAATGACCTTTTTTTTGGGGGGGGGGATTTGAGACTCCAAATCACCAAAAATCCTTTACAACACTTTAAACTGACATCAGGCATCACTGCTTCTATTGCCCAGGTGACGTTCACTCAGCATCTGAAAGCATCTGTTCAAGGTGCTACCAGGTATCGTCTCTGAAGAGAGGGATAAATAGCCAGCACGACGCAGTCTCTGCCCTTGAAGAGCCATCGAGGAGCAGATGCACCCTGTTGCTGCTGGTCTGGGGTCTGGGGAAGACACCTGCAGGGAGCCAGCCCCTGTGCTTGGTGCAACCACGGCAGCTGTAACCAAGATGTTCCCCAAACTTTCCAGATGGGGAAGAAAAGGCATGACTGGCCTTAGGGAGCAAAGCCTGGTACATCAAGGCCAGTTCTCTGAAGCCAACACTGCCCCAGAGCCCAGGCTCCTCCTCTGGCCAATCTCGGAAGGAAAGTGACTCATGGCTTCTTAAGGGCAGCTAATGTCCAGACATGGCCACCTGGGCTCCCTGCTCTCTGGCCTGGACATCGATCCTGTGGCTTCCTGTTTGTTTATCTGGACCCTGAAATCACAGGGACCATCTTGATTGAGTCTGACTTTACTGCTGTTGTTATAAACGCCCAGGAGCCTTCATGACAGCACTTCCTGGTGGTCAGATAGCTGAGGTTTCACAATCACTCTCCAGAAACCAACAGAGGTTTACTAGAGGGGAGACTGGGAGCATCAGAAAAAAAAGAGAGATGCGTCATGCTGAGACAGAGGGCACCCTGCCTCTGATGGTCATGGCCACGGCTGTGATGCCAATAGATCAAGGGCGACACTTCTGCTGACCAGCAGCTCGGGTCACCTGAGCCACACGTCACTCAGATGCCAGGGGTCTGTGGCATCCTGCATGTGTACCAAATCTACAGGAAAATGCTAGTTTCTTTTATTCTAAACTTCCTGCACCCCTTTTAAACTCCAAGGGGCATCTTTTGGGAGGGTGTAGGTCATACCTATAGGATTTGGGAATGGGTATAAGCCAATACTCTGTTTTCATCTTTCAAAACTTAAGAACTCTGGAGTTCCCATCATGGCTCAGTGGTTAACGAATCCGACTAGGAAACATGAGGTTGCGGGTTCGATTCCTGGCCTTGCTCAGTGTGTTAAGGATCCGGCGTTGCCGTGAGCTGTGGTGTAGGTTGCAGACTCGGCTCAGATCTGGTGTTGCTGTGGCTGTAGCGTAGGCTGGTGGCTACAGCTCTGATTAGACCCCTAGCCTGGGAACCTCCATATGCCGAGGGAGCAACCCTAGAAATGGCAAAAAGACAAAAACAAACAAAAACTTAAGAACTCTCATTAGTCCATCCATATAGGAAGACCTCCATCACTCCTTGGAGTTTGGATCAGGAATTCTTAAGCATTCTGTAAACTTGCCACATGGCCCTAGCAGCTCCTGTTTTTATACCTCCAAGTTGAAGACATAATAATATAGCACATTGAGGGGCTCCCCTGTAAGGAGATATGGATCATGACACGGGTCACACACAAAATGTATTTGTTAAGTATCATTTGTCTTCCAAGGCTGGATTAAGCTCCTGATCACAGAAGAAGAGAAATTCTGAGACAGGTTCAGGTTTGAGTCTAAACCTGTCTGAACGAGGAGTCGCCACAGTGGTACAGCAGGTTAAGAATCTGACTACAGTGCCTTGGGGCACCAAGGAGGCATGGGTTCGATCCTGGGCCCCGTTAGTGGGTTAAAGGATCCAGCCTTGCAGTTACAGCTCAGATTTAATCCGTAGCCCAGGAATTTCCATACGCTGAGTGTGGCCATAAAGATAAATAAATAAATGAAATAAAACTGAAGGAGAAGGCTGGGGCTGTGATCATCTCATGGAGGAAGATAGGGTGTGGTCATGAGGTCTCTTGACATCCACTGTGAAAAGATGGACTCGCCAACCTTGCCCCGCGCTGTCCTTGCTCCAAATGAGGACCAAGATCCGAGTGAGTATCTACAAGTGGAAGGTCAGGTGCTCCCTAGGAACACGGTGGTTTCTACATGCTCTTGCTGCACCTACCCAGCCACTGAATCATCCAGGGCTACAGGCGCTCGCACAACTGACCTCCATTCCAAGTTCTGGCATGAAGCTAGGTCCCTGAGAAACTAAGAGAAACACCTGGGCGACCTCACAGAGTCCCCATGTCTCGCTCACAGGCACCTGCTGGGCACATGTCAACTATCTGGCTTGTTCCGATGTCAGACTGTCGAACTGCCAGGAGAGTCAGCTTTTTCACAGGGGTTCTGCTGAGCAACCAGAAACCACAGAACGCAAAGGATGATGGTAACTAATAAGCACATAGCTGAATGTGGGAGTCGGAGGTCCCACAGTTGAGTGTCTGCCCAAGGATAGCCTGATGCTTGGAGCCGACCCCCGTGCTGGGCAGGGTGAAGGGAATCAGGAGTTCTGGGGGAGGCACATTCATTCAAATCACCTCCACATCCTATTTACATCTCGTCATCTTATCCATCAAACCTAGAGAGCTTTTTTTCTGAGCAGGTTGTGGAGTTTAGAGATTAGAGGAGTCACACGGCCAAATAAGGAGGTTTCATCAGAGAATAGCAAACAGCAAGGGCCACTCTTACTGCTTTTCCTTGAGAAGCGAACAATGAAGGCACGCGAGGCGGGTCTGAACTTGGAGAGTGAATAGCGAGCATATCCTGCCTACTTCCACTGCGCCTTTCTGCTTTGAACACACTTAAAAAGGATATAGCCCTTCAGCAGGTAAATGGAGAAATAAATTGGTCTATCCAGACAATAGAACATTAGTCAGCACTTAAAAAAAAAAAAAAAAAAGAGGTATCAAGCCATGGAAAGATATGGAGGACACTGAATGCATTTTACCAAGTGAATTACTAAAGAAGCTGATGTGCAAAGCTACAGACCATAGCATTCCAACTATAGGACGTTCTGGAAAAGACAAAACTGTGGAGAGAGTAAAAGGACCAGTGATGACCAGGGGTTAGGGAGCGAGAGGGATGAACAGTTGGAGCACAGAAGACTTTTAGGAAAATGAAAATATTCTGTACAATACCACAACGGGAGTTCCATGTCATTATGCATCTGTCCAAACTCAAAACTCACAGAATGTACAACACTGGGAGTGAAGCCTAATGTCAAGCCTGGACTCTAGGTGATGATGACATGTCAATGGACACTAACAGATGCACTACTGTGGGGAGGGGAGAGTGTGCATGTGTGCGGACAGGGTGTGTACGTGGGAAATCTGTGTGCCTTCTGCTCAGTTTTGCTGTGAACCTAAAGCTGCTCGAGGTAAATAATGGTTATTAATAAACATAGTGGGGGGTTCCTGCTGTGCCGTAGTGGAAATGAATCTGACTAGTATCCACGAGGTTTCGGGTTGGGTCCCTGGCCTCGCTCAGTGAGTTAAGAATCCGGTGTTGCCGTGAGCTGTGGTGTAGTTTGCAGATGCGGCTTGGACCCTGCATTGCTGTGGCTGTGGCAGAGGCTGGCGGCTACAGCTCTGATTTGACCCCTAGCCTGGGAACCTCCATATGTCGCAAGTGCAGCCCTAAAAAAAGAAAAAAAGAAGGAAAGAAAGAAAAATAGTGAAGCCAAAATAAAAAAGGATATACAGCTGGCCCAGTAAACAATGTGGAGGTTGGTGCATGGACCTCCTGTGCAGTTGAAAATCTGCATATAATTTTATAACTGGCCTTTGTATCTGAAATGCCACGTTTCCTGACTCGACCAACTGTGGGTCGTGTAGTCCTGTGGTATTTACACTGGAAAAAGTCTTCAGGAAAGTGGATCCATGAAGTTCTAACCTGTGTTGTTCAAGCTGTAGGTCTTTCACAGGGAACCAAGTGAACGTAAGAAGGGAAGTACTGCCTTTAACACATAAGCCGTAGATGTCACAATCACACCTCATTTTAAATGAAATACATAACAAGAGTTTTACTGGTTTTAGGAAAGCTTTTTTTTTTTTTTTTTGTCTTTTTAGGGTCGCATCCGTGGCACATGGAGGTTCCCAGGCTAGGGATCTAATAGGAGCTGTAGCCACCAGCCTATACCACAGTCACCACAATGCCAGATCTGAGCCAAGTCTGTGACCTACACCACAGCTCACGGCAAAGCTGGATCCTTAACCCACTGAGCGAGGCCAGGGATTGAACCTGCAAGCTCACGGTTCCTAGTCGGATTTGTTTCTGCTGAGCCACGACAGGAACTCTAAGAAAGCTTTTTAAGTAGCCATTAAAGTTATCTATTTACAAAAAAGGACAAACACTTGGAGAAATACTCGGGTATTAGACTATGTCTGTCTGAACTTTCATACCTTTACCAAGAGGGAGTATGAGGGTTTTGCCAATTCAGGCAAATGGACTTTTCATAATGGGTAGGATATTCTGTTACTTAAGGAAATAGATTAAGAATTTTATGAGGCTAGGTTCATTTCCAATTATGTTAAACATCGGAAAGATTATTAGAACTTTTATTTCATTTGGCCTGGGACTTACATGTGTATTATGAAGTTCAAATTGGTTCTAAAGATAATGCTTTCTATGATGAAATTAAAAAAAAAAAAACCTGACGATGAATATATTTCTGATTAAATCCTTATTCTTCCCATACAATAGAAATTAACTATGAAGAAAGGAAATAAAGCTAACTAATTTAAAAAAAAATCACCCTTTAACACTGACTTGTTAATAAGGAACTAATATGATGTAAAAATGAAGGGTTTTAGGATTTGAAGGAAAATCATCTAGAAATTATCCAGTCAATTCATGGCCAGTAAATTGGGGTGAATAGGATACAGAGACTCTAAGTGACAACCTAAGGACATCATGCTGCTGTGGGAAGAGCCAGGTCTGGGGCTCAGGTGTTCTGACAGCCATCCACCACCCTCTCCATCATCAGCTCTTGAAGGTCAAGAAGAAAGAGACACAAAAATTTAAAAAACCAACCTTCCTCCTTAGATGCTGCCCACTGGAAAATCTACCCCTGTGCTACAGTTTTCTCTTCATAAAATCAGGTTTAATAGACGCTGTTTCTTTATGGATGTATACCCGAGCTAAGGTATAATGGTCACTATTTTACTCAATCAAGATGTTTACTATGGGTTTTTCAATTTTCTGCCAAGTTGGTAGTGGTGCTTAACTTTAAAAATGTCCTCCTGGGGGCCTTTATCACATTTAAAAATTACAAAAAAAAAAGAAAAAGAAACATCACCCAATGATGTGAAGTTTGAAACAGAACCAAGACCCCCCACCCAGGTCCCCATAGGAGACCCTCTGCCGAGCCCGTGAGGCAGGTGGCCCACCCTGGCACTTACTGCGCAGGCTCCCCAGGCTGGGTGCTGGCTGGGTGCGGGGGGGCAGCGTGCTGTGGTAGGGTGGGGTGGTGCTGAACAGGATGTCGTTGGGCAGTGCCTGGTCCAGGATGGAGCTTCGGGAGCTGCCGAAGGAAGACCCCCTCCGATGGCTGCAGATGCTCTCGTCCGAGAGGGTGCGGTACAGCGAGCGCCGTGGGGACAGGTTCCCATAGAAGGAAAACTAGGAGTTCACACAGGGGAGAGGGGAGAGACATGTCAGAAAGCCGAGCACGGGGACTCACTGAGTAACTCGGGGCGAGGGGTGGGGGTGCCACACCACCATGGGAGCATCTCTGAGTGGTCTCTGAGCGGTTCCCCCAGTGGGCAGAGCCTCAGCTCAGGGAGGCTACACCAGGCACGTGGGTCACCCAGGCAAATGCACAAGTGCTTCCTGCAGTTATTGGATTTGGATGTTTGCCTCCTTTGACATTCTGTGAAATATTACCGTAAATTAGACATGCACAGCTTTATTAATTCTGAAATGTTAAATGGAACCTCCATAACCTTGGAACTGTGGCAGCTTCTGAAAATACGTCAGGTTTCCATTTCAGGCAATAGTTATTCAAAACCACACCTAGTGCTGGCTTGACTTTAATTGGAAATGACTACATTTTCATATTAGGCAATTTCTGTACCAGTCAACTACATGCAAGGTTCAATCTCATCTGGATAAGAAGAGTAATATTCATTCTTGAGCCCTGCAGTTAAGCCCCACCAAGGGTGTTATTGGTCCAGTAAAATCTTATTGTGCTTTACAGTCTCACTCGCAAAAGTCTATTACAGTTGTTGAAAATGGAGTTATAATAATCAATCATAACCAGATTTACAGAAAGCACTAAAGTCATTGTGCATTAAATAGCAGATAGGGAGGAAAATTCTTTTTTTTTTTTTCAGGGCTGCAACTGTGGCATATGGAAGTCCCAGGTTAGGGGCTGAATTGGAGCTGTAGCTGCCAGCCTACACCACAGGCACAGCAACACCAGATCAGAGCCACATCTGTGACCTAAACCATGGCTCGTGGCAACCTTGGATCCTTAACGCATGGAGTGAGGCCAGGCATTGAAACCATATCCTCTTGGGTACTAGCCGAGTTCGTTACGGCTGAGCCACGGCAGGACCTCCCGAAACTTCTTACTAAAGAAGCAAGTAGTCAAAAACTCAAGAAAAATGAAATCAAATCTGAATTTCCTTCTCCTTCTTCTATATTCTGAACCACATTCCTTTTATATAAATAATAGTAACAGCCAGAATGTTTGCATCAAGCAAATATAGAAATGGCTATTTACGTTTGTGAGTGCAGCCAGAAGGCTAAAAATATTTCTATTGTATACGTTCCCTCCATTCTGTCAAGTCTGTCCAGCTGATGAATGGGAACCAGAGTGTGTGTGAACTACCAAGTTTACACTACGAAAAGAGGTGATTTGTCTTCGAAGGAAAAAAACACCTGTCAAGGAAAAAGTTCATTCCTATGAAAAGGAAAGCTATTTGCGCTTTTGTTAACAACAGTCTACACTGCAGTTTATACAGTGTTATATATGGGATTCGATACAATTTTTTTTTTAAAGCTTCACTCTGACTGAATTCTTCTGGGATTCCCTCTTCACACACGGCCAGAGGGCTCATCAGAACATGATTACAGGCCCATTAGATTAAAGCAGCTTTGAGGTAGGATCTAATTAGAGTGTTCGTCTAAGAACACAATTAGGTTAATTGTGCAGCATTGTTTTATTATAGGGAAGACAGGAGCAGAAAGACTTGCTGTTTACCCTGACCACAGTCAATATGGCAAGGCCAGACTTTATTCTTTTCATTTGGACAAGAGAGCACTGGATAGAGGGGAGAAGACCTGCATTTCATTGCTGACTTGGCCGCCAAATATCTATGGGAACACCTCAGTTACCTGCAAAAAGATGAGACTGGGCTAGATTACCTGTGTGTCCTTTTCATATGTTCCATCACTTACCAAAGTGGTTTAAGAGACGTAATAATAAAGCATGAAACTAAAACTAATCAGGACCCTAAGTAACAGTAACGAGGGACTGCTCCCTAGCGACGGAGGTGTGCCTTGGAACATGGGGTTGGTTTGGGGGACTGCTTTGGGACTGCCGCTTGTGAGTGTCGCACAGCTTGACAATCTCACTGCAGGTTCCATCCTCTTCGTAAAGCCCGGCAGGCAGTGGAGGACCTGGCTCCAGCCCGTTTCTGGAACAGGATTACATGTAAGCAGGATGGCTTGCAGAACTCCATCCTTGGCTTGGTAGAGTTCCAGAGTGAAAGTCGGGTGGTGTGAATTTTAACAGCTACTACTGCTTTTTTTGGCCATACCCAAAGCATGCAGAAGTTCCCAGGCAAAAGATCAAACCCACCCCATAGCAATGATCTGAACCACAGTAGTGACCATGCTGGGTCCTTAACCCACTGGGCCACCAGGGAACTCCCAGCAGCTACAATTTCTTTTCTTAATAGTAAATTGGACTTTTTAAAAAAATTGTGGCTCCGCAGTTAACGAACCCGACTAGCATTTGTGAGGACACGCATTCTATCCCTGGCCTTGATCAGTGCGTTAAGGATCCAGCATTGCTGTGAGCTGTGGTATAGGTCACAGATGTGGCTCAGTTCCTAAGTGGCTGTGACTGTGGTGTAGGCTGGTGGCTACAGCTCCGATTCAACACCTAGCCTGGGAACCTCCATATGCTGAGGGTGCAGCCCTAAAAAAACACAAAAAGACCAAAAAAAAAAAAACCCTAAAAAATTACAATGACATACCATTACATACTCATTCTAATGAGTAATTAGAAGAGTAACAGCTACTGTTTCTGATCACCCGTTATGTGCTGTGTGGGTTATCTTTGCTTGTAACTCTGCAGTACATTTCTTGTTGCCTCTCTTTTTTCAGAGAATGACACTGGGCCTAGAGGTCACCTGCACAAAATCACACCTGACAGTGGCAGGAGCTGAGATTGGAGGCCAGGCCTACCTGCCTCTGGCTCCCTCTGTCCACCTGGAAAGCTGCCCTTTCTGACGTCCTCAGGCTTACTCTGCTTTCCTGGTGGAATAAGAGTGAAAACAGCTGACCGGACAGACAGCTATGGGGAGGATCACGAGAAAAACCACCCAAGGGAGACTTCGGGGGGCGGGGGGGGGGGGCGGCTGGTGTCTCTTGAGGCTTTTCCTGAGTGTTTCCCGGAACATGAAAGCCCCACCCAAGGTGCTAACCTTTCTCCTCCCCTCCTCCACCAAGGGGCTGTCGGGAAGCATCAGTTTCAGAAAGTCTTCTTTCGACAGCACGTGCTGAGTTTCCGGAACAGCATCGCCCACCACGGTCTGCTGTGGCACCGCCGTAGACAGGAGCTCCATCTCCCCGTAGAGCCTGTGGCCACAAACCAGATGGGAAACTAAGATGAGTTGTTTTGTGCAGCACCTGCAGCCTGAAGAATTAAAATCCGGTAACCAGCGTTGACCATCACTTTCACAGACACCCAGCTCTGAATGGTGCAGCTGCATCACCTTTGCTGCACTTCCTCCAGATCCCTGGAACACTTTCCATGTGTGAAACGAGCTCGACTGCAACGTGAGATTTCTGAATAATTCGGAAAGAAATCAGGTCCCCAAAGCCCTGGATGAGAAAACATGCAGCCAATTTTTCCAATAAGAGTGTGTTTTCCCTTTCCTGATCTGTGTTAGAAAACAAGAGTTTCAATAATTCATCAGAGATTATTGTGTGTTCTTTGAAGGAAACCTCGTGCTTTTCAGAACTTGAGGGAGCCTTGCTCCTGGGGCTGGACAACCACATGTCACGTCCTCCCAGCAACACGGAGAGCAGAAAGCCTGGTGTTTAAGAGCAATCGATCCAGGCCTGTGCCAAGCATTTTTATTATCAGCAATTTTGCCAAGCTGCTTGGATAAATAAAGCAGCTGTCCCCTGTAATTATGGACTGGGATTTTGTGGTTAGTAGATGCAAACTATTACATTTAGAATGGATAAGCAATGAGGTCCAATCACTTGGGATAGAACATGATGAAAGATAATATGAGAGAAAGAATGTGTGTGTGTGTGCGTGTATGCCTGGATCACTTTGCTATACAGCAGAAATTGACACAACACCGTAAATCAACTATATATATATATAAAAGAAATGTACTTAATGGACAACAGAAGACTGTTGAGCTGAATTATTGTTATCAGCTCTTTTCCAGGGAGAAAACTGGGGAGTCATGTGTAAAGAGTTTGGTCTGGAAGACCCATCTGAGCCAGGGAATGTTCCTGAAGACACAGTAGGCGAAGAACCCGGGGCCATACTGTGAGCGCAAGTGGGCGATCTGTGCCACGTGACCTGGCAAAGTGGTGCTCTCGGCATCCACGGCCCACGGTGGCAGCCACACCTGTGTGCCGCTGTCCCGTGTCACCAAAACGACACTATTCTAAAGCAAGTCTGTCTCGTCACTGTGGGACGGCTCACTGGGAAATTATTAGGATACACAACTCACAGGCATGCTGAAAATTAGAAAGAATATATCTTAAAGCACTGCTGTTCTCGCTTTGCTCCTGGGGTAGGTTCCTGAACTTCTCGGCTCTGGAAGCACCAGCAGTGCTGACGATGTGAATACAGTGACCAGGGAAGCAGCTTTAAAATCTCTTAAATGTGACTGAAGATCTGGCTGGCTTGTAGGATGGCAGGACTTGAACATGGGAGCAAGGTGTACAATGAGTCAAGGATATTCCCTAATTTACACCGGTGCACAAACTCACCTGGCCGTAGTCTCACATCTGTTTCTAAGCATATCTACAGTGACTGGGTGACATGCTATCTGACAGAATTTCAAATAGAGTTGGTGTGGTCCTGCAGGTCGGCTGTCCTGATGCATTTATCACATCCACATTAAACAGTGGCTACATTGGATGGGATGAGCAGGGCCCACCGAGAAGAGCCCTGGTCAGAAGCCTGGGAGGCCTGGGTTTGAGTCCCAGCACTAACCTGCTGTGATAAGAGGAAATAACCTCTCTGCTCACAATACTCCCCACACTGACTTTTATTAAAGTCAATGCCACTAAATCAGGGTTAAAAATACACGAATTTGGGAGTTCCTGTTGTGGTGCTGTGGAAACGAATCTGACTAGTAACCATAAGAATGCAGGTTTGATCCCTGGCCTCACTCAGTGGGTTAAGGATCTGGCCTTGCTGTGAGCTGTGGTGTAGGTCCCAGATGTGGCTCAGACCCCTTATTGCTGTGGCTGTGGTGTGGGCTGGCAGTGGCAGATCTGATTCAACCCCTAGCCTGGGAACTTTCATAGGCTGCAGGTGCGGCCCTAAAAACAAGCACAAACACTGGGGGCTCTCTGCTAAGAAGAGTTCATCCTTCTCTAGCCCTTTGGGAGGCCCTCAGCTGAAATCCAGCCTCACACTAACAAGGAAAGTGTTTCTACAAATAACTCGGGGAGCTTACAAGGCTCAGGATGGACCTCTGCAATGCACTCCAAAGATTCCATCAGACAGAAATACCAATGTTACCATGGGCACACTTGCATTTATGATCAGAACAGGTCTTTATCTCAAGATTTTCCTATAAGTGACTCATTTGCAATTATTGGCATGATGCATTTTTTTTTTTTTTTAAAGCCACAATGTGCAGCAGTTTGTTGTGAGAATCTTAGTTCCTGGACCAGGGATTGAACCTGGGCCACAGCAGTAAAAGCACTGAAGTTGCTTAACCACAAGACCACCAGGGAATTCCCCCCACTTTTTTTTCTTTTTTTTCTTTTTAGGGCCACACTCGCAGCATATGGAAGTTCCCAGGCTAGGGGTAGAATCAGAGCTGCCCCTACAGGCCTATGCCACAGCCACAGCAACTCAGGATCTGACCAACATCACAGCTCATGGCTACGCCAGATCCTTAACCCACTGAGCGAAGCCAGGGACTGAACCCACATCCTCATGGATACTAATCGGGTTCTTAACCTGCTGAGCCTCAATGGGAACTTCCCATCTTTTTTTTTAAACAGAAAGATTCCATGTTCAATATTAGCACTAAAATTATTTTTTAGGAGGCAATATCATGCCAGACATGTTTAAGAAAAGCGATACTAGTTCATAGACAATGCTTAAGATCTAGAAAGCTCTCTGAAAGCCACTGCAGCCCCCAGCCCCCTATACACAATATACACATCTGATGACCCAACTGACACACGCAGACACAGCAGCACACAGTGACCTCCTCGCTTCATGTACATGAAGGTTTTGTAAGGCTGTCTTTTAAAAAATAAGAAAACCTGGAGTACCCATCGTGGTGCAGCGGAAATGAATCCGACTAGGAACCATGAGGCTGCAGGTTCGATCCCTGGCCTCGCTCAGTGGGATAAGGATCTGGCGTTGCCGTGAGCTGTGGTGCAGGTCAAAGATGCAGCTCAGATCCCGTGTTGCTGTGGCTCTGGTGTAGGCCGGCAGCTATAGCTCTGATTAGACCCCTAGCCTGGGAACCTCCATATGTGCAGGTGCAGCCCTAAAAAGACAAAAGACAAATAAAATAAAATAAAATAAGAAAACCACCCTGACCGGTCTTGCTTTGCATTCGTGAAATGTGATTTCTTACACTTGTCTCTTCAAAGACATATCGGCATAGTTTTCACACGTGTTATGGAATGAGGTGTCAGAGTTTTCTCCTCCTTTCTTTTTTCCCAACAGATAAAAAACAGTCCCTCCCTACCTGGCCCTGTGAAACCTGATAACTGAAAGGGAAATCAACGCCATGCTAAAATGAGGTAAGGTGCTTTTTCCTTCATGCTGTCCCTTAAACGGCAACTTTATGAAACACATGCACAGGCTCTGTGCACATTCACACTGTCCTTGAACTTATCTGCAGAATCTACATGCACGTCATCAATAGCCCTTGGCCGTGACTTTCCTATTGTGAAGGAATATGTATATTTTTTCTCTTCTTTTTTTCTATGATCGTTCTTGCAGCATATGGAAGTTCCTGGGCCAGGAATCAAATCGGAGCTGTGACCTATACTGATGCGGCAGCAAGCCATACCCTTTAACCCACTGTACCAGGCTGGAGATCAAATCCATACCTCTGCAGTGAGCCAAACCTCTGCGGATGGAGTTTTTTTTTTTTTTTTTTCCCTCCTTTTTAGGGAACCTCTGCGGTTGGAGTTTTTTTTTTTTTTTTTTTCCCTCCTTTTTAGGGTCACACCTGTGGCATATGGAAGTTCTTGGGCTAGGGGTCGAATTGGAGCTGCAGCTGCCAGTTTACATCACAGTCCCAGCAACGCCAGATCCACATCACATCTGTGACCAGTGCGGCAACACTGGATCCTTAACTCATTGAGTGAGGCCAGGGACTAAACCCACATCCTCGTGGATACTCGTCAGGTTCTTAACCCGATGAGCCATAATGGGAACTCCCGCACTTGGATTCTTAACCCCCGGTGCCACAGTGGAAACTCCCTACTGACAGCTTGTTGAATATAAAAACCAGAAACAGAGATTCATTTTAATTTTACATGAAAACATCAAGGGAAGAAAAGACTTTAAAAGACTGATATAAAGGCCAACATTTTAAGAGTTCTACAAAGAGGTTTCTAGATGTTTCCTTTTTGGGACATCTGTTCCTACTGGGGGAGGTGGAGACACATTAGCTTAGTCAATGCCCTAAAGGCCACTGCTGCAGAGAGAGGATGCCAGGATGCCTTACCGCTGACACTCAGGCATGTCGGGCTCCTCGGGTGGCGGGCTGCCTTCCGACTTCTTCCAGCCGATGACGTATTTGTTCACTGCCCCGTGTCTGTGGTAGGGCTTGGTCGTGGACCCAGGGACCTGTTGACCACTGCTGTGAGACACGATGTAGACTTTGGAAGTATCCAGAGACCCGGTACTTTTAGAGCAGTGAGTGGAGGGGCTTCCTGAATGGTGGGAGCCACTGGGGAGAAAACAGACAGAAGCTGAGATGGGGTCAGATCTCAGCTGCGGGCACACTGCCCAACTCGGGGCCACTAGACTTGACTCTGTCCTTCTCAGTGAGCAAAGTCAGGCAGAGGGTGTCCCACATGGCCGTCTTTCTGACCCACACCTGGTTAGAATACTCCATTTCCCACAGGCCAAGGAGGACCCCCTGCAAACTGTATGTCTGTGGCCAGAAGGATGTTAAAAGCATGGCCAGGGAATGTCTAACAGAAAAATGAGCACCATTCTCATGCTTCAGAAGAAAAGAAACACAAATAGAGAATAAATATTAGACAAGGGGTTCAACCTCAGCTGCCACCAGATAAATGCCAGTGCAAACCATAGCAGAATATCACGTAGGTCCTTGTTGGTTATCTGTTTTATTATTATTAATATTATTATTTGTCTTTTTAGGGCACTTGTGGCATATGGAAGTTCCCAGGCTAGGGGTCCAATCAGAGCTGTAGCCGCCGGCCTACGCCACAGCCACAGCAACGCGGGACCTGAGCCGCGTCTGCGACTTACACCACAGCTCATGGTAATGCCAGATCCTTAACCCACTGAGTGAGGCCATCCATCCTCATGGATGCTAGTCAGATTCATTTCTGCTGAGCCACAACAGGAATGCCTATCTATTTTATATATAGTCGTGTGTATATGTATATCTCAACCCGCTAATTTATCTTCTCCCCACCCCAGTGGGAAAACCTAGTCAGTATTCTGTAATGATCTATATGGGAAAAAAATCTGAAAAAGAATGGATATATGTATATGGGTTACTGATTCACTTTGCTGTACACCTGAAACTAACACACATTATAATTCAACTCAATTATAAGTATCTCTCATACACACACACACACACACACACACGTGTGCGCGCACACACATAGAGAGAGAGGGAATATCATGGCACACTCCAGATTGGCAAAAAATGAGACTGTCTGATGGGGAGTTCCTGTCGTGGCTCAGTGGTTAACGAACCTGACTAGCATCCACCCCTGGCCTTGATCAGTGGGTTAAGGATCTGGCGTTGCCATTAGCCGTGGTGTAGGTCACAGGCACGGCTTGGATCCTGCATTGCTGTGGCATGGGCTGACAGCTGTGGCTCCTATTTGACCCCTAGCCTGGAAACCTGGGAACTTTCATATGCCATGAGTGCAGCCATAAAAAACAAAGAAAAAAACAGAAACCACAAAGTTTTAGATGTTTCAATTACAATTCTGGCAGCAGAGCTGAGGAAAGCAGGTGAATAGCACTTTCAGAAAACTCGACACGCGGGTGCACCTCAAGGATTCTGGGGCCAGACTGTGGTCCCTTAGCAGTGGGAGACCCCAGGCAAGTTTACTAACCTCAGTTTTCTCATCTGTAAAATGGCCCACCTCAGAGGGCTGCTTTGAAGATTACCCGAGTTAGTATCAGTGAAGCATTTAGAATAGTGCCTGACACAAGCTAAGCATGCCATAAATGTGGTTAGTTCTTTTAAAAAGTGATGCATGAAAGAATTAGTCACAAGTTCTTGCTACTGAAAGAGTTTATCACAGGGTTTCTCGGGTGACAATGGTGTGATGAAATGCCATCTTATTCTGAAATCTCTAACCAGTAAATACTTTGACTGAAAAAAAAAAAAAACCTATGTATAAAAGCCAAGTGTCATTCAATAGAAAAAGGGAAAAAAAGAAAAAAAAGAAAAAAGAAAAAGAAAAGAAAAAATATTAAAATGGACTTTTCACAGCAGTTCTAAACAAAAAAAGGAAGTAGTCAGTCAATCTATTTGTAGGTCTTTGCATGATGGAGACCCCATAGCATTTGAGAAATTAAAACACACAACAAATAAAACACCTCCTCTGTCTATGCCTCTGAATCACTGGGCTGCTGGTGGTAGGTCTGGTATTCCTGAGTAGGACTGAGGCTCCCTTCATGTGGGGTCTAGGTTTGGGCCCTGGGGAAGGTGTTCTAGTGCCTTCCCCTGCTGCAGAGTCACCTAAGGAGTAAAAGAGGAGTGACCAAACAGGCACCGAGAGACGGTGCTAATGATCATTTTCCCTTTACTGGGTGGACACCGGTCAGTGAACTCACCCCCCCCTCATGAAAACTCCACGCCCCGGGGATGGGCTCTGAAGGCCCATAATCTTCCCCTTAAGCGTTTTATTTTGACAAACTTCAGATCTACAGAAAAGGTAGAAAGATGGGAGACACTCCACCCCCAACCCCATCCAGACCCCTCGCTGTTACCACCTTGCCAGCGCTCCCTTCTACAGAGATTCCTCACGGCACCACCTGGAAAGGAGCTGTGAGCTTTATGACATCACACGGCTATATTTCAAGATCTATTTCCTAAGAATAAGGACGAGCTCCCGCATAGCAACAACAGGATGACCAGGCCCAGAAGCTCAGGTTCAAACGCAATACCGTTATCCAACAGGGTCTGTATGCTCGTCACCCAGTTTCCCAGGCACACTGATGGCTTTAGTTTCCCCATTCAGAGCCCAGTGAAGGACTGTGTGCTGCCTTTAGCTATGTGGACATTATGCGTTTAAAAGCTTTTGATTATCCCTTAGATGTTTAATAGTTAAAGTCCAGGGTACCCAAAGTCTAACATAATTAATATGCTGCATATGCTATGCAAACGTCTACCCTGAAATCACCAAAGGAAACATTTTTTTTGAGACTGTTGTGACTGATGACAGTGTGGTCACAAGCGCCATGTGTTTTCCCATTTGTTTTATAAAATGTATTATCCTAATTCAGGCTCGATGAAAAGTGTCTTTTGTCCCAACAGTAAAATATTTTAAACTCTAGAACGAACGTGTTGAGTCCATTTGATGAGCAATATGGTAAAAGCCTCTGTTTAGCAGACGCAGCACCATTGTAAAGATTTTCTTGGAAGCTGGTAAACATTCTAGAATGTTGGCAATAAGGATTTTTTCATGAATCCCTTCCTTCTAGACTCAAGTTCTTATTTTAGACTTTCACTGCCAACTTCCAATCCTTTGTACTGAGAGTATGATGACATGAATAGGGGTAAACAAGAGATAATCACATGAGCTGTTTACAAAAGAATCCAGAACGTGGGTGTTTTTTGTTGTTGTTTCATTGTGGTTTTTTGCAGTGGATTTATTTCACTTTGCAAAGCCTTAGTTAGGCTAATATGAATACTGCTTTGTATTCGGAGCTCTTATCTAAGTGCCCTGCCCTCACAGGAAAAAAAAAAATCCAAACCAAAAACCAAAACGGTTCGCTGAATTAAAAGCACTGAGCAGCAGAAGAAAGTAGGCTAGGGATAAGCTTGTGTTGCTTAATAGTAACTGCATACCCCTTCATTCCCCCTCATTTTCTCCTCACACCAGTGTGGTCTGTCTTAAAGAGTTTTAACTCCTCCTTTCCTGCCCACAGTGCAATCCTGGAATCACACCGTATATCCAATTCCTTATTTGCTTTATTCCTGGATGGCTGTTGGGAGCATGTGTGTGTACGGTGGGGCTGGCAAGGGTGGCAGTGGGGTTAGTGTTAAAAAACCAGAATCAGAGTATTACACAACCTAAATGTCCATCAACAGAGGAATGGATAAAGAAGAGTGGTACATGTATACAATATTACTCTGCCATAAAAAGGGACAACATAATGCCATTTGCAGAAACAGGGATGGACCTGGAGATCATCATACTAAGTGAAGTAAGTCAGAAAGAGAAAGGCAAATATCATGTAATATCACTTATATGTGGAATCTACAAAAAAAATGATACAAATGAACTTATTTACAAAACAGAAATAGGCCCATACACCTAGAAAACAAACTTATGGTTACCAAAGGGGAAAAGGGAGGAGGGATAAAATAGGAGTTTGGGATTAAAGCATACACACTACTATATATAAACTAGATAACCAACAAGGACCCACTGTATAGAACAGGGAACTCTGCAATATCCTGTAATAACCCATAACGGGAAATAATCTGAAAAAGAGTATATATATATATATATATATCTGAACCACTGTTCTGTACACCTGAAACTAACACAAAATCTTAAATCAACTATATTTCCATAAGACATTTTTAAAAAATGAAAAAGGATGGATATGTGTAGGTGAATAACCGAATCACTTTGTTGTACAGCAGAAATTATTTCAGCATCGTAAATGAACTATATAATTCAATAAAACTTTAAAAAACAACAAAAAAATGAAAATAAAAGAGAAATAGGACAGGTAAAAAGGAGTTCACTTGTGGTGCAGCAGGTTAAGGATCCAGCGTTGTCACTGCAGCAGCTTAGGTCTCTGCTGTGGTGTGGATTTGATCCCTGGTCTGGGAACTTCCATATGCCATGGGTGAGGCCAAAAAAAACAGAAAAAAGAAAAAGAGTATGCCAGGTATGGATCTGGGCTCTTGGACCTGTGACCCAAGAAGAGCTGACCCTGTGTACCTCCTACTTGCCCTCCAATGAAGGGGAGACAAGTGGCATCACCTGGGGGAGGTACACAATGGGCACCAACTGGCTTAGCCAGAGGTGAGCGCTAAGAAGCAGCTCAAACAGGGAGGGAGTCAGTACTTGCGGGGAGGGGTGACCAGCCAGGTGCTCAGCTCCTAAGAGATGCTTCTGCTCTTCTGCTCTCTGGACCACTCCCAGTCACAACCCCGGGGCGGGGGTGGTGGTGGGGGCTCAGCTCCAAGCTGCCCACACACAGTCTGAACTGAGCAGAGCAGAGGGCCGACGACACTCATCACCAGAGACATACGTGCCCCAGGCTGGACCCCGGCATTTCGGGATCTGCAGGGTCTCATTGCCACTAGGTTTGGAGAGGGGGTCCCTTGTGCGCTAGCAAGTGAAGTTCCTTTTGCCTCCACACACAGACATTTCACATTTTATTTTAAATATAAAATATTAATGCAGCTAGTAAAAATACTTGAACAGTTTAAAATTTAAAATACATTAAAACCAACTTTAAAATCTCCTTTTCTCCAGCCCTCCCCCATGGGTCAGGGGACAGACAGGCAGAAGTGTTCCAAAGGCTAAATTTATTTATTCATTCATTTTTTTCCTTTACCACTGCACCTACGGCATATGGAACTTTCCAGACCAGGGTTCGAATTGGAGCTGCAGCTGCCAGCCTATACCACAGCCACAGCAACTCAGGATCCGAGCTGCATCTGTGACCTACACCACAGCTCACAGCAACGATGGATCCTTAACCCACTGAGCGAGGCCCACTGAGTGAGCATCCTCATGGATACTAGTCTGGTTCGTTACTGCTGAGCCACAAAAGGAACTCCTATAATCACAAACTTGTTAACATGCAAATTTCAGATTCCAGAAACCAGCATTTCATTGGCAGTCTGGCTCATGGGTGATAAGGCTCTCAGGTGCACTGTGTTCTACTTCAGGCCCCTGCCCCCACCCCTGCAGGTGACGGTACCCAGGTGCCAGGAGCAGGTGCCAGGAGGCTCTCACCTGGAGTGGGAGGAGATCTCGCTGAGGTCACCCAGGCTGCCGTCAGTGGCCCCGCTGGTGGAGATGGCCGGCACATAGCTGTGGACAGCGTACAGCTTGGCCTGCTCATCATCGGGCCCCGGGATGTCAGCGGCGTCAGCCCACTGCTCTGGCCGTCCATGGACCAGGGACCGGCTGCCAGGCAGGTGCACAGGGCCCAGGACCGTGGCAGGCATGCATGGAGCTGTGTCGATACCGCTGTCCGTGGAAGCGCCTTTGATGTAGGTTAGCCCCAGGAGCTCTGGGTCCATCAGGTCCCCAGACCCGAAGTGCTTGTCGTCGCTGGTGCTGGAGGCGTTACTGGACAGTGTGTTGCTGCTGGAGTGGCTGGAGCAGCTTTGCTCTCCAATCTTGAGAAGAAAGAGAAATGGGAAGGATTTCAACAAACCCTACACTTGGCGTTTCTATGAAGCCATGACTCTCAACCTGACGCACGAAGCTACAAACCAGATGACTTCACCAGAACCCTTGCCACTCACTCATCCACAGGAGGCAAGGAACAGATTTACTTTTTAAAATTACCCTGGTTTGGGGAGTTCCTGTGGTGGCTCAGTGGGAATGAACCCGACTAGTATCCATGAGGATGAGGGTTTGATCCCTGGCCTCGCTCAGTGGGTTAAGGATCGGGCGTTGCTGTGCGGTGCAGGTTGCAGATACGGCTCGGATTCCGCATTGCTGTGGCTGCAGCTCCAATTCGAACACTAGCCTGGGAACTTCCATACACTGCATGTGTGGCCCTAAAGAATGCAAATCAATCAATAAATAAAAAATAAAAATACCCTGGTTTTATGCATAAGTCCCTGGGTCATAATTCCTCCCATAATTCATCTTAAGATACATGGGTACCTTTTCAAATCTTTGTCCAATTATTTGTACACAATGCACAAAAGTGCTGTCACCATGTCACTAACCAGAAAGTAATCAATGAAGGTTACAGGAGCTGGGAATGTATGTGGGAAATTAATAAAAAAAAAAAAAGGAGAGCAGCATTTTATCCAGAAAATGCCCCTATGACAAATGACAGTGCCAGGCCTGGGTTTGAGGCAGAAGGCCTGGGTCTGAATCACAGTGGTGGGACTGCAGGCAGTTAGTCGCTCGGCCCCCTCTGTGCTGATTACACTGACCCAGTGATTGATGTGGTGACCCAACCAGCTGACACATGTAGAGGCATTTTGCACCACTAAGCATAGAGGGGGCACAAGCCACTTTCCAAGTGAGAGCCGCCCGGGGCTTAAGAGGTGGGGTGCTTGTTACAGGAAACAGGAGTGCTCTCAGATGCTGGGAACATGAAGCCAAGAGAATGGGGTACATGTCCCCATCTGACTGATGTTCCATACTGACACAGCCCCTCTTCTTAGCCTCGTAAAACTAATGGTCAGCAAAGGGCTGGGGAGTAAGGAGAGCCAGCCGAGCCCTGATCTATTTTCACGTCGTCTGGCCCTTCCTCCCGTCCTATTGGATCCTTCAGCAAATCCCCCTGCCCTTTGTATCAAAGAGCAATATTCTCAAGGTCACTCTAGCCCCTGCCTCCACAAGCAGGTAGAATCAATCGGCTTCGTAAGGCTGGTTCCAGACAATGTCGGGGCACAGGTAGGGGAAAGATGCCACATGTTCCCACATAGCACTCAGCTCTAGAGCTCACCAACAACCCGCAGAGGTGGAAGGAAGAACTCAGGTCTGGAGCTGATAAAACACCTGCAAATTCTGAGAACTGAGCTACCTGGCAAAGGTGGCTTCATTTGGCAACAGCCACAACTGCCATTTTCTCGTTTAACTGGGTGCTCTGTTTCCCTGAGCTACAGTCACCTCCATGACTCATCTTTTATTTTTTGCAAGAAGGAAACAAAGCCACGTTGTGGAAACTTCAATGCCTGTTAGTTGGCTGTTGCTCATGTCACTGGGCATGGGATATGGCTGTGCCCTGGGCAGCCAGCTCTGGGGCCAGGGCAGCTCTGACCACACACCCTACTTTTCAGGAACTTCCAGCTTCTGTACTACACCCATGAGCAGATAATGCGTAACAGATTAACAGCAGCTAGGATCAGGGGCTAAGGCTATATACTCTAGGCTTTGCCAGTAATTTCTTTTCTTTTCTTTTTTTCTTTTTATGGCCGCAGCTGTGACATATGGAAGTTCCCAGGCTGGGGGTCGAATCAGAGCTGCAGCCGCCAGCTAGCACCACAGTCACAGCAAATCAGATCTGAGCCGTGTCTTGCAACCTACACCCCAGCTCACGGCAACACCAGATCCAATCCACTGAGCGAGGCCAGGAATTAAACTGGCATCCTCACGAACACTATGTCAGGGTTCCCAACCTGCTGAGCCACAACAGGAACTCCTATATGACCTTTCTTTGAGGTTCTTTATAAATCAAGGGGGAAAAAAGAACCTTAACTTTTTATTTAATTATTATTTTTACTTGACCCAAGAGCCTTGTGAAGTAAATGACACCACTGAGAGCCCTCAGGAGCAATGCTAACCCATCACGTGTGCCAAGAGGGTCAGAGGGGAGGGACTTACGTGGGAGAGCTTGTTGGGGGAGTCTTTGCAGCCTCCGTCCTTCTGCAGGCCTCGGTCTTTATAGGAACTCAAGATTTTGGAAGGTGGGCCGTGCCATTTGGTTTCTGTCCCACAAAGAGAGAAGGCTTGATGATCTAATTTCCAGTGTTAACAAAGGAGCAGAGAAACCCAGAAGTGCCCGACCGATGGTTAGATGAACGTGACCAGGGCCATGGTCCAGGGCCTTCGGATCCTACCCATGGATCATGCCCCCAGAGCAGGCAGAAGCGTCACCATAATCCTAACGCTGCATTTCCCAGGCAGCAGAGCCACCACCCAGCCCAACCGCATCCCCAACAGATGTTGGGAGGCCTGGGCATGCTCTTTCACGTGGCAGGAAAGCATGAATAGGAGGGGCAGGAAGAGGAGGGGCAGCCGGGGGGGCGGGGACTCCTTGTTACCCGAGTGTCTGCTTCCTTCAGCAGTATCCTCTCGATCCCTGGACCCTTCACATTCCAAAGGGCTGGAGCCCTGGTGCTCCAGTAGCAGGGGAGACTGGCACCTGGAAAGGACACAGTGCTGAGCACACCTCACCACCAACACCAACCTCGCCACAGGTGGCCCCTGTGTGTGCTGGCTCCCAGCAGGGCAATGCAGGGGATCCCTACTCAGAAGCTTTCTCCCAGCAGATAGAAATGCAGTGTTTGTGGAGAGGCTCAGAGCATCCTGAACGGGGCTCTCATTTCACCACTGGGTCAATAAGGTACTTGGATGACGCCATTTACAGATAAAGAGGGCGGCGGATGCCAGGCAGGTGGAAGGACTGGACGGCTCGTCCCTGATGGGCTAAGAACAGGCTCACTGCTTCTGTGGTTGCTGTTTCTCTTGTGCGTTGATGCTGCTTTATATCAACGTTTTTACGGAAAAAAGAAATTGGTGCTAGACCACATCCAGGTTTTATGAAAATTCCAATTATGACAATTCGCTCTTCCAAAAGAAACTGTGGAAAATTTCCTTCTATGTTTAAAACGCATCTCAACTGAGAAAAATATCTTTATATGCAACATTTAAGACTCCCCTCCATGATCTAAGGTGGGGAATGCATGTAACAGCCTGCAAATCTCCACTTCTCAGCCCAAATTAGAAGGAAGGGGGGTGCCAGGGAGAGACCACCCCGCTGACCTGGCCATTTTCTCGGCTCGATCAGTGCAGCAGCTCCTTCGAATGCCAGAGGCGAGACTGGGTTGCAACAACACAGAAACACTGGTGCCGGGAGCATCTTCTGGGAAAAGCACAGCCAAGGCCCCGGGACCCCCCTCCTCCCTGAAGTATAGGAACGTTTCCCTGAGTTATTGTATCGGGCAGTTCTGTGTCCCATCCCAAGCGTTCCCAGGCTCCTGGACGCAGCATGCGCACCCACTGCAAGGGCCGGCCCTGCGCCCAGCTTCCACTTGCTCTAACAGGAGGCAGAGAAGACGTGCCAAATGCTAAATAAACCTGTCTTCTCTGATTCTGGGCTATGTTTCGGAGAGAGAAGTATTTGGGAGAGAGGCTGTGAACTGACTCCTCGTCAGCAGTTTCAGTGAAGAGAAACTCCCACAGGCATTGGCCCAGGGGGTCTCCACATCCTTCATTTTCATGTGTACAGAAAAGACCCTCCCTTATTAAAGAGAAAAAATGGACAAGCTCCAAGTACAAGCGAATGCCACCTCCACAGAAATGGTGAGCTGTCTGGACTGGATGAGCGACCTATCAGGGGCCCACCTGCTTTTTTCTATCCCCCAGTGGCCTCCTGCACAGCACGTGCACAGTAAGTGCTTCTGAATGTCCCCCCAGGGGCCCGCAGAAGGTACAAAGGAGTCATACCCGTCGTGTCCAACTTGTGGCCTCCAGGGTCCGCTCCTGCCAGGGCCGGGGTCGCTGGAGGATGACTGGTTGCTGGGCGAACTCCTGAAATGTTGACCAGCATCATTAACAGGCCACTGAGGCGCCTGGGGGCCAACAGCATCATGACCTGGCTTGTGGTGTTTTACAAATGAATTCACTTTTCCCATGACAAAGAAAAGGGAGACACACGCATTGCAGTCCTGGGCAAATACTCTAAGAATGGGTGATGCCGTGAGATTTCAGGTGGGTTGTGGGTGGTGACTGATTATAGGAAAGACACATGGCAGGAATGAGCCTTCACCCTTAATAGATCTCAAGCACACATGACTCCAGCGAAACAGGAGGAACAGCAGTAGGATCCCCCAGAACACAGAATTATGAAAACATCACTACTTCTTGCTATGAAACTTAATGCAAGGTATGTTTTGGTTCTCTACTTAAAACCTATGCAGAGGAGTTCCTGTAGTGGCTCAGCAGAAACAAATCCAGAATCTGACTAGTATCCATGAGAACACAGGTTTGATGCCTGGCCTCACTCAGTGGGTTAAGGATCTGGCGTTGCTGTGAGCTGTGGTTATGTTGCAGATGTGGCTCAGATCTGGCGTTGCTGTGGTGGTGGCTTAGGCTAGAGGCTACAGCTCAGATTTGACCCTCTAGCCTGGGAACTTCCTTATGACGTGGGTATGGCCCTGCAAAGACAATAAAATAAAATAAAACCAAACCTACGTAGAGAGAAAACACTACAGTTGGCAAAACCACTTCTTTTGGCGCATCTATGGAATGCCATCCTATTTATTTCTGACACATAAAAACGAGTAATACTTCTGAACATGCACTTGTGAAGATGTGCTCGTCAAGTTGCCGTTTTGCTACTAGAACCCTTCCCTATAATTTACTAAATTCTGCGCTCATGAAGGAGGTTCTGTAGACCCCCTGTACCTGGCCTACCTACCTCATGCATTTCCCAGAATATGGGAAGTTTATAAACTCAGCCAACCTTCGGCAAAGGAGACCCAGAGCCAAGATGTTTTGGTGTTCAATTAAAGTAACATCATTCCCATACTTATTTTTAGAAGAATAAACTAGAAAAAGGGAAGGGGGACCCTATAGTTTAATCTCATTAACTGTTTGTTATTAGTACATAGCCAGGCTGTGGTTTTCTATGTGCCTGGAATGGTTTTAAGCACTGCTTTTCTCCCCCCCTCCTTTTTTTTTTTTTTCTTTTTAGGGCTGCATTTGCAGCATATGGAAATTCCTAGGCTAGGGATCAGATCAGAGCTGCAGCCGCCAGCCTACACCACAGCCATAGCACTGTGGGATCTGGGCTGAGTCTGTGACCTATACCACAGCTCATAGCAACGCCAGATCCTTAACCCACTGATCAAGGCCAGGGATGGAACCCAAATCCTCATGGATGCTAGTCAGATTCCTTTCCACTGTGCCACAACGGGAACTCCGAGGTGGACATCTACTGAATGACTCAAGCCTCCTGATGTCCTGTGGAGGTCTCTCTTATTACTAAGTTTCTTTTTCAGAGAGGAAACTGGAGGCCAGGAGAGGCTAAGTAACAGGCCAAGGTAACATCAGCACACAGCCTGGCCCAGCATCTGCTTACAGTGTCCTCTCTGTTAGACCAGAGCCTGACAAGACATTACGAAGAAACTCATGGTGTCTCCATGGCTTGGAAGCTACATGAAACCTAAAACGAAAGGAGTGGGAATTAACAACAGAAAAAAATCTATTTGTTCACTTAAAACCACCTCTGGGAAGGACGAGGCCCCTGACTCTTACCAGCTACTAACGCTGTTGCATTTAACTTTCAAACAACTGCATTATCTCATAGAAAAGTTAATTTTATTTTTAAATTAACTAATTAATTATTAATTTTTTGGCCTAGCCCGAGGCATGTGGAAGCTCCTCAGCCAGGGATTGAACCCATGCCTCATCAGTGACTCAGCCAGGTTGTTAACCTGCTGAGCCACCAGGGAACTCTGGAAAAAATTAATTTTTTTGTTTTGTTTTTGTTTTTTTGTCTTTTTAGGGCCACACCCAAGGCATATGGAGGTTCCCAGGCTAGGGGTCGAATTGGAGCTGTAGCCACCAGCCTACGCCACAGTCACAGCAACGCCAGATCCCAGCCATGTCTGTGACCTACACCACAGCTCACGGCAACACTGGATCCTTAACCCACTGAGCAAGGCCAGGGATCGAACCTGCAGCCTCATGGTTCCTAGTCAGATTCGTTTCCACTGTGCCATCATGGGAACTCCTGGAAAAAATTAATGTTAAACTCAACTCATTTTGCTTAAAATGAGAGAGAAAAAAGCAAAGAAACGCTAATGCTCTTAGGACCTCTTAAAATACTGCACCTGTGAGGATGATGGGATTTAATTGCCGATTTGACAGTTTTGCTTTCTTTATATTCAAAACTGTCTATACTGATCTAGAGGCTCCTGCAGCATAACTTCTTGGGTATCTTTCCCAAGGTGTTTTGGAGAGCAGGTTGACACGAGAGTCACAGTGCAGAGGGACAGCCATGGCCCTGGGGGTGGCATCGCTGGGCCAGGGGTGGGCTGGACCCCAAGCACCACAGCATCTACGGTTCACCCAGCCACCCTACCGGCCAACTTGGTTGGAACAAGCCAACTTGGAACTGCTGAGGCCACAGCAAAGTCCCTCCAACCACCAGCAGTCCCCACCTGCAGTGCCGTACAGGGCCTGACCTTGAGGAAAGGGTGCCAAGGGCATTCATTACCTGGTGCCATCGGGCAGCTTCCGGTCAAAGGAGGTGCTGCGGGGGATGGCGGCCTGGTTCTGCGGGAGCAGCGGCTGGCACTGCAGCCGGTCGGGTGTGCCGGGGACTGGGGAGGCCCTGGGCAGCGGCTGCAGGGCAGGCGTGGGCACTCGGTGCCATGTGGTGTTCTTCCGGAAGGGGGTCTTGTACTCGCAGGGCGTGCCCTCGCTGTCTAGCTTGTACTCCACCATGGGAATCCGGCAGAGCTCTGAACACCCTCTGTTGGGCCAAGGAGAGCAGGTGAGGAGGGAACTCGGTGCTGAGCCATCAGCACAGCTCACTCACAGCTGTGTCCCAGCATCTCGGAGCTCTTGGATGTGGAGGTAGAGCCATCCACCCACGGGAACATCCCTGGCTGGCGGTGACCTTGTCTGTTCATCAGCCAGCATGGATCAGAAGGATCCAGTCTCATGCTTGAGGCTCTGTTGGGCAACAGATGCCGCTGTCAGGAGCTTCAGGCAGAGGCTCTGTCTTTCCAGATTGTCGGCAAACTTCTTAGACAGCCCTGGATTTAATAATCAATCTGCATACATGGACTAATTCACATTGAACATGAGTGATAATGTAAACTTCAACTCACTAAAAACATCTCATACATAATCTGAGCAGATATTTGAAGGTACAGTGTATCATCAGGAGTCAGAGTCACATGTTACCCTTTCTGTGGAATCTGAGAAAAGTGAAAAGCAAACTTAGCAAAAGCTGGCACAGTCAAGAAAAACCCGAGTGGCCATCCCATCAAATTCACTGTGGTTTTAGTTACCACGGTCACTCCCTTGAATTAGTGCCACGGCTCCCACAAGGTCATCTCCCAGAGTGTTCTCCTGTGGGCTCAAATGACCAGTCAGGGACCTAAGACCTTTCAACCTAAAAAATATGATTTAAGTCAGATCTTCCTAAGTTCCCACCAATTACACCATGTACACAGTACCATAGACTGAACCAAAGTGAGGCTATGGAGCCATTTGGTGCTGTATGGCAGGGATGCAAGAGCGAGCCTCAAATTTGAGAGTCAGGGTAAATCTTCCCAACTTACCACACTGATGAAGTCAGTGCCTCTTCCCTCAGACATTCCAAAGTCAACATAATAACTTTCTCATATTCACCCTCTAAGAAATCTAAGAGGGTAGTGAGGTATCGATCTCTCTTTAAAAAGGAGATTTCCATTGTCAACATGGTGGAGGAAAACTATTCAGCCTCTTCTCAAAATCATACCAAAAGAACAAAGAGAATGAAACCCAGAAACAAACAACCACCAGCCAAGCTTGGAGACACCAAAACTCAGTATATAAAGATGGAAGGCAAATGGGAGGATGCCAAGGGTTGAGCAGAAAAAGGCAAAACCTAAGGGTGTGCAGAGAGAAGGCCATGAAGAAGCATGACCCTCCCCTTGCACACATGAACAGGTGCAGGAACAGGAAGCATTAGGTGCCACAGATGTTGGAAGGGAGAGGGAAGGAGTGAACAGAGAAAAGTGTGACCCTGGGGTTTCATTCTTCACCTGGCCCAGGCAGGTAATACTCATCCCCACCTCTAGGGGGGCAGGAGCCATGGTCTAGGGAACCCAACCTAAAAGGATGGCGTTAAGGCCGGGAGGTATCCCAGAAAAGCACAGTTGAAAACAGAAGGTGAAGTAACAGCCTCACTAGAAACAAGACCCCGGGTGGCTCCTCCTTCCTCCAAACCAGTTCAGGATGACCCCACAAAGAACAGAGATCTCTTTGCAGAGTAAGGACAAGCTGATGGAAGCCACCTCATCACTCCACTGTGAGGTTCACCACCCTCAGAGAAAGAGAAGGAACATTTGAAATTTAAAAACAAGATAGCTAAAATTCAAAACAGAAAATCTAGTAAGACATTTGGAAGGTAAACTGATGAACTCTGTCAAAATGTAGAAGAGGGGAGTTCCTGCGGTGGCACAGAGGAAAAGAAATCTGACTAGTAATCCATGAGGATGCAGGTTCGATCCTTGCCCTTGCTCAGTGGGTTGGGGATCCAGTGTTGCTGTGAGCTGTAGTGTAGGCTGCAGACACAGCTCAGATCCTGTGTTGCTGTGGCTGTGGTGTAGGCCGGCAGCTATAGTTCCAATTTGACCCCTATCCTGGGAACCTCCATGTGCTGTGGGTGCAGCCCTAAAAAAAAAAAAAAATTGTAGAAGAGCAAACAGAAGAAAATTAAAGTTCAGTCCAAAAAGCCTAACATTTACCAAACAGAGGAAGAGAGGAGAGAAGAAGGTGGGTCAGAAATAATTAGGAAATAATACAAGAAAATTTCCAGAACTAAAAAATAGTAAATCCAGATTTGAAGGTCCTCAGAGCACTCAGTGAAAGGAATGAAAAAAAGGTCTGAATCAAGACATGTTATGATATATGTATGTGTAACTGTTTCACTTTGCTGTACACCTGATACTAACACAACATTGTTAAGTCAACTATACTCCAAGGAAATTAAAAAAAAAAAAAGTCTCTATTCCTGGGTTAAAGCAGAGATCCTATAAATTAGGAGTGTGGGGTTATTATATACACACAGTACTATGTATAAAATAGATAACCAACAAGGACCTATTGTATAAGCACAGAGAACTATGGTCAATGCCTTATAGTCACCAATAATGGAAAAGAATCTGAAAAAGAATGTATATAACTGAATCACTTTGCCATAGACCTGACGCTAACACAACATTGAAAATTAGCTATATGTCAATTTAAAAAATGATTTAGAAGAAAAGATCCTAAATTTCTGGCGGGGAGGGGATAGAGGAGGGAGCAAGCCCCACACAAAGACTGGAACCCAGAACATTCTTCTCCACAGCAATACTGGGTGAAAGTCATTTCTCACCTGTCAAACCAACAGTACTTGGAGCTTGGGATGGAGAGAGAGAGAAAAACCAAGACCAATGTCCTGCTTTTGGGCTTGGGAAACCAAATGGATGGTGGTGCTACTCTTTGAGGGTAGAAAGGAGGAACCAAACAAAGCATCCTAAACAGATGCTTATGCCTGTTACAGGAGGTGAAGCAGAGGTTATCTATTTACCAGTAAACTTGACTTTTATTCTTGTATTATGTTATCTTTTTCTTTTTTTTTTTATGGCCGCACCTGGGGCATATGGAAGTTCCCAAGCTAGGCGTTGAATCGGAGCTGCAGCTGCCGGCCTACACCACAGCCACAGCAATGCCAGATCCAAGTTGCGTTTTTGACCTACACCACAGCTCATGGCAACACCGGATCCCTGACCCACTGAGCAAGGCCAGGGATAGAACCCGCATCCTCATGGATACTAGTCGGGTTCATTTCCATTGTGCCACCACAGGAACTCCCTTATATTTTAAATCATCTCCTTCCCCCATAGCAAAATTCATCTCTCTTATCTAAACAAGTTGAAATTATTCTGGATTTCCTGAATATGCTAAATTATTGGTCAAATTTAGTAAGTTGAGATTTACATTGTATTGCGCTTTTTAAAAATAAAATGCCAAGACACTACAATTTTTTGCTCATGAACTTACACAAATTCCAAGTGTTTTTCTATGCATACCGCCAAAGACCTAATCAGAAATCACACAGTGCAGTAGGATACATCAAAACATCAAGAAAACTAACTCTTGTCTTCCACCCTAACCGGAGTCCTAAGCAAGTCATTCAACGTTCAGGTGAACCTCAGGCTTTGGTGTCTGAAAGGCTGGCTGCCTGAATAATCCACGTCAAGGAATCTCTAACAGAGCCTCCCAAAGTGAAAGATCCTGGAGTTGTGTCTTGAACAAAAGGTGAACCTTGAATCCTAGAGACCAAAGGGCACCTTGCATTTCCAGTGTTTGTTTCGGTTTCTAGTTTATTGGGTTTGGTTTAAAAGAAAGAACGAGAACAGAGAAGACACGTGGCTGGGTAGCGTGGCGTCTTTCATTCACGCTCATAGTCTTTAGTAAGATGTGGTAATTCAGCTCCCATCTTGGAAGAGGAAACATGATAGAAATGCAGAATCCCAACTAATATTTGAGAGACGGCTGACAACAACTTGTACAACGTATTACGTCGAGGAGAGAATCAGGGTCCGATTCTTTTATTTCCAAGCTCTTGCACAAGGTCATATGTAAATGAACTTTTCATACTAAACACAGGGCCTTCTTTGGCCCTGATCAACTTAAAGAATGGCTTCTTTTTTTCAAATCAAGATTGATTGTGTTGTGGAGTTCCCGTCGTGGCTCAGCGGTTGACAAATCTGACCAGCATCCATGAGGATGTAGGTTTGATCCCTGGCCTTGCTCAGTGGGTTAAGGATCCGGTGTTGCTGAGATGTGGTGTGGGTTGCAGACGCAGCTCGTATCCTGTGTTGCTGTGGCTGTGGTGTAGACTGGCAGCTGCAGCTCTGATTCGACACCTAGCCTGGGAATCTCCAAGTGCCGAAAGCGCGGCCCTAAAAAAACAAACAACAACAAAGATTGATTGTGTTGTGACTTGACACTTTTGCAGTAACCACTCTTACAACTAGATTTGTGCTTTGTTTACTTCTATGACCAAGACATCAAATAAACACCGCTAATGATAACCTATCCGCAAACCTCATCAAATTCAGTTCTGCTCCATATGGATGAGGAAATCCTTGAAGGATACGCACGGAAATTTAACCTGTTTTTAGGGAAATGGGGAGAGGTATAAAATAAGAATTACAAACTAGCCTAAGGAAGTCCTCGCACTGCAGCAGACACCAGAAAGAGAGCTGGCCCTGCCCTTGCACACTCCTCTCCCCCTTGGGAGGTCCTAGCACAGGATGCCAGACAGATCCCCAGCTCCTCTGAGCATCAACCTGGCACTGCTGTGAAGGGTACACATTTCTGTAAGTAAAGTAAAGGCCAACTCGAACCCAAAATGACCAAATGGAAAAAGACGCCAGAACAAGAAGACGTTTCTGAAAAAGTGAATTAATCTTTTTTTAAAAATTATAGTAGATTTACAATATTGTGTTAATTTCTGCTGCAGAGCAAAGTAATTCCATTATATATATATAATATATATGTATTATATACACATATGTATTCTTTTTTTATAATTCTTTTCTTTTTAAAAAATTTTACATTGTAGCTGATTTACAATGTTCTATCAATTTCTGCTGTACAGCAAAATGACCCAGTTATACATATATATATTCTTTTCCTCCCATTATCCTCCATCATGTTTGATCACAAGTGATTAGATATAGTTCCCAGTGCTATATAGCAGCATTTCATTGTTTATTCACACCAAATGCAATAGTTTGCATCTGCTTTTCCATTACAGTTTTTCGCTGGGATATTGAATATAGTTCCTTGTGCTGTAGAGCAGGACTCTGTTGTTTATCCATTCAATATGTAACAGTTTGCATTTCCTAACCCCAAACTCTCAATCCATCCCTCCCCAACACGCTCCTTCTTGGCAACCACAAGTCTGTTCTCTATGTCTCTGAATAGTCAAAACATGGAAGTAACCTAAATGCCCATTGACAGGTAAAGGGATAAAGAAGATGTGGTACATACACACAATGGAATATTAATCGGCCATAAAAAGGAATGAAATAATGCCATTTGCAGCAACTCGGAAGGACCAAGAGATTATCATAATAAGTGAGCTGCTAATCTTGTGTCCACTAAACCATTTTTGAAGACTCACGTCTTTTGCTTTCCCAAATGAGTGTAGAAATCCAGCTCTCATTGACAAACAAGATCAATCGCCTTCCAACAGACCAAATCAAGTCATGGATATGAACTGCATTTCTAGCTTCCAGGCACTGTTTTCCTGGCATGCTTGCTGAAAGAAGGCACTCAAAGAAGTTAGAGAAACTTGGGGATCACTTACAAGTGGGCACGTACACAATTTCCTCTTTCCTCAATAACAAACGTACACATCATCTACCTATGCTTCTAATTACCATGCTGGGTACAGATCAATACCAACTCAGCTTCAGGGTTCAAAATACATACAATTTTTTAATTTTTATTTTTTAATTTTTTATTTTTTTTTTAGGGCTGCTCCTGAGGCTTACGGTAGTTTCCACTCTAGGCGTCGAATCAAAGCTGCAGCTGCCCGCCTACACCACAGCCACAGCAACGCCAGATCTAAGCTGCATCTGCAACCTACACCACAGCTCACGGCAATGCCGGATCCTTAACCCATTGAGCAAGGCCAGGGATCGAACCTGCATCCTCATGGATGCTAGTCAGATTCGCTTTCGCTGAGCCATGAGGGGAACTCCCCGACCAGAAGATTTCTAGTCTGTAGCTGCACCCTCTTTCTAGCCTCTGGGCATGAGCAGTGCAGAGATGGTGTCCCCTCTAGTTCACAGGTGACGGGCAGCCCCACTCACTGCCTGTAACTTCAGGACACCCAGCAAGGTCCCCACAATGACATCCACTGGCACAGCCTCATTCCTTTCAAATGACACCTCCCATTTCCTAGGAGGACCATCCACTGACCATCACTACACAAGCACTTGGGAGTTGAGATCCTGTGGCCACACCTTGGACTCAGGGCTTTAACTCTGGCAGCCTGACCAGCAGGACCGTCACTGTATGAGCCCAGTCATGCCACGCAGTTTTCTCTACTCTCAGCAGGAACCCTCTACAGCAATCAAACTCCTCCACTGAGCATTTGGGTTCCAGGCTCAAAACCCAGACCCACCAACGTGCAGCTCAGAAAGAGGATAATCTCTTGGATCCATGTTTATCCTCCTGCAAATGGAACAGTGACAGCAAAGGATGCGTGAAAGATTAAATTATACAAAGGATGCAAGCTTCCCAAAGTGACAGCTTCAAACAAAGAAGCTGGTTACAGATGATCTGGATTTTGCTTCCACAGAATGGAGAAAATCAATATAATACAGCAAAAGGCTCATATACTTTCACGAAAGTTCTTTCTAGATAATATATATTTACAGAACTTTGAAACCGTAAGGTTTAACTTTAGGTAACACTCCGAATTACAGAAAATTTTGGAGCTGTAATGTTCCCTTCATGTACAGAGAACAATTAACCTACTGCTATATTCTTGTATTTTCTATCAAGGTGGGACATATGACTTTATGCTACTTCCAAAATGAAGAAGGGGAAAAAGTCCTAGAGATAATCAACAGGGACAAATGCTTCTGAAGAGTAATATACCCCCTCCCAACCTAAAACCTAGAGAGAAAGCTTAAAGGAACAAGACACATTCTTTTTTAAAAAAAAAAAAAAAGAAGAAGAAAAGAAAAGAAAAAAATTTGAACAAATTAGCAGGACCTACACTGGGTAAACCATGGCCCCGTAGCCACAATGTAATCCTGTAATTACAACCTGCATTTACTCTGAAATTGCTTGTTGGTTTTACTTTGCTTGGCTGCATCTTTGTGAACCTTTAACGGAACCCACTGATGGAACGAAGTCTTCCAATGTACTGCAATGCTACCCCTTTACGTCTCAGCCACACTCCCTGTGATGGCATTTGACAGGTGTCCACAGACGTGGCACCATTTTAATTTCACAAAAGCGTTGGAAGTAGTGCAAAGGAAAATGCTAATTTTCAGAGGAAGGCTCGGGGCCGGGGCGGGGGTGGGGGGGGGTGCTGGCTAATCACATACAGGTTCACTCCAGAAACAGGAAACTCACTCTTAGCTACTTTTTATTATTATTATTTTTTAATGGCCACACCTTCAGCACATGGAAGTTGCCAGGCTAGGGGTGGAATCGGAGCTGCAGGTGCCGGCCTACACCACAGCCACAGCAACGCCAGATCCGAGCCGAGGCTGCAACCTATGCGGCAGGTTGCATCAACACCAGATCTTTAACCCACTGAGCGAGGCCAGGGATCGAACCTGAGTCCTCATGGCTATTATGTCAGGTTCTTAACCCCCTGAGCCACACAAGAACTCTGCTCTGTCCTCTTTTCAAAGCATTTGCCCATCTCTTGAGAACAGTTAATGGAGCCCAAATCAGTCACAGTTTCCACCAGGAGGTGAAAGAATCCGGAGACGAAGGCTGATAGATCCCCTCACATGAAGGACCTGGTCCTTTTATATTATGCACTCTGTGAAAGAGCCCTGACAGCCCTGGGGACTGAAGTAATCATAGCTGTTTTAATCATTTTAATGTCTGTTATGCTAATAGCCTGCTAAGAGCTTAAAGACGCTTTCCCAATGATCCAACAAGGTGACAGGGGTAATTGGTGCTCATCCACTCAAATCACAAACTCTTTCTGTTGCATCAAAAAGCAAAAGCTTCGCCTAGGGAGAAAATCACATAGTGTAACTTACCGCAAAGGCGAGGGAAGGGTCACACATGGAATAGGCCCTGACTGCAATATCCATGTTCTAAATGAAAACTTGATTCGCTTTTCAACAAACTTCCTTAAGGTACAGGTAGAAGGAGAGAGGCATTTCCACTACAGACAGGAAAAGAGATGTCTAGGCCATGACCCCAGTGGACCAAGCCCTTTGAACAAAGGTCTTGAATTGAAAAGGCTCGGGTCACGTTACACAGAAAGTGAGGCTGTCTGGTCCCGAATAATCCACTAGTTTCCCTGCCTTTCCTTCTCACCAGACACAGGGGCGAAGGGTATCTTCATCCACTGCACCCCAGGACCTAATGCAGCATTCGACTTAAAACAGGGCCAAGGATGTTCTTCATGAAGCAATCACTTCCTTCTTTTCCCTTAGCTTTTTTTTTTTTTTGTCTTTTTGCTATTTCTTTGGGCCGCTCCCGCGGCATATGGAGGTTCCCAGGCTAGGGGTCAAATCGGAGCTGTAGCCACCAGTCTACACCAGAGCCACAGCAACGCGGGATCCGAGCTGCGTCTGCAACCTACACCACAGCTCATGGCAACGCCGGATCGTTAACCCACTGAACAAGGGCAGGGACCGAATCCGCAACCTCATGGTTCCTAGTCGGATTCGTTAACCACTGCGCCACGACGGGAACTCCTTTCCTTAGCTTTTTTTAATGGCCGCATCCATGGCATATGGAAGGTCCCAGGCTAGGGGTCCAATCGGAGCTGCAGCTGCCAGCTCACACCACAGCCACAGCAACACTGGATGCGAGCTGCATCTTCTACCTACACCACAGCTTGCAGCAACACTGGATCCTTAACACACTGAGTGAGGCCAGGGGTCAAACCCATATCCTCACAGAGACAACATCAGGTCCTTAACCTGCTGAGCCACAATGGGAACTCCTGATGCTTGATTTTTGATGGCTATAGTTCCATGAGCACTAATACCCCATCTGTTCATCATCATCGCCGGTGTAGCCCATCAAGCACATGAGACAGTGACTGGCCTCACAGAAAGCCCTTGATTTATACTGCCCTGCCCTCCATTTCATTCTGGTCACTGTGCCAATGTTACAACATTTCAAACGACAAAAAAAGCATGGGCACTAAGGTATAGATGATTAATTGGAGGAGCTGAGAGCATTTTTCCCACCGAGATACTTATTATCAAGTAATAAGCTGTGGGCTCTAATTTGAGAAACCCACTTTTAGCCAGCAAAAAATAAAAGTGGGAACTACCGTATTGTAGAAGAACACACGGACAGAAAGGAGCCTGTGAATGTCAAGAGTGTGTTTGTCTTTTCCATTTTTAATAGACCTGGTGCCCAGCACAGTTTCTGGGACAAACTAACTGGTTAAGAGTGAATGAATGAATGAAAGAAATGAATGCAACCCCATATTCTTACCTCCAAGAAGGAGATCTTTTTTTTTTTTTTTTTGTCTTTTTAGGGCTGCACTCCTGGCATATAGAGGGTCCCAGGCTAGGGGTCTGACCGGAGCTACAGCTGCTGGCCTACACCACAGCCACAGCAGCACTGGATCTGAGCTGCATCTGCGACCTACACCACAGCTCACGGCAATGCCAGATCCTTAATCCACTGAGCAAGGCCAGGGATTGAACCCAAATCCTCATGGATCCTGGTCAGATTCGTTTCCGCTGCGCCACAATGGGAACTCCCAGGAGGGAGATCGTAATCTAAACATTATGTTGGAGGACCCGGCAGAGGACTCAAAACATGACTGTGCTTCAGGTCAGGGTGAGTTCAATATTCTTTTCATAGTTCACATTAAAACTCATGACTGGAGGACTCATGAGCCAATACCAGTTATAGCTGATCTTTCTTATCTGTACAAATAAATGGGAACCCTAATCTAAAACCTGACTCTAATCCAGATTCCAACTCACCATCTATCTTTCTATCTGTCTCTCTATCTACCAACTGCTAATCTGACAAAATTGAGCTTTCCTTCCATTTCTATTTCTATGCCCCCCTCTTCAGGGGGTCCAATGGTCAGGCAACCGGCAGCCAAACAGAAGACAAGAACACATAGCTTCAATCTGAGAGAATGATCAGAGAAGAACAGTTTAGATTCATGACAACACAAGATAATTTCCACTGCTTGGCATTATGTAGAAAAATGTGCCTTGGATAGTATGTCAACAACGTAGGAAAAATCACACCAAACAGATGCACCACAGCAGGAATGTCATTTCCATTTTTATTGGACATATTTACAAAATCACTCACACTGTATAACGACTCATGCATACTCCTGAGGAGTTGTTATTTCCTTTATATCAGCCTTTTAAGTTGATGTGAAAATGACATTGATAGAATGGCAGTCACCTTTGAAGGCTGGGGGCTGGGGCCATGCCAGGCCTTGCAAAACCAAGGAAGGCTTAATTAAGCTTCTTCCAGACTCTTCATCTTGGCCCCAGAGACCCTCTGCTTGGGAAATGCCCTCACTCCCTTTCAAAGCTCATTTCCATTTGAAGAGTGCAATTCCCTCACTGCTTCTTGCCACTCGGCCCCAGTATCTCTGAATCCACTCCCGGATACAATCCCAGCATGAGATCTGTTAATAAGCGTCCCCAAAGGGAAGCTTCCCCGCTTGGTGTTCTCTGGAAGTCCACAAGGAAAATGAAAAACGGCTCTTCCTTTCAAGCCGAGGGACTGCTGAATTACCATCACCCTGAGGCTTGAGAATGGGGACTTCAGAACGCGGGAGGCCTTTTGATTCCAGAGAAGTACTTTCCCAACTGAAGACATCATTTAGTCCGGCAGCTTCTGCGTCCTAAGCAAACATCTTCTGACCTGAGGACAAGCCAGGAGTGAGCCTAGTTAAGTGAAAGGCCTCTCCCACCACTGACAGGAGCAGATGGGCTCTCAGGAGAGCGACTTCTCACTGAGGTCCCGCAGGACGAGAGCCAGGCTGATAAATGGCAAAAAGGAACGGAAGCATTTTTCATCCCTCTATTCGCAATGTTTATGAAGACAGAAATAGCTTGCAATTCATTAATCTGGTCATTTTGGTAATCCTTATGGTTCTTCTAGCAAAGAGAATTTAAAAGGAAACATCACACACACACACATCCACTTAAATGAATGTTTTCTTTTGGCCCTTTGCCCTGACAAGTACTAAGAGCCAATTTGCAAAAGACCAGGGTCATTTTCCACATCGCAAATCAAATAGGTAGTTCTACCTGAGAGAAATCTTTGTATATTTGGCTGCAGGGGTAAGGGTGCTAAGGGACGTTTCGTTTAAAAGGTTTGAACTTTAATTTTCACCCTCCTCCATAGTTTCTTTAAAAAAAAAAAATCTAATAATGCAGAAGGTTAACCTTGCTCAGAGCATGGATGAAATGTAAAATGCTGCTGCATACCTAACATCATCATAAAGCAAAGGGCTGTCACCGCAAGATAACTTCCTGTTACGAGAGGCTGCTGGACGACAGGGAGTGTTTTATCAGGGCATGCAGATAGTCACAGACAGAAGACGACTCCAAAGCTAACAAAAACATGGATTTGCAGATTTACAAATTCAAGTTCACAGAAAACTAAAGAGATTGAATTGAAAGAATTTTTAAATGATACACACGAGGCTTAGAACCTTCCTGATCTGCAGAAATGCAGGTGCAGGCATGTCCATTTCGGAGTGTTATGACCAGCTCATTCTAACCCTGGCTAAAGTTAAAAATACGCAAGATAGTTATTCCCGATTAATCAGGAGAAAAATCCGTATCTTCAGGAATGACATTAATGAGACTCTGAGGAGACGAAGGCAAAATCTCTAAATATCTTGAATAGCTTCAATAAGAGAATTTGCATTTAGAACAAAGAAAGAATTAATTATGTGCAGACCAAAGCAGATAACATATCCTTGGATAAAAAAAATAACAGGCGGAACCTTTAAGTGGCAGGGTTTTTTTTTTGTTTTGTTTTGTTTATTTATTGGCTTTTGCTGAAAAACAATTCATCATTTCATAGGAAATTCTATTTTTCTAAATCATATGTTTTAAATACCAAATATAATGATAACTTTCACATTTTTATTAACCAGATCTCTTGAAAGATTAAAAAAAAAATGTCTTACTGAGCAGCAGTAGACCAAAACTAAAAATAGGAGAGAAATGTTGTTTTTTAACCCAAAGGGAGAACATGGTAACAGCTTTGTCTAACTCTACAGAAGTCATCAACCTCTAAAACAGATGAAAAGACCTGCTTCTCACCATGAAATTTAAAAATCTCCAATTCTAGTCCATGAAGAAAGAGATCTTTCCATATGGAAAAATTTCTAATAACTGGCTTAGCATTTATTTTAAAAGATTTTCACAAAATATTTCAGCTTCAAAGGTTAAAGGATTTGCTTCCTGTTCTTTTTTCTTTTCAAGTCTTTTTTTTTTTTTTTAAATAAAGTAGTTTTTGTCTCTGGTTTCTTTGGACTCATGCCATGATGAGTGATTCATGGAATTACTGGGGAGCAAATGGGGCAGAATCCAGCAAGGCAGCAAAAAATATCTGGTATTTCCATGACACACAGCTGCTACCCTCAAGAGAAATTTCAGCTCATTAACCTTTATTTTGTAAATCTATTGGGAAGATATAGGAAATAAGACCATAGAGAGTCAAGCAGGGAGCAAATGGGTGAGATAATCAACAGAGACACATTTTTGCAAATTCTGCAGATTAACCAGAGAGGAAGGTGGTATAGCTACCACTGGTTTGCTTTGTGAAAAAAAGACCATGGTTTAGCATTGGCCCATCCAATATGGCAGCCAGGAGCCAGATATGTCTTATTCAATCTAATTCACTGATTAAAATGAAAAAAACTCATTTCCTCAGTCGCACTAGCTACATCCCAAATGTGTGCTGGTCACATGTGGCCACCACTTCGATGGTAGAGAGAACACATCAACAAAGGTGTGGACAGCACTGGTTCAGAGGATGAAAAAAGGAGAAGGAGAGGGTGGAACGAACAACCTCAGGGACCACAGAAGTAAGATCAGAAAGTGGGCACAGTGATCTTATCTTTGAGTGAGAAAAAATCCAAATGAAGATCCCACAGTTTTAGTTTATTTGTCTAAACTGAAATGAGTGGGGAGCTGGTGATGCCAGAAGGTGCTAACATGCGCTTTACACATCATGGCCTTACTTAATCTTTGTAACGCAGCAGGAGGCAAGCGAGATTACAATCCCCATCTTACAGACATTAAATGAAGCTTCGAGAGAGCTGGTGACCCACCCAAGATCACGCAGCTAAGGCCTGGGTCCCAAGCATGTTTCCTCCCTCCAGAGCCAGAGCTCTCACTGGCCAGTAGGAATTCCATTCAAGGTGGCAGCGGAATGTGTTCTCCAGAGACCAGCACAGACCCTGCCCCACAGCAGGGGCCACGGCCAGGTGGATGGCTTGCTCTTTGGGCCTAATATCTTCTCACTGTCCAGCAAGAGTACTGCCTATTGACAACGAACAGTATCACTTTCTAAGCCCATTCTTGCTGTTACTGCCCCTGCTACCATCCACCTCTGAGCTTTCCAAGCCCCGCCATTTCTTTCCTATGTTTCTCATGACAGCTTATGAGAAAGCCCTGGACCAGTGCAAGCAGAATGGACTGGCCACCAAACAGTATCTGATGTCCCAGTATTCCTTCTCGACATAAGTGCTGATCTCTGAAATAGCCTGTTAAGCAGCGACTTCAACCTCCCAACAAAATGCTTAGAAAATGGCAATATTATCATTCATAATAAGCTGATGACTTTTTTTTTTCTTTTTTCTTTTTATGGCTGCACCTGTGGCACATGGAAGTTCCTAGGCTGGGGTCAAATTGGAGCTGCAGCTGCTGGCCTACACCGCAGTCACAGCAATGCCAGATCTGAGCCTCATCTCCGACCTACACCACAGCTCACAGCAATGCCGGATCCTTAACCCACTGAGCAAGGCCAGGGATCGAACCTGCGTCCTCACAGAGATAGTCAGGTCCTTAACTTGCTAAGCCACAGCAGGAACTTTGCTGACGACTTTTTAAAGCTTTTATTACACTAATGGTTGACGTCCAGCCAGTTTAGGAGGACGGTGCCCTTGATCCCATTTTCCGAGGCCCCTGCAGAGGCCGAGGAAGGACTGGACATAGATTGGAGCCTCTGTCCTTACCTCCGAGGTGACCCATCATCATGGGGCTGGATGATGACCACCTTCACAGTCACGGATGTCCGGAGAAGGTCAATCATCTGCTCGTGAGTCAGTGTGGCCACGGCCACTTTGCAGATCTCCACAAGGCGGCTCCCTTGGCGAAGGCCGGCCTTCCACGCAAAACCAAAAGGTTCCACGTCTGCAACAATGCCTTCGAAATTCACGTGGAAGCCAAGCTGGCCCAGCCCGTTCCTCCTCAGGGTCATTTCCACGGTCTCGCAGCCTCTGGTCACGATCTAAGGGGGAAGGGGGCTGTCAGAGGTGTTGCTGTCATGGGGCCATCACAACCCTGCCCTCCAGCTGTCCCAGTGATGAGACAGGGACATGGTGCAATCCACCCTTGACCATAAGTAACCACAGCCTCAGGCACAAAGGAAATATAACAATGGCTTCGTTCCTCAAAGGCAAACCTGATACAGGTGTCCTGCTTTGTCTCAGAAGCCACTGGCCTGGAGTCTGTGAGCTTAAGACAGGCTCTGATAATTCTTTCCTCTCCTTTCCATGCCAACTGACTTGGCCCTCAAGCATATAAATTCCATTATTCCAGATGGACTGTAGCAACTGAAACAATGTGAAGATGTTCACTCACCAAGCATGAAGACATATTAGACAATTTCATTCAACTTAAAAAATGGCACCAAACCCTTCCAAGCTAATCCGTAGTGACCTGCCCTCAGGATGGGCGGTAGCAGGAAGTCATGTTAGGAAAATCGGAAGTGCTCTGTGAGCACCAGCCATGTGGACATCCTGTTCTAATTTCTAGGACCCTTCTCCTGGGAACTGCCTTGCCCTGGTTTGCCTCAGGTCAGATGTGGGCTGGCCAGCCAGCCTCTCTGGGGTGTCTGTGAAGGGCAGCATGCAGACTGGCACTCTTGCAGACAGCATCCCACTCAGTGAACTAAAGCACTGATAATTAGCTAATGCCACCCTCCAAAGTGCTTACAAAAACTGCCTACATGCACGGAAAGAAAAAGATAGGCTCAGTGACTATCACTTGATGACACCAGCCATCATGCATTGGTTGGAAATTTAAAGTCAGAAAGTATCATATCTACATCCCCAAAGCACAGAGCTAATGTATCCAGTTGCAGTTTAATAAAGCTCCATTTCCATGAAACATGCTCCGAATACACAGATACCTATTTAATAAGACCTATGACTCTAAGTACAGCTGTGGGACTGGGGCTGGTTTGGTGCATCATCAGTGTGGCTGAGGTTTCCATGGTTACTGCCATGGTACGCACACTGCCAATCAGTTTCTCATAGACACACAGTTTGGGGCTTAGAAAAATGGGGAAAGGGATTGTTGGTCTTAGTGGTGAAGTTTTAAAAAGATTGAAGTTTCCAAAGTTATGATCTGAATGAATTTAAAAATGTTGAAATGGTGCTTTGGTAATATACACAACATGAATACATTTTTCCTTCACTTGTTTTTCAACTTGGTTTCAGCTAAGCTCTCTACCAAAAGACCACATATGATAGGTGCTTGGCCTTCTTTCCAATATTAATGCAATTTTCAGTTGAAATGTAAAGTCCATATATCAGGTTGAAGAGTCAACAGTCAAGCTTTCCTTCAGTTCTGGGACTCTGTCTCTTCCTCTCATTTCTTCTAACCACCTACCACATCCCTTATATTTTGCTTTATTTTTTTCTTCTTTCATTTTTTGGCTGCACCCATGGCATATGGGAGGTCCTGGGCCAGAGATTGAACCTTCACCACAGCAGTGACAATGCTGAATCCTTAACCCACTGCGAAACAGGAGAACTCCAGCCTAGGCTCTTCTAAGAGTGAGTGGTCCTGCCTGCTCCTTTGGACGTGAGCTGTCTATCATTCCCCACTTGTGTCTTTACTTGGATAACTGACACCTTCGGTTTCACTTTCCACCACTATAAAATGCACAGAGGAGTTCCTGCTATGGCTTAGCGGGTTATGAAACCAGTTAGTATCCATGAGGTTGCAGGTTCGATCCCTGGTCTCACTCAGTGGGTTAAGGATCTGGTGTTGCCATGAACTGTGGTGTAGGTCACAGACGCAGCTTGGATCCTGTGTTGCTGTGGCTGTGGTGTAGGCCTCCAGCTCCTATTTGACCCCCAGGCTGGGAACCTCCATAACCCTCTGATGTGGCACTAAAAAGCAAATATATATATATGATGCACAGAGTTCACCATCTGCCAAACAGCAGACTCCTTCCCAATCTCTCTGCTATGACGGTACTATCCTCTTTCTTTCCATTTCTATTGCTTCTGTCCTGTACCAGCCTTATGTTCTAACCCTCCATCAGACTTCGTGTTGGTTTTTTTCCCCTGTCTCTTGTTGCAAGTCATCCCCAACACAGAATATACTTCCTCAAATATATTCCAGACATCAGGCGCCTTCATCACATTAGCAAAACAGTCACTTTTCTGATAAAATGGTAGAATGGGGACCACGGAACAGTGAAAGGGTCAGATCCTACAGGATGTGCATTTTGGTGGAAGGTGAAGGGGCACAGGTTGGCGCTGTATTTTCCAGAGCAAAAGAGGATGACTCAGTGGATCTTCTAAGAAGGATGTGCAATATTACCAAAAGCACAATGTGTACTGAGAGTCACATGATAACTCAGTTCTCCAGATACATAAACTGATCACACACTTAATCATCCCCAAATCGCATCTCAGTTGGCACACATACGTCCTATGATACCGATGTACCAATACCGTTGAATACACTGAAGCCTCTCCCTGTAAACAGTGTCTGCAAATAATGACATTATTTCTCCAAGGCCAGCAGACACTGACTTGATTGTATTGTCTCTCAGATGTCTGGAATAACACAAGATTTCTATTTGGTGGGAGGAAAGGAGGCAGGAAATGGGTATAATTTCTCCTTTTTTTCATAATCCATAATTAACTAAATCTTTTAAACTAATGAAATATACATCCCACTGGGGGAAGATTTATACATGAACAATTCTTTTGTCAAAGCATGTTTTGCTCTTATATTTGATTGATTCTTATAATTTTGCTGTACATAAACTAAAATCTGTATCTTCCTTTGTTAAAGGAACACTGTTGTAGAAACACAACTGTTAACCATGGTAGCCTCACTTACTGAAAATAACAATCTTTTATGACTGATTTCTCTTTTTTTAAGTCTTTCTAAATGAATGGGTAATTTTACGAAACCTCTGTAAGAAACTGTGGCTGCAAGATTAAGAACCTATTTAATCTGGCAGACTAAACAAAAATACCTGCTGTATAAACATGCACTGAGCTGAAGGGGCAAAGAGGGTAAGTCTGATCATTCCTATGGTCAACAGTGACACTGTGCCTGTTACTTTCCCTCCAGGAAGGTCCTGTCATATCAGCCTCTGCAAGGAGACATAATATCTTGTCAGTTTTCCTGTCTTTCCTTCAAATGCTATAAAAATAAATCCTGATGTTCCCTTTTGAAAGTTGGCTTCACTTTTCCTTTCTAAACTGGTACATCTCCACCATTCATGGATTCAGCAACTGCTCAAAAGGACACAGCATTTAAAATCAAACTTTGTCCAGGGGTAAAAGTCACCCGGAGCTCCCTGGTGGCTCAGCAGGTTAAGGGCCTGGTATTGCCACTACTGTGGCACGGGTCACTGTTGTGGTGCGGGTTCACTCACCCGTTTGGGAACCTAGGGAATGCCGTGTACAGTGGGTGTGGCCAAGGAAAACCAAGAAAGAGGCATTCATTCCCTAGGGACCGTTATCAGGGTGGAATGTCCAAGGTGGAAGCTATTATGCATCTGCGGTTGAAGACCTAAGGACGGTGAAAAAACAAAACCTGTACTTACTCCCAACCGCTGGACGATTTCCCGCACGTCTTCGGCACAGCTGTCCACGGAGGACAGAAGGATACATTCCCCTCGTTCGTAAAACACTTTGATGCTCACTAATCCAGAGGTCCAGCCAATGACATCCCTGCAGGAACAGTTAAAGACGACGTTCTTGGAATCCTTCTCAATCAGCATGATGAACTCGTTGGAAATCCCAAGGAGACATTCAATGTCGGCGGACTGGCCGAAGTCCCGCGCGATGACATGCCACATGATGGCCCCGACACTGAACAGGTGGGCGTCCTTCCGCGGCTTTACTTTCTCCTTCTTCTTTGCACCCAAGGTAATGAAGCTGAATTTCACAGAGGTGTCCACGGTGGCGGTGGTGACAAAGTTCTCCGCCAGATCTTTCAGGTACTCCTGCCGCGTTCGAGTGGCCATCGCACGAAACTTTTCTGACTTGTGGGCTGCGTTTTCCGCATTGATTACTTTGGCTAAAAGGAAGTCCCGGAATACTGCTGACTTTGGAAAAGTTACGCCTTTGGGAATTGGTGGACCAAACGGTGGCACGTCTTTTGATCGAGAAACTCCAACACTGAGGGAGAAAAGTGAGAACCAAGGTGAACGGTGGTGCCATAACGGTCACCATCAGAAGTCTGATGTATATGCACACTTTTAACTGAAGCCATCTCCTTTGTAGCTTCTTGTTATCCTAGTTTCTGGATACCATGTTTCTGTTTGTTTAAGCAAAACTTTTCAAACTTAGCAGATGGGAGGATGCTATGGGCCAAATTGTGTCCTCTTAAAATGTGTAAGTTCCAAGCCCCAGTAACAGGGAATGCGGCTGTATTTAGACAGAGGGGGACAAAGGGTCTTTAGGGAGATGATTAAGTCCAAGAAGCTCATTAGGATGGACCCTAGTCCAATCTAAGGAGACTGGAGAAGTGGACACACAGAAGGATGCCAGAGGGGCAGAGGACAGATCATGTGAGGACACAGCAAGAAGGCAGCCTTCTGCAAGCCGAGGAGAGCGGCCCTGGGAACAACAAAACCTGCTTGATCCTGGACTTCTAGCCTCCAGAGCTGTGAGGATACATGCCTGCTGCTTAAACTACCAGGTGTCTGTGGACTTGCCGCAGCTGCACGCTACGATAGGGGGTGACGAGCCTATAGCCAGGCCAGTGCTCTGTAACTCGGGGCCGGTCACCACTGAGAGAAAGGGACCTTCAACAGAAGTGAGGGTAGCTCAGGTGGCTGCCTATAATCTCACAGGTACTGGACACAACAGTCATATTTACAGGGGGCCAAAATGCCTGGGTATCATTTTTTTTTTAAATAAATACTCACTTGATCACATTTTGGAAATCTAAATCAAGCTTTTATGAGCATAACCTTTTAAGAGATTCCAGGGATTGGAAAGATCAAATGTATAGTGACAGTAAAACCATCTTAATGTGGAAAAATCAGTGACACTCCCTGTATCAGACAGAAGCTTTGGTTGTCTCAAATCCTTTTGGGGATAAGACTGGATTAATGAATTAACAAATGAGGGACTGGAGTGAGTGAATGAACGAACCTCACGGCATCTACTTCCCAATGACTGAGTAGCCCTTGAAGATTTAAGAATGGGAACCAGGAGTTCCCATTGCTGCTCAGCAGAAATGAATTCGACTAGTATCCATGAGGATGTGGGTTCCACCCCTGGCCCCACTCAGCGGGTTAAGGATCCTGCATTGCCATGAGCTGTGGTGTGGGTTGCAGATGCGGCTCAGATCCCTAGTTGCTGTGGCTGTGGTGTAGGTTGGCAGCTGCAGCTCTGATTCAACCTCTAGCCTGGAACCTCCATATGCCAAAGGTGTGGCCCTAAAAAGCAAAAAAAAAAAAAGAGAGAGAGAGAGAGAACCAACCCTTCATCTGCTGTCTAGGATGATACATACATATATACATATATATATATACACACATTTTTTTTTTCTGTGCTGGGATGAATAAAGGAAGCGATGCAGGCTTCATGTTCTTCACTGTAGAAAACCCTGACAGAAGTAGAAGTGAAGTGAATTAAGGAATGAAAACATTCTGCCCCCCTTGTTCTGTTAGGTGTGAATTCCTCTTCTGGAATGTGTCTGGTTAGACTCTAAAGAGCTCACAGTCCCCAGGCGTCTCTCACCTGGGCTGTAATCTGTACACTCTTCCCCAGAGTTCACCATTTCCATGGAAACAGCTGCAAGATGGAAGCTGGTCTGGGCGAGGCCTTAGCTGGAATGACGGGGAGGGAAGGGCAGGCTCCCTTTGGGACTAACGACCAAACTCACTCATGTATGTTAGTCAAGGTACTGAACCAGAGAAGGATGTGGGGGCTTGACTCCTGTCCTCAAAGAAGGTTCTAGAAACTTGGCAGTGGTTGAAGTGGCTGAGGACCTGACCCCCTACTTGACCCGTCTTCTGCTCCCTGACACCTGAGGATAAACGCTCTAGGCTGAGTAGGAACTACCTTGTCCTTACATGTTCCTCCTGGAGGGCTGTCCCAAAGCTCTCTGACTGGACTGTGGTTAGTCTTACAACACCTAGGCTTCTCCTCCAGCACGATCCACCAGCTCCAGCTGCCCCCCAGCACCAGCCATTATAAACCCCCATGCTCACCTCTCCTAAATAGGGTTTTCTCTTCCAGTGAAGAGCACAGACTCCTTCAGTATTTTACCCAGAGAACACTGCAGAGGTTGAACCCCATGGAGCATATTACATGATTACTTTCTGCACTTGCTCTGTGGATCTCAAGCTACTCTCTGATTAGAGCCCTTATACCCTTGAGCCAAAGCATCAGGGCGGACTTTTTAACATCTAGACATGTTCCAAGATGGCTCTCCCCCTGGATCTCCATTGTGGGTGCAGAGAGACATTGGTTAAGGGGGCAGCTCTTTTTGTCCCAAATATCTAACTGGACATCCCCTCTCCAATGTATGATATGGTGCTGCTCAATAAACTGCAATCCTATGCATCTCAGATCAGAGCTGTCCCAAAGAAACAGTTGCAGAATTTAGGCATAGTTGGTCCACAGTCACTATGATGCTCTGGGGATGGGGACCAATTTGAGATTCCTTGGTTACAAAAGGCTACATAATACATAATCCTTAATTCTTTCGAGCAGAGTTAAGGTCAGAGAAATACTTCTTTTTTTTTAAGATTTAGGTAACTCCCAGTGGGTGGAAGCAGGAGTATATTTTAGAATTTCTTATTTTACCCAAATCACCTGATAGCATTTGTTGGTGATTTAGATCTAAGGTGCCTCCACTGAGGGCAGCAATACCAAGATGATCCTACCTTTACATGCAAGTTCAAGGGTTTTAGGAAAGCATGGTGGTGAAGAGCAGAACTGGGTGCTCTCACCTGGAGTCCAGCTGCACCACTTTGTGAGGGACTCCGAGTTAGTACCTTGGTGCCTCTGTTTCCTCATCTGTAAAATGGAGATGAGACTAGTACAGTGCTCAAAAGCCCATTGGGAGGATGGAAGAAAACAAGGCATGTGAAGCTATGATTAACCTGTTATTATCACTGTTATTGTCACAAATCGTCATTATCATCCTCATCAGTTTAAGAGTAGCATCCAATTTTTGTAAGCAGGGGCCACAGAGTAAGATTTCTGAAATGGCAATCAGCACTCCCTGTAGATATTTCTTCCCTTGTAACTGACAGTTAGCTACTCAGTTAGCTACTAAGCCTATGCAGCAAGAAGTTTACTCATTCAGTTACTGAGGGATGCATTGTGCCAAGAGTTTATCTTGGAAAGTACGCAAACACAGACACACACATCCTTCCTCACTACCTCTGCGATGGCGACAACTGCCGAAGTGAAAGAACCTCGTGTAAAGACACAGGCCCTCCTGCTCTTCAAAAAATTCAGGCTGGGGAGTTCCCATTGTGGCTCAGCGGGTTACAAACCCTACTAGCATCCATGAGGACAGAGGTTTGATCCCTGGCCTCCCTCAGTGGGTTAAGGATCCAGCGTTGCCGTGAGCTGTGGAGTAGGTCAGACACTTGGATCCCATGTTGCTGTGGCTGTGGATGGGCTGGCAGTTGTAGCTCCAATTTGACCCCTGGCCTGGAAACTTCCATAGGCCACGGGTGTGGACTTACCAAGCCAAAAAAAAAAAAAAAAAGATCAGGCTGAAATGACATTCCCTGGAGCTTTGAGGATGCCACCCCCTCATTTCTTTCTAGGTTCAAGTGGCCCCAGCATCACTTCTTGACAGTGCTGGGGTACCTGCATCAAAGCATCCATGCGGGATGCCTGCCACTTCCCTGGCAGGCAAGCGCCTGCTCGCCCACACTCTGGCCCATGGCCTGGTGAACAGCACAGAGTCAGAGGGAGCACCTCACCCCGTGGCCCTTCCAGAAGTGGCTCTGCAGTAAGTGGCACTGCAGGTCGTCATCCTCCGGAAGTCACTGCCACTCAGCACCTGCCCGAAGCTATGCCCCAGGGTCACGGTGCATGTGCCCTCCACCCTGTCTTCTATAAAACATACCTGTAAGACGCAGAACCTAGAGAGCAGCAGACTTGGACCCTAATTTACTGTTTCCGCAGATATTATTTTAATGAATTTGCTTGTGACTGGTATGTTTTGAGGACATCATGGGAAACGGGTCTAGGAGGTGTTTCTAGAAAATCTGGGCACTGTCACCATACTCCAGGTGGCAGAGGAAACACATCTTCATGAAATGCCATGGAATTGACTACAGTTTTCTAGATTATGACCGATCTTTTGGGAAACACTCATGAAGCTTTAAGCATGATCGGTGCAAATGTCTGAGGCACCTCCAAACATTTGAGGTGCTACTAGTTCACATTTGAATCTCATTAGTAAATGATAATTTAGTGATAACAATGTGGTTTCTTAAAAGCCAATGACCCCATCTTTGAATGGTTTACTACACGTCTTGTGTCATACAAAGCCACTTTGTCAAAAGGTGAGATCTGTGTCAAAAGCATCCCTCCCCAATAACTGAATTCAACCCAGAAACCCCCAAAGAAATAAAAATAAATAAGTACTACCAGTCTTTAAGGTGTGTGTGTGTGTGTGCTAATGAGCTACCTCATGATAGAAGGATAAGCTAAAAGTAGAAAGTAATTAAAAATACTTGATTTAGGAGTTCCCGTCGTGGCGCAGTGGTTAACGAATCCGACTAGGAACCATGTGGTTGCGGGTTCGGTCCCTGCCCTTGCTCAGTGGGTTGGCGATCCGGCGTTGCCGTGAGCTGTGGTGTAGGTTGAGGACGAGGCTCGGATCCCGCGTTGCTGTGGCTCTGGCGTAGGCCAGTGGCTACAGCTCCGATTCGACCCCTGGCCTGGGAACCTCCATATTCCGCGGGAGCGGCCCAAGAAATAGCAACAACAACAACAAAAGACAAAAAGACAAAAGACAAAAAAAAAAACAAAAACTTGATTTACCTAAAAATAGTAGCCCCTCAAGTAACACCAAATACAATAAAGCCCTAGGCTTACGTTTCCAATCCATTCGGAAGGTTCATTTAAGATTATTTTTCATAATTACCACTCGTCAGGTGAGATCTAAGAAGATAAGGCAACTTAGCACGCTTGCACCAACACGATCTGTTTTTTTTGTTTGTTTGTTTGTTTGTTTGTTTGTTTTAAATAGCTAAGCTCACAATATGTGGAAGTTCCAGGGCCAGGGACTGAATCCCAGCTGCAGCTGCAAACCTATGCCACAGCTGCTGCAATGCGGGACACTTAGCACACTGCACCAGGCCGGGGACTGAACCCACCTCCTCACAGAGACCTGAACCACTGCAGTCGGATTCTTAACTCACTGTGCCACAGCAGAAACTCCAACATGATCTGTTTTAAGCATGTTTTTACAGCCTAGATGTCCTTTATTACTCTTTAAATATTTTGTTGTTTTCTATCACTTTTTAATTTTTTAATTTTTATTTTTGGTCTTTTTTTCTTTTCAGGGCCGCACCCGAGGCATATGGAGGTTCCCAGGCTAGGGGTAGATGGGAGCGACAGGTGCCAGCCTACACCACAGCCATAGCAACGCCAGATCTGAGCCAAGTCTGCAAACTACACCACAGCTCATGGTAACGCCAGATCCTTAATCCACTGAGAGAGGCCAGGGATCGAACCTGCATCCTCATGCATGCCAGTCGGGTTCAGTAACCACTGAGCCATGACGGGAAATCCCATTTTCTATTACTTTTTTAAAAAATAAAAAGTAGTTCTGAGCATTCAGGCCAGTGGGCTTGAACCCAGGGGTGTACAAGAATCATGACAGGAGGAAAACAGGCAGCTGCTTGGGTGGACTTTAGGTCTGTTACAGCACAACCCCCCCATGGGGGAGGGGGGTGCAGAGAGTCAGTGTTTAACAAGGTGGCCGTGAGGCAAGATTAGGGCCAAGAACTTCTGCCTTCTAGTCTGTATTCTCTAAGATGGCTGGGCCTGGGGTGGGGACGCGAGCTGTCCCCCAGGAGCACACGGGCCAGTCTCCCAATCCCCTAGGAGGGCAGGTTCTGCCAAGTGCTCAGGCCCCTCCAATCTCACTCCCAGCCCTGCCCCGACTTGGCCCCCAGGGCAGCTTACGGGACAACTACTGAGATGAGAGCCAGGGCCCCCAATAGGTGTTTTGCCTACTGCCTGCTATTTATGTCTCAAAATTACATATCAAAGTAGGTACTGTTATCCTTCACTTTCAGAGAAGGACTGGAAGGCTCTGAAAAATAAGCTACCTCGCACAAAGCACCATGAAAGCATCTCAGGCCAGGAGATGCTCCTGTGACAGCTGCTTCCTGAGACAGAGGCCAGAGCAGGTGTGAGCAGGGGCCAGACGGTCCCTGGATGTGGAGGCATTGGGTGGCCTGGAGGAATCAGGAACACACACACCCAACGCTTGCCTGGCGGCCCTGCGGTGTTTCCAAGGTCCTGGATGAAGAAATGTTTTCCCGCCAGGGCTCCCTTCCTCCAGGAGGGCACAGAAATGGCCAGTGCCCTGCCTCCCAATTCTGGAGGGGGCAGGGGCGGGGGGACCCCCATTTCTGAACTGCTAGGAAGCCTGCTGTTTCAAAATGGGAAGAGGGCAAGGATTTCTTCCAGAAAGTTCCCAAATGAAGACTGGGGGAAATAGAATTGAGGGGTGTGTGTGTGAGAATCATGGGCTTGGAATAATAACTGGAAAGCACAGCTGTTTGAGGGAAAGATGTCCTGTTTGGACAATCCTGGGAGCACGGCGCGCCAGGGCTGCTGACTCACCTGTAACACACATTCTCGGTACACGGGTTATGCACTTTGACGATGACGAAGACGTGTTGAAAGTGGGACCGGATGCTTTTGGGAGTAAAAGGAAGTGCTCCAGGCTCTTGGAAGACAATGGTCACGATGTCATTTCCTATATGCCTTTTCCTCAGGAGCTGCGGTCAGGGAAGTGAACACACAGAGAGTTACAGGCAAGGTTTGCTGCGAGAACCAGATGTGGGAATAGATACAATTCACCCAGCTTTCAACTGAAAGGAGTTGTCTTTGTTTTCTGGGTTTTTGTTGTTGTTGTTGTTGTTGTTGTTTTAAGAAAAGCAGACCTATAGAGAGAAAAGCCTCAGTGTTTAAGTACATCTCTTTTCCTTTAAAATGCAGCTTGCATCTCTCTCCTCCTCTTGATCTTTTTCACCCTGAAATAATTGCACGTTAGGGCTAAAATCACTTTAAGGAATTGTGTAGGTTAAGCCCTTCAACTTAAAAGAAGGAGACAGCACAGGGTTCCTGGGAAGGGACAGCGGCTGCAATGCTGTCCCTTCTCCAGATAGATGCATGGGTGCATGGGGTGGGGGGGCTTAACTATCTTTGCTCCCACGGTCCTACACATTTCTGCACAAAAAACACACAAGACTGTCATAGTGGTGGCTAATCTATTCCAACCAATTAACTGAAATCTAGCCTTTTTGTTTTTCTTTCTAAGGCCGTACCTGCAGCATAGGGAGGGTCGCAGGCTAGGGGTCAAATTGGAGCTGCAGTTGCCAGCCTATGCCACAGCCACAGCGATGCCAGATTCAAGCTTTGTCTGCAACCTATACTGCAGCTCATAGCAACAAAGGATCCTTAATCTACTGATTGAGGTCATGGATTAAACCCACGTCCTCATGGATACTAGTCGGGTTCATTACTGCTGAGCCACCACGGGAGCTCCCCAAAATCTAGCCTTTTAAATGTACTTCAGACACACAGAATTCCACCAGATAAACAGCTGGAAAACCCAGTACATTACGGATGCGGCAGGAGAGAAGGAACCCCAGGGCAGTGACATTTTAACACCTTTTCTTGTGATGTTCCTTCTACCAAGACTGCCCCCCGCCCCAGTCTCTCCCAGGCGATTCAGGTCTCTGTTCAGCATCACTTGTGAGCCTGCACTGGCCTTGCCCCTGTACACCAGGCCCCTTGTGCCAATGACATTAGTTGTTGTACCCCATTCTGATTGTTGGTTTATTTCTCTTGCATAGGTCTTAATCTTCAGGAGGCCAGGAGATGTGATTGTTGACTTCCGGTTTCCTGGTTTCTAGTGGCCTGCCCAGGACACAGCAGACCCCCAATACACACTGGCTCAATGAATAAACAGCCACATAACACCGCACAACAAAATGGAACCCGCTAATAAATCCATACACTTCATAGGCTTATGTGTGAACAGCCATCAGCGTCTGCGCTCACGAAGTTTCTGATCCTCAGTTTTCACAGAGACAATAATCCTTACACAAGTCGGTGATGTCACTGGGTGAATGGTATAATCTTAGGTAGTAAATCCTGCTTTACGAGGAATAACAAAGACAACGAGCTTGCTCTGAAATTTATTTGGCACCTACAGAACATACTTCACTGTAAAGAGCATTAAGTTCAACTTTTAAAACCTTTTCAACTCAGATACAAAAAGGATTTCATTGTCAGGCCCCTGACTTGTGATCGAGCAGGATAAAAGGCCTGGAAAAGTGGGAATGAAGTAAATGTCCCTTCTTCCAGAGTTCACGATGTGCCAGTGAAATCACAGATTCATGCACGGGAAAATTCCTATATTTCAATCCCCATGGTTAAAGTTATAAACACACAAAAATTGTTTTACTGCTTGAGTGAAGTTCAGAAAGACATCTTGATATACATTAATGAGCCATCTACAGTTTCTAAAATGTTTTGCTCGATATATAGCATAAAAGATGCCAATTTAGATTCATGTTAAAAAAAATCAGTAGCAAGCGAGTCATAAATTAACATATATTATTCACCTGTACTGTAGTGGACAGCAACGTTAACCATAATGAATATTTCATGTAAAGAAAAGAAAACGAGGCAAGGACTCTTACCTAGAACAGGCATCAAAACGAACAAGGTGAAAATCGTACAAGGCTAAGATATTGTTCCCTTTCCCCAATAACTGAATTACATGATTCACATGTACTGTAACAGGACAAGGGAAACTCAGGAACAAGTGAGAAGTTAACAACAAAAACAAAAACATCTAAAAGGCCCCAAACAATAACAACAGCAAAAACTCAAACATCTAACAATCTGTTTTCTGAGCAAGGAACACAGTGGCTTACACTGTACTTTCTTTGATATCCTGGAAACACAGGAATTCGCAGTGTCCCGCAAAAGATGGAGCTTGTAGTGGCCAAGGCCATGCCAGGAACTCTGTAGCTCCTCCTGCCCGAGAGACCTGGGCGTCTACTGGCTGCCCTCTTGGTTAACCCGGCAGCAAAAAGCTAATTCCTACCTATTTCTCTTCCTCTTGCAGTAAGAGGTTGAGTCCAACTCTATACTTTACCGCAGGAAGATTTAGTTTTTCATTATAATTTTTTTGTCTCTCTTTTTTTTAGGGCCACAGCTGCGGCATATGGACATTCCCAGGCTAGGGGTCTAATGGGAGCTGCAGCTGCTTGACCTATTCCACAGCCACAGCAACGCCAGATCCTTAACCCACTGAGCAAGGCCAGGGATCAAACCCGAATCCTCATACATACTAGTTAGGGCTCGTTAGCACCTAAGCCACGATGGGATCTCCAGAAATATTTAAAGCATAACTTCTAGGAAACTTTCGGTCCAGTTACCTTGACGACCTGCCAACCTTATTTTGTCCCCTTCTAAGCATATCCTTTTGCTTTGTAAGATGGGCTAGAAATGTTTTTAAAATTCTAATGAAGTGAACTATTGTCACAAAATGCATGCTCTAGAAAAAATAAAGGTGGGGAGAGTGGGGAGCAGGGGTAGGAAGGGGCAAGGAGATTCATAAAGTGGAAAATAAAACCCTGGCAGAGAATAAACTGAGAAAAACGAACACCTTGTCCATGACTAGGATACCTGACTCTTTTCAGAGACTAAAGAAATGCAACATCTAGAAAGTTAACAGAAACATGATTTTGTTCTCAGACTTTTTAAATAACCTAAGTAATTCTTAGGCTTCTTACATAAAGGTTCTCTTCTGTCCTTGGTTAGGTTTCATTCTAACTGGTTAATGAAATTCTGTAGAATCAGAGTCCGGAAACGGGAGGGGAAAGGGTGTGGTGGCCCTTAAACCAGGGCAGCCCAGTAGGACAGGAAGGCAGGTTCCGGTCGCCAGCACACCCCTGGCGGCACCATCTATTTCAGGAATTAAGGGACGACATCTTCTAGGCCTCTCTAGACATGAGAGGCTCCTAACACTTTTGCAGAGCCAAGGGAGCCGGCGTAAGGTCCTCAAATGCAAGCATGAGTTAATAAATATTGTACTAGATTTACACAGCCAATTCTACTAAATTCCCAACACTTGATTCAAACTGAGAGACAAGAATCAGCTCTTGTTGTGACAAGGAATGTGAAAATGGGATTCTTCACCCGATTACATGACAAAAAGCATGCTGCGGAAATAGCAACCTTTGGGTTTATTTCTAATTCCTTTCACAAACTTCAGGGTCTGGCAGGTCCAGCTTTAACTTGGTGCAGCAACCACAATGCAAGGGAAAACAAATCATCTTCAGGCGGCTGCATGTACATCAAAAACAGCCTCAAGTTGACCTTGGTTAGATCTACTGGCCTCTATGCAAATAGCTTCATTTGTTATATATATTTTTTTAAATCTAGCAAAATGGGGGAAAAAAGCATTCTGCACCTAGTTCTGGAGGAGACGGGAAACAGGCTGCACAACATGAAACAGAAGCAGTTGGGATGTAGTTCAGAAATCATCTCCAAGAGTTAGTGAAGAGAAGGCTGAACTTGAAACTGGAGAAGGCAGATCTCCAGAGGTTCTTGTCTTAAGAAGCAAACATGTGAAAAGCAGGATGACTTCAAAGAGAAAATTACATCACTTAATGATTACTTACAAGTTCTGAAATTCAAAGCAATGGGCTCAGAAATAAGCAAAGAATTAAATGTGTCTCTATTGAAAAAGCCATCATGGTGGAGTTCCCATCATGGCTCAGCTGTAATGAACCCGACTAGCATCCAAGAGGATGCGGTTTAATCCTGCGCCTTGCTCAGTGGGTTAAGGATCCAGTGTTGCTGTGAGCTGTGGTGTAGTGGCAGATGAGGTTTGGATCTGCTGGGGCTATGGCTGTGGTGTAGGTTGGCGGCTACAGCTCTGAACCTACCCAACCTGGGAACTTCCATATACGGCAGGTGCGGCCCTAAAAGATCAAAGGAAAAAAAAAAAATCATGGAGTTCCCTGGTGGCACAACAGGTTAACAATCCAGGGTTGGCACTGCAGTGGCTTGGGTTGTTGCAATGGTGCAGGTTTGATTCTTGGCTCAACTTCCACATACTGTGGGCGCAGCAAAAAAAATCCTAAGTTCTGGATCTCAATTCTTGGGGTGTCAGCTAAAAGTCCTAGCAGTAAAAGCAGGGCTGACAAATATGGGTTGGCCTGATCCTTCCCACAGTCTAACCTCATCACACATCTTTCCCTTTTAGCCACTGGGTACCTAAAACCTGCCCATGTGCTCCTGCAGCAGGCACTGTGCGCTTGCCAACCTCTTGCTTAGACAGTGTTTCTCCTTTACACGGAGGGCAAGCTTCTCCTCCTTCAGAGACTGTCCTAATTTTGCATGCACACACACATCACACACAACATCCCCCCATACATACTCTATACTCAAGAGAGCACGTACCAATGATACAAATTTTGCTTTTTTTTTTTTTTGGCTTTTTAGGGCCATACCCATGACATATGGAGGTTCCCAGGCTAGGGGTTGAATCGGAGCTGTAGCCACCGGCCTAGGCCAGAGCCACAGCAACACCAGATCTGAGCCACATCTTCAACCTACACCACAGCTCATGGCAACGCTGGATCCTTAACCCAATGAGTGAGGCCAGGGATCGAACCTGCGTCCACATGGATGCTAGTCAGATTCATTTCCACTGAGCCACGATGAGAACTCCTGAGAATTTTACTTAGATTTTTAAGAGCCATCTAGAGGATCCCGTGGAAGGACATGGAAAAGGTGAACATAGTCATCTAAGTAACAAGAGCGAGCTGGAAAACCCGCACACGTTCCCACACACGTGACCAACAATCGACATTGAGAGAAGGAAAGACTTGTCCCTTTGCTTCCACAAACGAGTAACTGCGAGTTAACTACTCTTATCTCAGATCAGCAAGATCACAGCAAATTTAATCATCATTTCAAGGATGCACTGCTGATTATGATTTTAGATAACCCATATAAAATATGATATAAAATATTGTACCAATGGCAAAAGTAAACATACAAACCAGTTAAGCAAGGCTGAATATTTTGGAAGTGGAGAAACAGACATAAATCAAGAATGTGGATTTGTAATGATTTAATGACAAGATGATAAAAGGATTATGAAGATGGAAGCATTTCTCTTCGGAAACTAGGCAATTCCAGCCCTTTTTCAAATCTTTTTTCAAAGTTCTTCTTATCTGGTATAAGTTTACCTTCCTAGGTCTGCGAATTTCTGGGAATAAAGTTAATACTGGAAAGCCAAATAAGCATATTATTCTTCCAAAATATTCCAGATTATCATTTATAGGTGAAGCCAAGAGCAGGACCTGCTGGTTTAGCACTTAATGAAGGAGATTCCTCCAGTGTTTGGTTTCTTAGCAGCACCCATGAGAGACTTGTAGAAGTATGGACACAAACCTCTTAAGGCAGGGGCTGATCATCCGCCTCAATTATGTGGAGAGGGGGTTCCAGCCTGCCTCAAGCCTGTCACGTTCTGCCCCCATCACCTCTGCAGATGTCAAGCCCAGTATTTTTCAGACAGAATGTCAGAAACTTTGGTCTGATTCCTCAGGAACCTCCATGGACCCCTGCCAAGGGGAGCAGTTCTAACTTTACACGTGCATTAAAAAAAAAAAAAAAAAAAGGAGTTCCCATTGTGGCTCAGTGGTAATGAACCCCACTAGTATCCATGAGGACTGGGGTTCAATCCCTGACCTTGCTCAGTGGGTTAAGGATCTGGTGTTGCCATGAACTGTGGTGTAGGTTGCAGACATGACTCAGATCCTGCATTGCTGGGGCTGTGGTGTGGAGAGGCAGCTGTAGCTCTGATTCAACCCTTAGCCTGGGAAGTTCTATGTGCCACAGGTACGGCCCTGAAAAGCAAAAAAAAAAGAGAGAGAGATTACAGTGTGTCAGTAGGAGCCCTGCTACCTCTGTATTACATACTTAGTTTGAAGATAAAGTTTTTCTGCCCAAGAGAAGTATGAGGCTAATTTGTGGGGTTCCTGTCACTGATAAGAACCCTTGAGAATTTAACTCTGCTTTGTCGATAGCACTGGCAGGAGAGAAGCTTGCAGGGGAGGCGACCCTGGGAAAAGTGGACGGACTGCCAAACAGCCCCAGAGGGAGATGGGGGAGGAGGGCAAACACTCCAACACTCCCAGATCAGGCTTCCTTATCATCCCCCCAGTCTGGCTGCGTTTTCTTTGCAAGAGTCAGACATTCCAAAGACTGAACTCTCCTGCGACTGTGGTGAACTCTTTAAAGACTTTGAAGACATCCTGGAATTAGCTTTCGGTTTGATTTATTACAAGAGCAAACCCAAGAAATTATATCTGAGGTGGACGTGTCTGGGCCAGTTAAATAGTCACCAAAACCGGAGTGCCAATGAGGCCAAAGTCAGAGCAGAGATTCAGGGAGAGACCAGTTAACGCTGCTAAGTTCTGTGGCCTCGGCAGCAGTCATGAGCCCAGAGGGTCACTTCAGACCCTGATGCCCTTGGAATTTACACAGTTTGAGGGCACAGGTTGGGTGGTTAGAAATCCAGCGAGAGGAGCATAACCCACAGCCAATTTGGAAAGTACAGGTTCCAAGACTGCAAAGAGCCACTGCTGACCTGTGAACAGTTACCTGATGACAGCTCAGAATCAGCACAATATTTTTTTTTTATTTTTATTTTTTAGGGCTGTACCTGTGGAATACGGAAGTTCCCAGGCCAGGGGTCAAATCAGAGTTGTGGCTGCCGGCCTACACCACGGCCACAGCAACTCAGCAACTCTGAAACTCCTCTGTGACCTACACCATAACTCATGGCGATGCCAGATCCTTAACCCATGAAGCAAGGCCAGGGATCAAACTTGCATCCTTATGGATACTAGTTGGGATCATTAGCACTGAGCCACAATGGGAACTCCATGGATCAGCACAATAGTAAATGTCAAGGTAAAAAGAACTTTCTGAAATGACTGAAATTAGTCCCTTACTTTCTTAACTACTCAGGCCTTGGCTTTTTTTTTTTTTTTAATTATTTTTTATTTTTAATTTATTTTTTGGCCACACCCATGGTACATGGAAGTTCCCGGACCAAGGCTTGAACCCGAGCCACAGCAGCAACCTGGGTTGCTCCAATGACAACCCTGGATCCTTAACCCACAGTACCACCAGGGAACTCCAGGTCTTAGCTTTTCATAATGGAGCTTTAGGATCAGGAACAGAAAGATAAGAAGCAAATTAAGTCAATCTAAATTACTTGTCCTTCATATCTCATAAGTTATGAAATAATAATTACAGCTAAAACACACTGAGCATACTCTGGGTCGGATACAATTTTAAGTGCTTTCTACTCGTCTAATTCTAACTACTAGCTAAGAAAAGGTTCGTTAATTCACTCAACGAATGCTCATCGACTACTTAGCACATTCTGGGTGTGGTTCTAGGTGCCCAGGACACCTTGGCAAAGAAAAGAGGTAAAAGTCTCTGCCTTCAGTGGTAAAGGAAACCAAAGCATAGAAAGTTGTGCCTGAGTCACAAAATTAGCTGGTGGCTGGGATTCATTTCTATGAAGCATGGTTTCAGAATTTTTGTGCTTAACAACTACCTTTTTCTGCTGAAGCTTTTTGCCAACCTAGAAGGAGGAAGCCGTAATGAAGCCCTAGAATCCCAGAGTTCTGACAGCAGGCGAGAGATTTCATGTACCATCCTGCCCAAATACAGCTCCTGTGTGCCAGATGTCCCCACTTATAAATCCTCAGAAGGCACCTCAAAAGTTCCTTCTGCCTGAGTCTGGATGTTGAATCCTTCTCAGTGCAGCACTCCAGGCATCTCGCCCCCCTCCCCCTCCCCCCCCCCCCCCCCCGCCCCCCGCTCCTGTTGGCCATCTAGACATTGTCCTCACTCTATAGTCAAATTTCTTCCCTTTTTTTCTTTTTTTTGTCTTTTTAGGGCCACACCCGTGGCATATGGAGGTTCCCAGGCTATGGGTCAAATCGGAGCTGTAGCCACCAGCCCACATCACAGCCACAACAATGCCAGATCTGAGTCGAATCTGCGACCTACACCACAGCTCATGGCAACTCCGGCTCCTTAACTCACTGAGCGAGGCCAGGGATCGAACCTGCTTTCTCATGGATGCTAGTCAGATTTGTCTCTGTTGAGCCACAACAGAACTCCTATAATCAAATTTTACGAGACTCTGACCCCAGCCCACAAGGCAAGTGACTGCTTGTAAAAGGTCCGGAATGCAAGTCCACTGGCTCTTTCCTCCACCCTATACTCACCTCCTTTATCTAATCATTACTTGTCCATATCCTATGCTCAATGTATAGATTTTCCAATGAACCATATATAAGATCATATACATGCCATATATATAGCAAGAGCAATTCAAAAAGCAAAACCGTTTTCTACAGTTTTCCACCTCTAATCCACCAGTATAACTTAGTCAATGCCACGGATTCTCAAGTTAAAAAAGAAAAACAAAAATGGAACCAAATGAGTCTCTAGGCTACAGTTTGTAACGTATAATCTCAATGTGCTGGGAGTTTCAAAAAATCTCCTTTATGGGAAGTTGAAAACACCCATGTACCCCCCTCCCCCTCCCCCATCCTTCCATCCACATTTTGTGCATAGGACTTTTCAGGGGTCGTTTCAGTGAAAGAAAGCCAGGTACAAAGCACTTATAAAATCACAATTTGAATTACTGTTCTAGTAACTAGAACCTGACTAGTATCCATGAGGCTGTGGGTTCGATCCCTGGCCTCGATTAGTGAGTTAAGGATCCAGTGTTGCTGCAAGCTGTGGTGTAGGTCACAGATGTGGCTCAGATCCCGTGCTGCTGTGGCTGTGGATCGACTCTCAGCCTGGGAACTTCCATATGCCGCAGGTGTGGCCCTAAAAAGAAAAAAAAAAAATACATGTTATGGAAGGATTGTGCCTCCATCTCATAAAAAACATACAGATATGTGATCAAAAGAAAGGTTCTCCGTGGGAATGGGCAGAGCTCTGATTATTAGAAAACACTGGAAAATATAGGAAGGACAAGGGAATGAGGTTAAGTGTTAGGTAGGAAACCGCTCCCATCTAGCAATTACCACGAGGAAGGTGAACAGAGGAGCTGTAGCTCCAAGTGTGATGAGCTGGGCTGGGGGTCAGAGGCCTCTTTCCCCTCCCAGCTGCAGGATCTAAGGTGGTTCTTGCAACCTGGGAACAAGGCAAGAGGTCTCTTTGAAAAAAATGCATCCTTTGACTACTTTAATTGAATTTCATGAGCATTCAGGAAAAAAAAAAAAAGGAAAAAGGAAGAAAAAGTTCTCTGCGACAATTAAGTTTCATTCATTTGACATTCATTTGACATTCATTCAAATGCTTACTGGACAAATACTATGCAGTCCTCAATGTTTTCATCTAGGTCAAAGAAGTGCAATTAAGTGATCTCAGGAAAACTACGTTTTCTAAGCAGGAAAACAAAGTTTGCTTTAACTCTGGATTTAACCCCAAAACAATCAAACCCCCTGAAATTAAAGAACGGCACAAATGAATTATACAGTTCTTTCTTACAATATTTTCTAGAAATAAGTTATGCACCCACGTGCAGAAACCCAAATTCAGGTTACATAGTTGACCCTTTTGTAATTAACACAGTTGACAATGGTTCCCCTTAAGATTTTACCTGGCGAGCGATCCAGGTGAGCATCAAAGAGTTTCTAAGTTTTGTCTGAAAAAAAGGGCAATGCAACCCTTGCCATAAGACTCCTTTTCAAGCCCAAATGGTTCCAAATGATGAAACAATGACTGTTCATGCCATTCGAGGAAAAGAACATTAATGATTCATTGCAAATTCTCAGAATGCCAGGCCCATGGAAGGCAGCGCTCAGGGTTCATCTGCCTTGAACGGAGGGGCTGTAGGACGTACGTACCTGCTGCCTGTTGTTGGGCATGTGGGGAAGCATGGTGGACACGTGGAACATGAGCTCATAGTCTTTGTATGTGGTGTACAGGGAGTGCGTTCCAGTAGAATCAGCTAGCAACACAAATCGGGTACAAGTTAGGCAAGGGCAGAATGAGCAATTCACATTTAGAAGGTCATTATTACACAAGGCAATTCAATTGAAAAAAGCAGACCGCCCAGTAGTAAAGGATCAATGTCGTGGTGGTGCACCTGCTCCACCTCACCAGGCAGTGTTTCTACCGCTTTCCAGCCCATGCCTGTGGCCTTTGCGGTTTTCTCAGCGGCTCTCGCCCATGTGCTTTCTCCTGAACACACAGCTTCTCTTGTCTTTCTTCCTACACTCTTGCCTTCCCAGTACTGATCTGGCCGACCCATGTCCAGCAAGATGCTTCTGCCAGGAGGATTACGGGTGAGCGGAGAAGGAAAGAAGCTGGAGGTATGGCCTGGTACAGGCTTGGGTGCAATCCTTAGCACGGTCTGAGCTAGCTGGAAGTCGGCCTTGTTCCATCCTGTGCATGTGCATGCATGTGTGTGTTTACAGTTCATTCTTTTTTTTTTTTTTTTTTTAAGACCGCACCCATGGCATATGGCGGTTCCCAGGCTAGAGGCCGAATTGGAGTTGCAGTTGCCAGCCTAGGCCACAGCCCCAGCAACGCCAGATCTTAGCTGCGTCTGCTCAAGGCAACACTAGATCCTTAACCCACTGACCGAGGCCAGGCATCGAACCCACGTCCTCATGGATACTAGTTGAGTTCACTACTGATAAGCCACAATGGGAATTCCTACAGTTAATTCTTAGCTATTCTTGCGCACTTGACCTCCAGAACCCAGAAAAATGAAAACAGGATTCACTTAATATGGAAAGAGGGCCAGAAAAACGTTAAGGATTTCTTCCCTGAATGATGGAAATAATTTTTTTCTCTGTTCGACGGGTGATGAGATGATGTGGTCATACGATTAAGACTGTGGAGAATGAATGTGATCTCTTATTGTATATCAGGCACTGACATGAGTTAAAAAACTATGACATTAGAATCCCTGTTAATCACACAGCTATTCATTTTTTGGAAAGCAGACTGATTCTGTAAAAATTCAAAACCCATCTGTATTTTCTCACAAAGAGTTTTGACACCCAAACCAACAGGGCAACTATAAAACATTAAAGTAATAATTTTAGGGTAGAGTTCTGAACCACTGTGCATGTGGCTAAATAAAGACAAAAAGATTAAAAGTAATTAAGATATAAACAGAACTCAGTCTTGCCTTTCTCAATCTTTGACCTATATACAGGTTTATTTTCTACCTTTTAACAGTAATAAACAATACTGTTCAACATTATTCAAAACAAAGTTTATTCCATTGTGTTTGTTGGTGAAACTCTAAGTAGTCAGTTTGGGATAAGCTTTTTTTTAATCTGAAAGTTAACAACTTTAAAAACATTCAAACATCTAGCTTTCATAGGCTTTTGTTATTTTTGTTCTGAATTCTATGGTATATTTTTATTTCCAATATTTATACCTGACTAGAAAGAACCCCGAAAGTTCTCTAGAAAAAAAAAAAATCCAGATTTCCTGTTGTGGGTCAGTGGTAACGAACCTGACTAGTATCCATGAGGATGCAGGTTTGACCCCTGGCCTGGCTCAGTAGATCAAGGATCCGGCCTTGCTGTGAGCTGTGGTATAGGTCCCAGATGTGGCTTGGATCTGGTGTTGCTGTGGCTGTGGTGCAGGCTGGCAGCTGCAGCTCAGATTTGACCCCTAGGCTGCAAACCTCCATATGTGACAAGTGTGGCCCTAAAAAGCAAAAAAAAAAAAAAATCCTACAATTTTGCACTAAACAGGTCCTCACAAGAGGTGATTTTGTGATTAAGGTGAATATATACAAGGCTTATCTGAAAATATTGAGACATCTACTTGCAGATGGTCAGGGAGAGTACTCATCTAATAAGCTATGTATGAAGTTTCCAAATGAAATTTTCTTTTAACTGTTCGTTGAAAAAACAGTTGTTAATTTTCATTGGACTTTAGAGAGTAAATGTCGTTTTAACTGTTCTGTCTCTGGGCCTTGGGAATGAATGTGGCTTTGGAAGTGAACAGGCCCCGTCGTGGGGAATGATGCTCGTCCCTCCCTCCCCACCATGAAGATAATAGCACTGAAGGTCAGAGGACGAACTAACCCAGCAGGTTCAATGACTCCCATCACGACACTGTTAGTACAATGCTTAAAGTCAGTAAAAGAAATGCTGACAGATGTGTAATGTCTGTCCAACAGGCTTCAGATTCAGGAAATTGCAATGAAAGAAGAAAAATGCATTGGGGGGAGAGGTGGGATTGGGGAGGAAACACTTTAAAAAATGGGATCATAATTTGTCTGTCCCCAGCAGTACTAAAGGACAAAATTCTAAAATTATTTTTAAAAAGTTTTCATCTCAAACAGTGTGATAATGGCAAAGGTACACTCACAAGCTTGCTCAAGGGTTTGTTGCAAATATTTCTATTCAAAAAGAGATGGAGGGGAGTTCCCGTCGTGGCGCAGTGGTTAATGAATCTGACTAGGAACGATGAGCTTGCGGGTTTGATCCCTGGCCTTGCTCAGTGGGTTAAGGATCCGGCTATAGCCACGAGCTGTGGTGTAGGTCGCAGACGCAGCTCGGATCCTGTGTTGCTTGTGGCTGTGGCATAGGCCGGCAGCTATAGTTCTGATTCGACCCCTAGCCTGGGAACCTCTATATGCCTTGGGAGCAGCCCTAGAAATGGCAAAAAGACAAAAAAAAAAAAAAAGAGAGAGAGAGAGAGAGAGATGGAGGCCTTCATGGTGGTCTCTGGTTTTGGCATCCTCTGCACTAAACCAAAGAAAGGCTGGCCATGACCTGGGGTCTCTGCTGGATAGCAGAGCACCTAAGCAGCTCACGGCCCCTCCATTTCCTGCCCCATTTCATCTTGTACTTGAGAGACAAACAATCCATTTCAAGCTGGAAGGGACATCTCCGATACTCTAGCCCCCTACTCTGAATTTTCCTCATGAAGAAAAAGAGGCCCAGATATGATCAAAGTCTTATGCGCAGACAGAATTAAAACTGAAACACTATTCTCCTGAATTTAAGAAGGAATTTTTTTTTTTTGGCCTAAGGCATGAAAGACATAATTTTTATTTTACCATTTGACAAATATAACTCTTAGAAGCCTGCTCTCCGGTAAAACCATGCCACAATTTCTCTGCATCTCAGAGAATGACTTGCTCATAAAAATAAAAGACTTTGTTGATTATTAGAATCAACATGTCCAAGTCTTGTTCTGATGTTATCACTTCCTTGAGCTGAGGTGCGCAGTACTGCATCTGTAATATATTAAAGACATCTCCGAGGTCATAAACTCTCAAAGCTCATGTCAGTTTTATACATAGGAAAAATATCTGCGTTATCTATGCTGTAGTTTTATGGAATGCACAGATCAGGAGCACTCAAAGTGTTTCCTCTGTCTGCTCCACTGCAGGCGGACAGCAGGCACACAGAGCAAGGAGTCCCTGATGCAGCAGTTCTGCAGGAAGGTCACTCCTAAAGGGGAGGCATGCTAGCACCTCTTGAGGGTGCGTGGTGGTCTTGTGGGTGAGGGGCACATGCAGAGAAAAAAAGAAGAAAAATCAGAAAAGGCTTCACTGATCTTTCTTAGAATATGTGGGTATTCACAATGAGTGTCACAAGTTATTTTCCAATCTTTCCCCTTCTGAGGCAGAAGCAATACACATGCAACAAAAGCCAACCTTAGCGTGTGTGTGGACACGCAGGGGCCCATGTGTGAGCTAACGCTGTCTCAAGGGTCTTGGGATCTATCCTCTAAGTGCAACTTTCGATAACAGATCAAAATCCAAGAACTGGAGTTTCTGTTGTGGCTCAGGGGGTTAAGAACCCAACTAGTATCCATGAGGATGTGGTTTTGATCCCTGGCCCTGCTCAGTGGGTTAAGGATCAGGCATTGCTGTGGCTGTGGTGTAGACCAGCAGCTGCAGCTCTGATTCAACCCCCAGCCTGGGAACCTCCATATGCCACAGGTGCAGCCCTAACAAAAAAAAAAAAAAAGAAAAGAAAAAAACCCAGAATTGGCGACAGGCACGGAGCATGACAACCAGTACTACCCCAGTCTAGGTAGGAGTCACTGATGGCCCCAAGGGCAGTGGACACGGGGTGGACCCCCTGCAGGTTCAGTCCTGGCTCAGCCACACACTGACGCTCCCTCAGGGGAATGTTTGCACCCACTGCTCCTGTTGGGAGGGGCCAGGTGCCCTCCCAGACCCTCCAAGTTCAGCACCTCTCTGCTCATTCCCCATTGAAAAGGCAAACGATGACTTGCCTGACAATAAGAATATCCCCCAATACAAATAATCACTCTGCCAGGTATTTTTAGGTGCTAAGAGCAACTAAATAACAGCGCTAATACAAAGATAAAATATTTAGAATTTAAGAGGCCTTAAGGAATGGGATTACCTAAAGGAAGAGCCAGAGCAAAGTCACCCATCCCAGGAGGGTATAATCAATCAGACTGAGAGCCCATTCGGGCCCCCGTGGAGGGGACCCGCCTAAGGTCCCTGGGATATAGAATGGCCTGCTCCCCAGGGAACATGGTCAAAATGGAAATGAACTGTGAATATGGCTGTGAGCAGGGCGTGAGTGAGCGCGGTGGTGCTGAGTCTTTCGAGAATGAAAGCAGGGACTGGCCTCCCTGCAGTGGAGCCAGGGAGTAATAGAGAGGTGAGGCAAAGAGAAGGAAGAACATATTAAAAGATTCCTCACGAAACACCGGGGACTCTCTGCTATGGTTACAAAGGAAAAAGAATTGACCTTTGAGCTTATGTGGAACCCAGACCTCTTGAGAAATATGCTTCTTCTGTTCAACAGAGCAGATCTAAACTCCATCCCCAGTAAGCTGGCTAGGCCGCTGCTGGGGTCAAGAACGGGAGAGCAAGGGGCGTCCGGCTGAGCTGGATGTGGCATGTCTGCCTTTGGAGAATTAAACCTGCAGATGCACACGAGTCGGAAGCTTACTTTTATTGTCTAGCTGAGCCCGGTATTTGCTAAATCCTTTCAGCCGCACTCTCTGGCCCAGCAGATCAAGGAATTCTTCAAAAGCTGGTCCCGCCGTCTCGTTGTTGTACATTTCCTCCTCTGTGCTCTGGCCAGCTTTGCAATAGAGGATCCCGATCTTGTGCTGAAAGCTCAGCTGAAATGGGGGAGAAAGGGAATTATTTGGCAAAAAAAAAAAAAAGAAAAAAAAGAAATATCAGACAAGCTAATAATTAAAATTATAGAAGCTGAGAATTCTGTTCACAGCAAAGCATGCCAGGATGAGTCCCAGAAGTTAAAAAACAAAAGAGGAAGCAACTGTCAACTGTCAAAATACTACAAATACATAATGAACACAGAGACCCCCCCAAAAATGTCAGACACCCTAAGAACCATAATGGATGGCCAGGGCCCTGTGGGAGTTGCCACTTTCCCAAAATGGACAGACAGGTTCAACTATTTAAAGAAAACAAAACAAAAACAACTGGTGGGTCACCAGGATCAGGATTCCCAGTGTTGTCGATGCTGTGGGGAGGGAACTTCTGCATGCCATGGGTGTGGCTAAAAAAACCCAAACAAACCAGGAATTTCCATTGTGGCTCAGCAGAAACAAATTTGACTAGCATCCATGAGGATGCAGGCTCAATCCCTGGCTCTGCTCGGTGGGTTAAGGATCCCACGTTGCTGTGAGCTATGATGTAGGTTGCAGACACGGCTTGGATCTGATGTTGCTGTGCCTGCGCTGTAGGCTGGCAGCTGCAGCTCTGATTCACCCCTAAGCCTGGGAACCTCCATATGCTGTGAGTGTGGCCCTAAAAAGCAAAAACAAAACAAAAACAAAGCAGAAAACACAGAGGTCTCGTCGTGGCGCAATGGAAACGAATCCGACTAGGAACCTTGAGGTTGCAGGTTTGATCTCTAGCCTGGCTCAGTGGGTTAAGGATCTGGAGTTGTCATGAGCTGTGGTGTAGGTCGCAGATGCGGCTCGGATCATGCATCACTGTGGCTGTGGCTGTGGCATATAGGCCGGCAGCTGCAGCTTTGATGGGATCCCTAGACTGAGAAGCTCCATATGCCGTGGCTGCGGCCCTAAAAAGACCCAAAAAAAAAAAAAAAAAGGGCGACAAAAACACAACAAACAACCCCATTTTAAAAAGTTTTCCCGCTCTGGTTCCTAACGCTTTTTTTTTGTTATTGTTATTTGAACATTCATGGAAATAGAAAAGATTGTAATGAAAAAACAAATCAAACTAAGGTCTGGTTAGGAAAGAATCCCGCTGGAAATTGTGATATACGTATATGGATAAAATAATGTTTCCTTTCCATAAAAGTCACTTTGGCTGAACCAATTACCGTCACTTGTACATTTTTTACTATCTTGAAAACATCCGCTAAACGTACAACAGCCCATAAAGAATTTTAATAGCAACTGAGGAGTTCCTGCTAGAACTCAATTTCCCTGTCAATCCCACATCATTCTGGGAGCTACCAGCTCCCAAGGCTGGGAGAAATGGGATCCCCCTTACAGCTTCCTTCGTTTCCTTCAAGAGGAACTACTTCTCACTCAGGAAATCAGGGCACTTAATCTCACTAGCAGCAATCTGAGCCTCAAAGGCTGACAGATTATCTGACATTGCCAATTCCCTAAAGGCATCAATCCATAACACTGCTCCCTGTTATTACCGAGCTGTGAGACAGAGCCTGCCTTTCATCGGAACTCCCAGCTGACTATCTCTGTAAAGTAAGGCCAAATGGTACTCACTTCCCCAGAGCAGTGAAGTGATAAGAGCGGTCTCGTTCGAGTTCCCTGTGATAACATCCGATCCAGGAAAGCTAGGGAGCCACTGGTTCCCTGTGACAAATCCAATCTGGGAAAGCTTAGGAGCCACTTGCTTAGTCCTCTTAGCAGACCGCAGGAAATCCCTTACTGCACCCAGGGGAAGCTCAGAGCTGAGCAGGAACCAGCCCCCATGCGTGGTTCCCACTGCGAGCTCCACCTTGACCAGTGCTGTGGGGGATGGGAGGAATCCGAGGAGACGTCACCTGTTCACACAGTCTGACCAGGTGAGCTCCCTACGGTGCTGGCTCCCTTGGGGGAGGGTGGTGGACAGCCCCAACCACACACTGGAGATGAGGGTCCACGCCCTGGGTGCAGGGCTATATATGATGCTGGGCGTAAACTTTGGCGCTCCCAGTACTACGAGGTGTACTGACATGGTTCTTCAGGAGAGTCAAGGGCAAAACCATTTCCATTCTCCCAGAGACTGAGGAGTCACTCTCAGATCAACTCCACCCGCCAATAAGTGAGACACCGCACTTACTGGCCACCCTCTTTAAGACAACAGAGCGGTATGATAAAAAGGCCTCCTATTATTTCACTGTAAACACTAACTGTCTGGCTCAGAGGACACTCCTAGATCTGGAAGGACTTTAGGAAACCCTTCGGACTGGTAATTATCACCACGGTGTGGATGACCTTGGTGATGGACAGAATCTGGATTAATCCTCTAATATGACCTCCAGATGGTAGTCTGACCTCTCTTTCTCGCTGTGAGGAGAGGATGTCTACTCCTCCTCTACTTGGCCTTGGCCTTCTGGAGTATCCACTGGGAACACCAGGGGATTGGCAGGTGCAGGAGCCCAATGGCCACGTCTGCCCACCCCCTGCCCCCTGATGTGCATGCATCTTTGAGCCCTGCCACATACCAACACTGTCCTGCCCCCTCCTCTGGTGCCCCCCCAGCCCCCAGCCACACCTGCAGCTTGTGCTAGGCCACCTGGCCATCCCGGAGGGAGACCTTCCCCTCTCACACCCACCTCTTTGAGGAGGAGGCCCTGAACAAAGCCGTCTGGGCACTCCCAAGCTTGGCCTCTTTGACCAGTTTGCCAGGTGAGGAGGCCACCACATGGAACATAGGAGAGAATGTGCCCAGTGACCGAGCATGAACCACAGCAGCCTGTTTGCTACAATGGCTGTGATTCCACCAAAAACAATAACAGGATGAAACACTGCATGCAGAAAAAGGCATCTCTCACTGCTGTCTCTTCCTGCCTCCTGCAGCAAATGTAAGCACCGAGCATCCACTTATATGCTCAAACCTCAACATACTCTACTGTTGTTTTTGAACTCCCAGCCTCCCTCTGTGTACCCTTTTCTTGTAGGGAAACTTGTCCTCGTTCTAAGAAGAGCCGACTACTCCTCTCCTCTCTCCTTGTTGGAATTCGACTTCTGTCTCGAGGCCCGGTTGGTTACAATGCTACCTCCTTCAGATCGGCCAGAGGTTATTTCTTTTTCTTCCAGAACGCACACTGCACTCTGACCTCTCCCAGAACCAGCACCACCCTCTGCCTTGCAAAGGCCTCTGCGATCTTAGTTTTAATGTCCCCAAGGATAGGGGCCAGGTCTTAGCTTCAGTCCTCCTAACGCATGCTCCTCACTTCCGTCTGTTAGCACAATGCTTTGGCCAGAGTAGACAAGAATAAATGTCAGTTCAGGGAAAGGCCCCAAGTGAATTTTTAAAACCTGAGGACATACACCAGTGACCTCTAATAGTCATGAATCAGATATGCTCCTGCCCACCACAACCTTGGTATTAAAAAAAAAAAAAAATGCAAATAATGGCGTTCCCTGGTGGCCTAGCGGTTAAGGAGCTGGCATTGCCACTATTGTAGCTCTGGTTTGACTCCTAGCCCAGGAACTTCTGTATGCCTCAAGTGCTGTGGGATAAAAAAAAAAAAGAAATCCCATCCAACCAACCAAACAAAAACCAACAACAAGTCACAACTCGCCAGGAGGTGCATTATACTTTGACTAGTATAAAGGCATAGTCAGGAAAAACTGGAAAGAAAATGCTTTAAGGTATTAAAGATATATGATCTTGAAAGATGGGGGAAATCTCCAAAACATTCAGAAACACTGACACAAAGTCTCTCACACACACACACACACACACACACACACACACACACACAGGTCTTCAGTGATACACACCCCTTGCTCATCGAGCTTAAGCAGCTGCTCTGAGACCTTCGGTGAGCTGGAGGCCTGCCTCAGGCACTGGACACTCAGCTCCGGAATGACGTATTCCAGAACCTCCTTGAGGGGGAGTCCCCGTGCAGTCCCATGCCTGGCAGTAGAGGGTATGGCATCTTCCAAAATCGCTCCTCTCAGTGTCGTCAGCTGCAGGGGCAAAATAAACCATCGGTTAATATGGATTCCTGGTTACCTCTTTAAAGCATAGAACTTTTGGCTGGAATTTCCCCCACCAGGGCTCAAACCCATGCAACAGCAAGCAATCCCAGCCACTTCAGTGACAGCGCCAGATCCTTAACCTACTGAGCCACCAGGAAACTCCTAAAGCATAACTTTTTAATTGCTTTAAAAAAAGGAGGAAGATGGGAGTTCCCTGGTGGTCTAGGGATTAGGATTTGGTGCTTTCACTGCAGTGGCCAGGGTTCAATTCCTGGTCTGGGAACTGAGGTCCCACTTCAAGCTGCTGCACACCATGGCCAAAATAAAAACTAAAAAGAGAGAGAGGAGGAAAGCGAAGGCTTTTCTGAGTGGGACCAACGAGGATAAAGTTTTCAATCTGAAGAAACAAATTCAACACTCAAACAGCCTTTCAACCACAGAAGGGGACAGGGATCCAGAACGAGCCAGGCAGGGCTGACCTAACTAGATGCGCCCAAAGCAGGAGGAGGGAGGCCAAGCAGGACGTGGGCCATGAGGACACTGACCACAACGGGGACCAACACAGGAAGGACACAGAGGAGGAGCCGGATCTAGGGCCACGCCCACCTCCTCCAGCCTTCCTTTTTCTTTCTCCCTTTGCTCTTTTTCTCAACCTCATCTTCTTGTCTTCCATTCTTTCTCTTCTTCTTTTTAACTTTCCATTGCTGACACTTCCTGATGCAGAGGGGGGGCCATCCAGTGACCAGGTGGTTCAGGGCTGAGAAGCCAACCCCCCAGATTCTGCCTCCCGACCTGGGACACATTTCCTCAAACGTGGGTTCCTCTCCCGGCACACCTAACCTAATCCCAGACCTAAGGGGTGGAGTGCGGAAGCCAAGCACTGCCTGTCTAGAGGCCTGGTTCTAATCTTGCCCTGAGCTGCGCAGCTTGGCGTCACACGGAGCCTTCTGCAGTGATGAGGATGCTCGCTTCTGAACGGGCGGATCCGGGAACCACAAACCCCATGGGGTTGTCGAGCCTTTGACCTGTGATAGATATGACTGAGGAACGGCATTTTTTATTTGATTCGGTGACCTTAAATAGCTACATTAAATGTAGATTTAATGGCTCCTGAATTGGACGGTGCAGGTCTGCAACTTAAAACATGTGAGGGCGGGACCAGCAAGAGGCTCTGGGTCGCCTGCCTAATCAGGGGGGAGTCAGGGAAAATACACGTTCTGGAATATGTGCCTGACGCATGCCTGTCTAATCACAGCGGTCAAGAGAACGAAGCCTAGGGTGCAGGCCAGACCCAGTGCTTCATATATATCTGCGTCCCCACCCGCCTAGCTCCACGCATCCCACCACTTGTGACTGCTGGATTTTCTGCATTTGATTCTAAAGTCATATTTATTTATTTATTTCTTGATAGGGCCGCACCTGGGGCATATGGAGGTTCCTGGGCTAGGGGTCGCATCAGAGCTACAGCCGCCGGCCTACACCAGGGCCACAGCAACACAAGATCCAAGCCATATCTGCAGCCTACACCACAGCTTACGGCAACGCTGGATCCTTGACCCACTGAGCGAGGCCAGGGATCAAACCCGAATCCTCAAGGGTACTAGTCATGTAACGTGGCTGAGCCACAACGGGAACTCTGTGAAGTCATTTTTTTTTTTTTTTGTCTTTTTGCCATTTCTTGGGCCGCTCCCAAGGCAAATGGAGGTTCCCAGGCTAGGAGTCGAATCGGAGCTGTAGCTGCCAGCCTACACCACAGCCACAGCAACATGGGATCCGAGCCACGTCTGTGACCTACACCACAGCTCACGGCAACGCCGGATCCTTAACCCACTGAGCAAGGGCAGGGACTGAACCTGCAACCTCATGGTTCCTAGTCGGATTCGTTAACCACTGCGCCACGACGGGAACTCCTGTAAAGTCATTTTTAAACTGACATGAATCATATAGTTCACGTTTGCCCTCTCTCTCAGACCAGAAAGCCCCTCTGATCAGTGTGTCTGTTCCATCACATGAGGTGACAGTAAAATCACCGCCACCTAACATCCATCACAGGTTTTAGAATTTTTTTATTGGGAACAAAATAGTAAGTCCTTTCAGTCATTTCAGCTGCTGGAATCAACACTGACAATGAACGCCACCCCTAAGGGGAAACCACCTGAGCGGCCACCCCGAGGCCCCAGCCTGACAGACACAGGCGTTCCTTACCTCACTCGTCCTGAAAGCCACCCGGTAGTTGAACTGGGACCCTTCTTTCTCCTTGGGGTCTTCCACCTTCTCTCTCCGGATGCTGACTGCCACAGGGCCAAGGTTCTCGTCAATTCCAAAGTAGTTCTGGTGCTCTACAATGGAAGACAGCAGCAGCGGCGTGAGAAGAAAGGGACCGAACACAGGATGGGGACCTTTCAGCTTGAGTGTCCTGCCCCTGAAGATACACCCCATGGCTCTGGCACACGATTCCCTGTGTGTGGAATCACAGATCAATTTTTTTTGCCTCCCAATCAGATGCACTTTTCCATCTCATTTCCTCCCACCTCCTCCTCCCTTCTGCCTCCCACTAGCTCAGGAGCAGCCGGAGCCCCAAAGGTGAGAGTCTTCTGTCATGCGAATAGCATCACCGGACAGAGTGTGTTGGTATCTTGGAAACTGTTAAAGGCAAAACCTGGGAGTTCCCTTGTGGATCAGCAGGTTAAGGACCTGACGTTGTCTCTGTGAGGATTTGAATTCAATTCCTGGCCTCATTCAGTGGGTTAAGGATCCAGTGTGGCTGTGGCTGCAGCTGCAGCTACAATTCGATCCTCAGTTCTGTAACTTCCATACACCATAGGTGTGGCCATTAAAAAAAAAAAAAAAAAGAGAGGAAAAACCTATTACCAGGAGAACCACAACTGAGTGGTTTTCCTTCAGCTGGGAAGTGTACCTTCTCTGACTGAGGGCAGCAGAGGCGAGCAAGCCACTCAGACTGGCCAAATTCATGTTGGTGATGAAAAAAGCACCTGATAGTCTAAAGCAAAATTGAACAGACAACTGAAAATGCTGAAAAGGTCATTAAGCTGCTGAGTCCAAACTCTATCTACAAATACCATAACTTAGTTTACCAGGTTATCAGCTAATCGTCTCTTTCACATAAGTCACTGGTCCCGGTGGGGTCTAAACACCCACCCTCGCACAGTAGGAAAGGACTTTGCGGTCCTCCTGTCCATCCAACACAGGACCCCGAGGTCATTCTTCCTGACAGAGGGTCATCTGTTTCATATTCACACACTCAACAGTTGTGTGCCAGGCACCGTCTCAGGAGGGGGTCACAATCCAGAAAAAGCCCCCAATCCTGAAGCTAACTGAATGATAACGTGCAAGGTACTGTTTCAGCAGTAGAGGTCACAATACAGAAAAAATCCCCACCCAGGAAGCATATAGTCTCATTTGAACACCACCCATGATGGGAGGCTCACCACTTTGCGAGAGTCCCTTCTGGACTTGTGAGTGATTCTGCTAAAAGAAATAAAAATGTTCTATTGCAGCCAAACGTTTTAAGTGTCATCTTCTGAAAGGACCCAAACTTAACACTGAGGTGTGCCCTGAGTCATACAAAATAGAGAGCTGTTGATACCCTCATGCTGATTCATGATGCTCCTCAATTTCGGAAACCCCTTCACACTACTAATCCATGCAGAGCAAAGTGGTGCATGTAAACCTCGAGGCGTTATTCGTTCATTTCTTAATGAGCTGTTCCCAGGTCCGTTCTCCAAGGGGTGCTCTCATAGAAGAGACTTTTCACCACACATGAAAAACCATTTTTATCCCTTTCTCATGTCAGCTTAGTGGTTTTGGCCAACCTTTCTGAATTACAGTTTTCAGTTAAAAAGAAACATAATATATCAAATGTTTATAAGCTGGAAATAAAACCACAGGTATCCCAAAGGCTTTGGGTCATGCTAATATTTTCTGCCACAATAATTTCTGAAGGAATAAGAAATGTTATTCAGAAAGTAGAAAGTAGGTTAAGCTCCACAAAGAAAAATGGCACTTAGAGCACTCAGAGCAAACATGATCCAAAGCCACTGATGAATACAGGCTACATCTTAAAAGGAAGATCATTTACTTCGAATGTCTTGCAACCAAATGGGATAAATACTGACATGATTTCCCTTTTGAGCCAGCCTGGGCTAGAAGCAGCAGATCAACTATTTTAGGGACTGAAAGGTGAATTAGTGACTTAGTGCTTGACTTAAACAACAGGAGGAAACGAGCCTTTGTTTTTCCTGGATAACTTGTCCTTATAAATTATATACTGATAACAGTCTGGTTAACTGTTATAAACATGCATAATACCAGTGAAATTAAACATGTTGAAAAAAGTGAGTTATTTACCCTGATGAGTTACGTTTCATAAGCCTGATGCATTAAGAATCCATTTCAGGAGCTTCTGCTGTGGTGCAGTGGGTTAAGGACCTGACTGTAGCAGCTCATGGGTTGCTGCAGAGGGTCGATCCCCTGCCTAGTGCACTGGGTTAAGGATCTGGCATTGCCATAGATAAGTCACAGCTGTGGCTCCAGTTTAATCCTGGCCTGGGAACTTCCATATGCCTCGAGTGTGGCCATTGGGGAAAAAACAAAACAAAACAAAACCACTTCAAGAAGTTAATCGCAAAAATGCTCAAATTAGTTCACTACTAGGCATCCGATGAAACCCATGACATGAACAAAATAGCTTCAAACTGGAGTTTCCTGGCAGCCTAGCGGTTAAGGATCCAGCATTGTCACTGCTGTGGTGTGGGTTAGATCTCTGGCCTGGGAACTTCTGCATGCTGCAGGTGTAGCCAAGAAAGAAAAACAAAACAAAACAAAAAAACAGTTTCTTTCAAACTATTTTAGAAAGAAAGAGTGAACAAATAAATGAAATCCCTTGTTAGGATAAAACTGAGAGCCGAGATTAAGTGAATTAAACCATTAATTGTAATGCCTGACAAATGAAACCCTTGATGTGGGTGCTATAGGACAGAAGACAGAGCAGAGGCAGCAGGGCAGGGGTTGACTCCAGAGGCACATAGGGGAGTTTTCTGGGGTGATGGAGCAATGCGACATCTTGATTGTGGTAGCAGTTACACACCACATTCATTTGTCAAAACTCAGAACCGTACACTTAAAAGAAGGGTGAATTTTCATGCATGTAAAATACATGCATGAAAGGTTTAAACTGGGAGGAAACAGAAGGTCAACGAGAGGAAGAGCTGGTGGTCCTCACAAGCAGATGGGTCTCTGGCACAGATACAAGTCAGGGCCATTTCACTCACCATTCATGCCAGCAGTTTCATTCTACCTGCCTTCAGTGAGAACACCTATTCCTCCAGTAATCACTCTCTCTCTTCCCATTTTCTCAACTCCTCCTCAACCCAGCTCACACTGGCCAATGCTCCACTCAAGACTTCCAGGGCATCTTGTGCCAAACCCTCCATCTACCTTCCAGACTCTGCCTTCGCCAACCTGCCCGCCAAGTTCACGCTGCTGGCCCCTCCCTTTGGGGTGGGACCTTCCACTTCCTAGACCTCTGTGATGTCCCCTAGAGTGAGCCACTTCCCAGCTCTTTCTCCCTGGGTCTCCTCTGGCCCCTCCATGCATGGACATGCATGTTTCCCAAGGCTCCATCATCTACCCATGGTCATCCTTTCTGATACTGACTCTGTCTTCAGATGAACCTCTTTCAAAGTCTAGCCTTCTACCCATCCTTCCACCCATCAAACCATCTTCTCCTTTAGAATCCTCAATGCTAGCATCCCAATCTCTCTCCAGGCTCTTCTCCATGTCATAAATAAATCTCCTAACTCATATGTGTTTGCTCCCTCTGCCTGGAACTTCTTCCACTTTCCTTTACTTGACATTCTTACTCATTGTTCAAGACTTGATGCAAAAAATAAATAAATAAATAAATAAATAAATAAATAAATAAATAAATAAAGGACTCAGCGCAAACATCATTGCCACTGGGAATATCCACCCCCTCTCCAAATGAGGCTAAATCCTTCAAATGTTTTTTTTTTTAATATAGTTGATTAACAATTGTAAATCAGTTTCAGGTATACAGCATAGTGATTCAGTATTTTTATAGCTCTTACTCCATTAAAAGTCATTACAAGATAATGGCTATAATTCCCTGTGCTGTACAATATATCCTTGTGCTTATTTCCTTCATATAAAATAGTTTGTATCTTTTAATCCCCTACCTTTACCTTCCCTCTGGTTACTAACAGTCTGCTTTCCATACCTGTGAGTCTGTTTCTGTTTCACTATGCACATTCATTTGTTTTAGTTTTTTAGATTCCATATACCTCATACATTACTTCTCTTCCTCTGGCTTATTTCACTGAGCATCGTAATCTCTAGGTACAACCATGTTGCTGCAAATAGCAGAATTTCATTCTTTTTTATTGCTTAGCAACATTCCAGTGTATATATACCAATTTCTTGTCCATTCGTCCATTGATGGGTATTTGTGCTGCTTTCTGTTATTTGGCTACTGTAAACAGTATGCTATGACCACTGACGTGTGTTTATCTTTTCTAACGAGTGTTTTTGTTTTTTCTGCTTATTTACCCAAGAGTGGGGTTGCTGGATCATACGGTAGTTCTATTTTTAGTTTTTTGAGGAACCTCCATACTGTTTGCCATGGTGGTTGTACCCATGTACATTCCCACCAGCAGTGTACTAGGGTTCCCCTTTCTCCACATCCTCGCCAACATGTGTTATCCATGGACTTTTAGATGATAGCCATTCTGACTGGTGTGAGGTAGTCTATCATTGTTGTTGTAATTTCTATTTCTCTAATAATTAGTGTTATTGAGCATCTTTTCATGTGCATGTTGGCCATCTGCATATCTTCTATGGAAAAATCTCTAGTCACGTCTTCTGCCTATTTTTTTGGATTGGGTTGTGTGGTTCTTGATATTGAGTTTATATTTTCATGATTAACCCCTTGTTGGTCACATCATTCACAGATATTTTCTTCCACTCGGTAGAATGTCTTTTCATTTTATCAATGGTTTCCTTTATTATACAAAAGCTTAGGTTTAATTAGGTTCTATTTGATTATATTTGCTTTTATTTCTTCTGCCCTGGGAGACATATCCAAAAAAATATTGCTACTATTTATGTCAAAGAGTGTTCTGCCTATGTTCTCTTCTACAAGACTTATGGTCTACCAGATTTAGGTCTTTAATCCATTTTGAGATTTTTTTTGCAAATGGTGTGAGGAAATGTTCTAATCTCACTCTTGTATGTCCAGTTTTCCAAGCACCATGTATTGAAGAGATTGTCTTCTCCACTGTATCTCCTTTTCCATGAATTAATTGACCATAAATGTGCAGGTTTATTTCTGGGCTCTCTATTATATTCCATTGATCTATGTGTCTATTCTTGTGCTAATGCCATACTCTTTTGATGACTGTAGCTTTGTAGTATAGTCTGAAGTCTGCTTTTTTTTTTTTTTCTCCTCAAAGATTGTTTTGGCAACTTGGCATTTTTGGGTGGATCCATTGGAATTTTAAGATTATTTGTTTTGTTCTATGAAAACTATTATGGATATTCTGATACAGACTGCAGTAGATCTGTAGATTGTTTTGGGTAATATGACTATAATATTCTTCCAATCCAAGAGCATGGGATACCTTTCCAATTCTTTATAGCATCTTCAATTTCCTTCATCAGCATTTTATAGTTTTATAGTTTTACCTCCTTGATTAAATTTATTCCTAGGTCTTTCATTCATTTAGATGCAATTTTATTTTTTATTTTTTGTCTTTTGGTCTTTCCTGGGCCACATCCGCAGCATATGGAGGTTCCCAGGCCAGGGGTTGAGTCAGAGCTGTAGCTGCCGGCCTATACCACAGTCACAGCAACATGGGATCCAAGTTACATCTGCGACCTATACCACAGCTCATGGCAATGCCAGATCCATAACCCACTGAGCAAGGCTAGGGATCGAACCTGCAACCTCATGGTTCCTAGTCGAATTCGATTCCACTGGGCCATGACAGGAACTCCTAAATGCAATTTTAAATGGGACTGTTGTGTTTTACTCTGTCGTTCTGCTACTTCATCATTAGTGTATAGACAAGCACCTTATCTCTTGTATACCTGAAACTTTGCTGATTACATTTATTAGTTCTAATTTTTTTTTTTTTTGATGGATGTGGGACAGCCAGGACTGGGGAGAAAACTCGGCCATGGAACAGAGGTGGCCCAGTCCCAAGGCAGAGCCTGGGTGGGGCAGTGGCTACAGCTGAGACTTAAGCAGCAGCTCAGAAGCAGCCTAGACCGCTATTGGTGGCCACTCCACCACAGCTCACCCCACCAGCCTCCTTCAGAGGTACTGCTCTGTGCCATGGACTCACTAGCCTCTGATGGCCTGTCCACCAGTGTTGGGTGGGCGTGATGCCCTCTCATTTGCAGAACCATCCTGCTCTTCCACAGGCGTTACTGGCGTATCCACGTGGTTCTTCCTGGTCCTCTGTTCCCTTGTGGCTATATGACCTTTTGTATTTCTTCACTATCATTTTTTAGTGATGTTTGGAAGGGGGAGAGGTAGTATGTGTGTTCAAATTGCCACATTTAACTAGCAGTCCTAAACTCATTTACTCTTAAGTATCTGTAATTCTAACGAGCCTGATACTTGGTTTCTGAATCTGAGTTTTCCTACTTTTCAGCTACTTACCTTTGGGTCATAATCTTTCTTAACCTCAGCATTCCCACACCATCCCCTCAAAATATATATAATACATTTATCATCACTAACCTGAGAGAGGCATGATAGTTAAAGGCAGGCATATGACTAACTAAAAAAAACAACAACAGCAAAAAAAACAACTCAGGGAGTTCACATCACGGTGCAGCAGAAACAAATCCAATTAGGAACCATGAGGTTACAAGTTCGATCGGTGGCCTCGCTGAGTGGGTTAAGGATTCGGCGTTGCCGTGAACTGTGGCATAGGTCACCGATGTGGCTCAAATCCTGTGTTGCTGTGGCTGTGGCGTAGGCTGGCAGCTACAGCTCTGATTAGACCCCTAGCCTGGGAACCTCCATATGCCACAAGTGCGGCCCTAAAAAGCCAAAAAGAAAAAGAAAAACAAAAAGGAAGTGAACATCAAGTAAACAGCATTATGGGGCATTTGATTTTAAGCCCAACAGTCATGCACAGCTCAAGAGTCAGACTAAAGGAGAGTCATACTTTTAATTCCCCAATTCCAATCTGTAATCAGAGGTTACATCACATTCAGAGTAATCTTTTTATTTTTTTTTTCTGGTTGCGCCTGCAGCATATGGAAGTTCCCAGGCCAGGGGTCAAATTGGAGCTGCAGCTGCAGGCCTACACCACAGCCACAGCAATGCGTGATCAGAGCCATATCTGTGACCTACACCGAAGCTTATAGCAACATCAGATCCTTAACCCACTGAGCGAGGGCAGGAACTGAACCCACATCCTCATGGAGACAATGTCAGGTCCTTAACCCACTGAGCCACAATGGGAATTCCCAGAGTAGTCTTTTAAAGAAAGCAGCAGCACATATAATATTTTATTGACTAATATCTATCAGGAACTAAATTTTTTAAATGAGGGAAATCCAAAATGTACATACTACCCTTTTCGCCAAAGATGGCATGCAAATTTGTAAGAAAAACATTTTTTTTCCTTTACGTCTACCTCACCAAGTCAGGCCCCACACTTGTTTTTGATTTTTCTCTCCATCTCACACACACACACTTTTTGAATGCAAGTAGAGATGACATTTCTGCTACTTAAAAGCATCACACCTCTGGACTTGCCGGATCCGAGGCCCTGTAGCTATTTCTAAGTGAGCTCTCTGCACAGTCAATTTCACCAAGAAACACAGCAGGTTACCTGGATGTGTTTCTAAAGAAATCACAATCTGTTGCTGCACCTCTTTCACTTCTCAAACAACACCTGGTGCTTCCGGGCAGTTTGGCTTGTCCAACTCCATCCCCAGAGCCTCCCTTCTGTGGGCCCAGGACAAAAAGCCCCTCACCCATGGAAGCCCATTCTTTTCCCAAGCACCTGATTTCCATAACATTGCTTCAAGGGTGAATCAAATCAAACACTTTCTCAGCAGAATGGAAGCTGTGTATAGACTATGGAAAAGCTGAATGAAAATCCACATGTCATGCAAACACAATGGGGCCAGATAAGGGGGAAAAAAAAAACCTCCGTTAACAAGATTTCAGGGTAGGAAATGAGATTTAGTGCTTCTCTGTGGAAGACTCAAGCTGTTCAGCAAAGAAAAAAAATTCTAACTTGGAAGAGTTTTTTTAAAAAGGGCTACCTGGAACCTGAGCCCAAAGGCTGTTTCCACGTACTGTGGTACCTTGGGAGGAAGAGGTACTGGGTTACTGCTAAGGCCAGGATGTACAAGAGAAGCCCCATGATTCTATTCATGGCATTTCTCAGAGTTGTCAGCACCATCCAGGCCACGGTACCATCGACAAGTCAATCAACAGCCACAGGCGATTATGGATCTGGGCCCCATCTCACCCTGCATCCTTCAGTGCTCATGGCAGCTTTTCGTTCATGGTTCTTTGTTCTTTCAATGGCGAGTGGATCATTTAATTGTCGGCTCACTGCCCATCTGGGTTAAACCCACAGCTGCGGGTGGCTGCTGTCTTTGCTCCTGCCTATGATGTATCTTCTATTATCTTCCCCTCTAAGCAACTGTTAAATCACCTCCCCCTGTTCGAGGAGTTATAAAGACATGAGCAAGGGGTGAAGAAAACAGCAACGAATGAACGAAGAAAAGAAGACCTGCTTTGCAGATAACAACATTAAGCGTTGTTGAAGAACCTCAAGGAATGTCAAACTCCCTGCTGATGTTTCATAGATGAAACTCAATGTAACATGATGTGGAAAACGATGCATTTTTGCTATGTGACGGCTTCTTTGATCAAAATTTAACCAAAACATTAGCTAACCTTAAAAAAACCAATAGGTTGTACAGCGAAAACAATATAAAATACCTTATGTAAATTAACACATTTCATCTCCTCACTGTATGAGAAAATAGGCCCATTTTACAGGTAGCAATACCGAAGCTTGAAAAGTGAATGATGTGTTCAGGGTCAAAAGCCTGTGTGACCCGACTGAGTCAGGATGCAAACCTAGTCTGCCTGGCTCTAAAGCTCCCTCCTGTAAAGCAACTCGAGGGTGATGGGATTACCCTCAAGATTTAGGTGAGAAAAATCAACTCATGCACAGTAAAATGAACACAACTTAAAAGATGCGACAACAAATATGTCCTGAACATAGGAATGGTATCTCAGAAGACACAAGTTTAAGAAAACCTTGAGTTTTAGTGCAAGTCTGGAGAAGTAAGGCAGCTGTCAAAGGCTTCCTTTATTTTTGCTTTTCTT